>NC_041382.1:431345945-431486351 GCF_002162155.2 Triticum dicoccoides
CGCGCCTTGCCGCCGCCGCCTTCATCGACCCCGCACCGACGAGCTCCGCCGGAGCCGCTCCGCACCGCCGCCTCATTTTCGTTGCCGCTGCCTTGCAGCAGACGCCGGGCGCCGCCTCCTTCGGCTTCGCCCGCTGCCTCCGGCGATTTCCGCCGCCCCGGCCGAGCTCCATCGCCGCCTCCACGCCGCCCCGTCTCCCGCGCACCATGCCGGCGCACTCCGGCGACCTCGCCGCCGCCCTGTCCCAGATCGGGCCGGGTGGGATGAGATCCACCCGGTCCCGAACCAAACGGCGCCATCCCGAACCGGATCCTCCCCGTCCCGGATCTCCCCGTCCTGGGTTGACTTTTCCCACGGGGTAAAATTTCTCTAAGTCCCCAGATCTGCTATGTTTTTATGCATACTTTGACATGTCATAACTCTGCATCCGTAGCTCCGATTCGTGCGTGTAGTATATCAAAATGTTCGTGTCGATGAGTACATCGTTTCATCTCATTGCATCATTTTAATTTGAGATAATCTTGATGCCCAAAATGCTGTTGGAAGAGGGCTATGTCATGAATTTGTCAGATCTGTTTCAGCAAATGGCCTTTTGTCATTTTTGCCATGATTAATGTGTGCATGCTATGATCCTCAGCTCTACATATGTTTTGTTATATGCCATGCCATCTTTACAGGGGTGTATGCCATGCATTTTTGTGATATTTCTGGTGAGTAGGACAAGCATGCAAAGTAGCGTAATCGGTAATGCTGATTTCAGGGACTTAGTTTTTCACTAAGTCCTTATCCTGATTGTGCTGTTATGCCATATGTTCATGTTGTTTCCTAGTGATCCGTGCCTCTTTTGAGGAGGATCAGTAAGGATGTTTTGTTAATATTGTGGTTCTCTATCCATCCATGTATTTGTTTGCATTTATGGATCACCCTAGCTTGAGTCAATCGAGCTCTACTTTTGCTATAAAATGTTCCTGGCAGATTGCTAACATGTTTAGCGATTTTGCCGAGGTTGTTGCTATTGATCCATGCATGTTATATTATTGTTATTTCCATGTATAGGTTCTATGCCATGTCTTGTTCATGAGTGTATGCTTAGTTTGTCATGCTATGATCTATAGTGAGTGCATCGAGCTCGTAAACATGCCTACTCGTTAACTGTTTTGCATGCTCCAGTTTTTCACTAAGTCTGGATTTGTTTATATTTTTGCTATGTTCACATGCTTGTAATTGTATTTTCTGATCCCTTTTGTCTCATGGTAACTAAGGGATTTTTGTTACATGCTTAGAGTAGCTTCATGCCATGCCTTGATTTGCCATGATATGTTCCTATAGCATGTAGTTATCATGCTCTAAACATTTCTTCCTGATGATAAATTCCAGACTTGTCTTAATTTCACTAAGGCCTCCTTTGGTTTAGAGGAATTTCATAGGAATTCTAGAGGATAGGATTCTTATAGGATTTTTACCTTTAGAGCCCTTTGGTTCATAGGAATTGATTCCTATTCCTACATAGGATTGGTTCCTATCCTCCACATTTCATAGGAAAATAAAAAAGAGCCTAGACTCAATGGAAAAATTCCTTTGGTGTCAACCAAATGACATCTTGTTTCCTATTCCTACTCATAGGATTTGAGATACATGTCATCTCATTTCCTACAAGATACCTATTCCTATGATAATCCCATCCTATGAACCAAAAGAGGCCTAAGTCTGAAACCTGTCATTTGCACTTTTGCCATGCTTGTTTGAGCCTGCTATTGAGTGAATTAGCCATAGCTCAGTGTTCATCTTTTGTCAAACATCATGACTGGATCCCTGCCATGTATTTTGTTGCCATGTTTGAGTGCTATAGCATATTTATCTTGATGCATTTAGTTGGTCACTTGCTGATTATCACAGACTGGTGCCATATTTGTTTTGCTTGCCATTTCCAAACCATGCATCCGATTCCGGTGATCTTTATATCAATTTCAACTGAAATCACCTCACCGTTTCAGTGGCACTCTTGGATTTCCATGTTGAGGCCAGGTTCTATCATTCATTGTCAAATCATGCATATGCACCGCATACCGCATATCATACCATGTTCATGTGTTGGTTGTTTACTATGTTGTGTGCTTCTTTCCCGTGTTGCTTCTTTGGTTTGGTTCCGATAACGTCGCGTTTGTGAGGACCCGTTCGACTATGTTCGTTTGTCTCCTTCATGGACTCTTTCTTCTTCCTTGCGGGATTCCTGGCAAGATGACCATACCCTTGAAACCACTTCTATCTTTGCTTGCTAGTTGCTCGCTCTTTTGCTATGCCTATGCTGCGATACCTACCAATTTCTTATCATGCCTCCCTTATTGTTGAGCCAAGCCTCTAACCCACCTTGTCCTAGCAAACCGTTGTTTGGCTATGTTACCGCTTTGCTCAGCCCCTCTTATAGCGTTGTTAGTTGCAGGTGAAGATTGGAGCTTGTTCCATGTTGGAACATGGTTATTTTTTTGGGATATCACAATCTCTTATTTAATTAATGCATCTATATAATTGGTAAAGGGTGGAAGGCTTGGCCTTATGCCTGGTGCTTTGTTCCACTCTTGCCGCCCTATTTTCCGTCATATCGATGTTATGTTCCCGGATTTTGCGTTCCTTACGCGGTTGGGTTATAATGGGAATCCCTTGACAGTTCGCCTTGAATAAAGCTCCTCCAGCAATGCCCAACCTTGGTTTTACCATTTGCCACCTAGCATTTTCTTTCCCTTGTGTTCTGTAGACTCAAGGGTCATCATTATTTTAACCCCCCCCCCCGGGCCAGTGCTCCTCTGAGTGTTGGTCCAACCTGTCAGCCGCCAGTGGCCACCAGGGGCAACTCTGGGCTGGCCTACCAAAAGTTTGTACAATCTGAGTGTGCCCTGAGAACGAGATATGTGCAGCTCCTATCGGGATTTGTCGGCACATTCGGGCGGTGTTGCTGGACTTGTTTTACCATTGTCGAGGATGTCTTCTAACCGGGATGCCGAGTATGATCGGATTGTCTTGGGAGAAGGAATATCCTTCGTTGACCGTGAGAGCTTGTGATGGGCTAAGTTGGGACACCCCTGCAGGGATTTGAACTTTCGAAAGCCATGCCCGCGGTTATGGGCAGATGGGAATTTGTTAATGTCCGGTTGTAGAAAACCTGAAGTTGACCTTAATTAAAATACATCAACCGTGTGTGTAACCGTGATGGACTCTTCTCGGTGGAGTCCGGGAAGTGAACACGGTGTTGGAGTTATGTTTGTCGTAGGTTGTTCTAGGATCACTTCTTGATCATAGTTTCTCGAATGTGCTTTGCCTTCTCTTCTCGCTCTCATTTGCGTATGTTAGCCACCATATATGCTAGTCGCTTGCTGCAGCTCCACCTCATACCTTTTTACCCTTCCTAGAAGCTTAAATAGTCTTGATTGTGAGGGTGTGAGATTGCTGAGTCCCCGTGACTCACAGATACTTCCAAAACCAGTTTGCAGGTGCCGTTGAACCGTGCAGGTGACGCAACCAAGCTCAAGGAGGAGCTCGATGAAGATCTTGTCCTTTGTGTTGTTTAGTTCTAGTTGATTAGTAGTGGAGCCCAGTTGGGTTCGATCGGGGATCTGTGTAGCATTTGGGGTAGTCTTCTTTTATTTTGGTTCCGTAGTCGTACCTTGATTGTATCTGGTTGATGTAATGCTTTATTCATGTAATTGTGTGAAGTGGCAATTGTAAGCCAACTATGTATCTCTTTCCCTTGTGTATTACATGGGTTGTGTGAAGATTACCTCACTTGCGACGTTGCTTTCAATGCGGTTATGACTCTAAGTCGTGCTTCGACAGGTGGGAGATATAGCCGCATCGAGGGCATTACAGGTGCTCAATGGTGTCGCCTTCCAAACCCAAGCCGGTCAATGGTGGCATGTTGCCCTTCTTGGAAGACCGCCCCTCCCCATCTTCAGAGGCGGCCCTTTTCCTCCTGTTTGGAGAAGGAACACTGGGTCCTTTCTTGCCTCCGTCTTCGGGCGAGGAAAGGTCGATTTCTATGGACTTAGTGTCTGACTTACCTCCAGAACCAAGGTCATCTTGGGTCTTCTCGCCCTCCCTTGCCGATGCCCGGAACGGCGCCGAGGCCAGCATCCTTGTTAACACAGGAGTAGCTGAGTCTTCGGGAAGGGGTGCCGGAAACCTAATCAATTCCACCTTCTTTATCCAGCCCTGAAAAAGGATGATACTGTTGGTTTCTTGGCACTGGATATCTGACTGTAAGGTATTCGGTAAACGTGTACTTACCGGGGTGTCCGGATGGTTGCAGTCTAGGCCGACATCACTGGCGGTGTCCGGCCATTGGCTTCGTTTTCTGAAGATTAATCTCCACATTCCTTCGTGTGTTGCACCGAAGAAGTTTTGAAGAGTCTGCGGCCCTTCTGGAATGAACTCCCATAGGCGGAGAGGCTGTCGCTGGCACGGCAGGGTCCGATGAACTAGCATTATATGAACGACGCTGGCTATGTCGATGTCCCTCTCAATGAGGCTCACAATGCGACTTTGTAGAATCTGCACATCATTCGTTGATCCCCAATCTACCCCCTTATTAATCCACGATGCAAGTTGAGTTGGAGGGCTGGGTCGAAATACGGGCGCAGTCGCCCACTTGGAGCCGCGGGGCTCGGTGATATAGAACCACCCCTGCTGCCACAGATCGGAAGATTTGGCGAAGGATCCTTTTAGCCAAACGGCGCTAGCAAGCTTGCTCACTACAGCGCTGCCGCACTCGTCTTGCTCCCCCTCTACCACTTGCGGCTTCACATGTAAGGTATTGAGCCACAAGCCGAAGTGCGAGGAGTTCGGAGGAGGGCTTCACATGTGACGATATACGTCAAGATAAGAAGAATAGAGTCCGGGGCCAGATCGTGGAAGTCCATCCCATAATAATACATGAGTCCTCGAACGAAGGTGTTAAGTGCAAACCCCAACCCTCGGAGGAAGTGGGACACGAACACGACCCTCTCGCCGGATCTGGGGGTGGGAGTGACCTGCCCCTCGGCGGGAAGCCGATGATGGATTTCAGCGGTCAGGTACCACGCTGCCCGAAGCTTTGTAATGTCTTCCTTCATGATAGAAGAGGCTACCCACCGGCCTTGACGTCTAGATACGGACATGATTGGGGCTGGTGGCGACTGAAGCCCGGGAGTTGGAGCTCGGGGTAACAGGAGTTGAGGAAGAGGCAAGCGTGGAAGAAAAAGACGGTTCTGTACCCCTATATAAAGGCTGCAAATATCAAGCGTCTCCTCTCGGGCCTCAAAAACTTGGCTTGTTTCCAAGGAGTTGTACCCAAGCGACGGTTGAGTTACCCACGTTCGGGTCGACAGGAATCCCTTAATAAAGGGAGGTACGATCTCCGTTTGCGTAAACTATGCTAATAATGCCACGTCCTGGGATGTGGGGCGACAGGCTGGCTAAAACAGTTCACAGGCAAAGGCCGGGGAGGCGTGGCGTCATATTACCAAAAAGTGGTCGGTGGATTGAACCCATGAAATATTATATCCTCTACGGTTGTGCAAACAAGTTCGGATACATTCATTACATCTGAAGATTTACTAGGAGTTCAGAAAGGGGGAACCCTCCTTGCAATGTCGAAGATAATCTGCACGCCGGACTACTCGTCATTGAAGCCAGGTTCAGGGGCTACTGAGGGAGTCCTGGACTAAGGGGTCCTCCGGCGTCCGACCTGTTATCCATGGGCCGGACTGATGGGCTGTGAAGACATGAAGACTGAAGACTATACTTGTGTCCAGATTGGACTGTCCTTGGCGTGGAAGGCAAGATTGGCGACCGACTATGAAGATTCCTTCTTATTTAACCGACTCTATGTAAACCCTATATCCCCCCGGTGTCTATATAAACTGGAGGGGTTTGTCCGAAAAGGACACATTCATTACCATAGTCATAGAAGTCAGACTCCTAGGGTTTAGCCATTACGATCTCGTGGTAGATCAACTCTTGTAACACCCATATTCATCAATATCAATCAAGCAAGACGTAGGGTATTACCTCCATAGAGAGGGCCCGAACCTGGGTAAACATTGTGTCCCATGTCTCCTATTACCATCGATCCTAGAAGCACAGTTCGGGACCCCCTACCCGAGATCCGCCGGTTTTGACACCGACAACCTCCATGTTGATTTCTTGACGTCCACTCCAAGTCCCCTGGATCACGTTTGTTCCAAAAATAACTCTCCCGAAGGTTTCATTCCGTTTGGATTCCGTTTGTTATTCCTTTTCTGCGAAACACTGAAATAGGCAAAAAAATAGCAATTTGCACTAGGCCTTGGGTTAGTAGGTTTGTCCCAAAAATAATATAAAAGTGTATAAATAAGCCCATTAACATCCAAAACAGATAATATAATAGCATGGAACAATAAAAAATTATAGATACGTTGTAGACGTATCACCGACTAGGACTAGGAGTCCTAGTGGGACTCCCCCACTTGGCGCGCCCCCTAGGGCCGGCCGGCCTCCCCTCTCCTCCTTTATATACGGGGGCAGGGGGCACACCAAAGGACATCAATTGTTCTCTTAGCCGTGTGCGGTGCCCCCTCAACAGTTTACTCCTCCGGTCATAGGTCGCAGTGCTTAGGCAAAGCCATGCACAGATCACATCACCATCACCATCACCACGCCGTCGTGCTGACAGAACTCTCCCTCGACCCTCTGCTGGATCAAGAGTTCGAGGGACATCATCGAGTTGAATCCTGTGCTGAACAAGGAGGTGCCACACGTCCGGTACTAAGATCGGTTGGATCGTCAAGACGTTCGACTACATCAACCGCGTTAACCTAACGCTTCAGCTTTCGGTCTATGAGGGTACATGGACACACTCTCCCCCTCTCGTTGCTATGCATCTCCTAGATAGATCTTGCGTGAACGTAGGAAATTTTTGAAATTGCATGCTACATTCCCCAACAGACTTGTTGATGTTTTGAATCATAATAGCTCTTTTGGCTAGAATTGGCTACTTGCAGTCTGTCCCGGATTTCCTTTAATTGTTGTTCTGCTTCCATCATCAAATCAGTCCAAAAGATACGGCTGTCTCCAGTCTAAGACCAGTTTAGAGGGGTGACAGTTTCCTGGACTAGGGGGTACACACCATGTCGTCTCCCGACCAGCTGGATCGGGCCGACGACCGCCATGGCGGTTCACTTATGGGCCACTTCGGGTAGCCCATGCCACATACAAGGAGGATTCCACAAGACTTGGTGCCTAAGACAAGGACTCCTCTAAACCCAAGGCCTCTGGTGTGTTATATAAACCAAGGCCAGGATAGCCAATAGAACCTCTCATATTCATTACTACAATCTCGTGGTAGATAGCTGTACTATGTACTATCCCCATATGAATACAATCAAATGCTGGACCTAGGGTTTTTCCTCCATTAAGAGGACCCGAACCTGGGTAAAATCCCGTGTCCATGTTACCATCGCTCCAAGACGCCTACTTTAGGACCCCTACTACGAGATATGCCGGATATAGAACCGACATTGGTGCTTTCATTGAGAGCCTGCTGGATGATCTCGTGGATCGATGGGATGATCAGGTGATATTTTTTCAATTACATGTGTTCTGTATAGACTACCTTTATTGTAAGTTATGACCACTGCCTCGGGATACCCTGTTCGCAGTCAAATCAAGATCATACAAAAAGTGTCCAACATCAGATAATACGACAGATCCGATCTTTGCTGTTGCGGCGTCGGTGTGCCGTGGAGATGTTGGAGAAACGAGCACGGAGGAAATGGAAAAATCCATCAAGTGGCGCCCTAGCCAAGGAGCCACCCTGGACTAGTAGTGCTCACGCGTGGCAACTATGCACATCGGTCGATCAAATCAGCCTGATAGAACTGTGCACATCGGCCGATCAAATCAGCCTAATGGAACATACGCACTAGGGAGATCCGTTTCCCTTCCTTTTTAATTCATCTCCTGCTCGGCCGCCAGTCCTCTGCTACCTTTTGCTAAAAAGTGCATAGACCTAAAATCTTACGGCTTCACGTAATTGAGTACTAGTATACTAATCAAATTGACTACTAGTTTTGCAGTACAGTGTCCTGGACGTGGTTGGATTCTAGTAATCCAAAATACTACCTTGCGTAGAGATCAAAAGAGAATCTTTGCATGGAACTAGTTCTTACTTGTTTTGTACAGGCCACTGCCTTTTATGTTTTGGCAGATCAGAATTGAGAAAATTTCAGCAACGACAGCCGTGTCCGCCATCGGACAGTACTTCGGATCCGAGAAGTGCCAGCGTGCAAACAAGAGCCAGGAGTTTGTGGCCTCAATCTAGGTTAGCGCAATAAAAAATATGTGGCGATCTGACCGGCGGTGTTCCAGCCTAGGAGATCACGCGTGCATCAGCACGCCAGGGCCGACAAGAATTCAATCATACGGTAGCTCATAGGGAGACTTAATCCTTCCTATCCGTTTTGTTTATTTAATCAAAGCCTAGAGGCAGCCTACGCTTTTGTCTTGTCGTCTGTCTTCTGTTCACTTTTTCACGTGCTAGATTTACTAGATTGATTTGACCCTTGCACTAAAAGTAGTATCATACTAGTATTTGCTAACACTTGGGTGAGATGCTAGGCCTCCTCCGCCTTATTTGATTCAGATCTGATGTTGATTACTACATCATCTGCTGATTGCCTCACAAGACATAAGGTGCTATTCTTCCGAAGAATTACATACAATATAAATTATTTGTGCCATCATGTTTTATGTTAGATTTGTACTACCGTATGTATACACATCATAGAACGGCCTAAGTACGCGTCCGCTGCTGGGCGATACATCGGATCCGGACTCAATCTGGCCCATGCATGATCTAGCCGAAGAGATAGTGTGAAGCAGTGGACCGATCAAAGCTCGGATCGATGGCAGCACACCACAGAAAGATATGTTTCTTTCCCTTTTTTAATTCAATACCTCGCACCATCCTACGAGGACCAAAAAGTTTTTTATCTCATCGATCGTTGGCATCATACAATGGAGAAATCACTATCTCTTTTCCTTGTTATTTAATTAAGACAATATATGTTTTTTGTTAATCATCTCTCTCTCGTGCACTTATCACATGCTACTACTATTGCTAGCTCGGCTTGCGTCCGCCCAATAGAAGCAAATCCGTGAACATCCACATGTGTCTCTTCGAATTGCTACAACAAATAAACCTGGTGCTATTAATCCTAGTAATTTTTGCTTGCTTGGGTTTATTTTCCCGAGGAATTATTTCTCTGGTTTGTTGCATCATCTGTGCACAGGTCTGTGCATGATGGTTTCATGATGGTTCGGTCAGTTTCCCGCATGTAGTTCGGCGAATGCCGCATCAGAGACTCGGACCGCCCTGCGAATTCATGCTTTGTCACGCTAACGCCCCGCATCGATATTGGCTTCAACGCCAGGCCACATTTCTTTAAAAAATTATTTTGCATAAATTAATTATGCAAGGATTTTTTATATATTTATATTATTATTATTTTTGGACTGCACTATTTTACATGTGTAGGTAATTCACTTCGACTGTGCCACGCGGTCACTTCGGCAAGCCGACGTCGTCGTCCCAATCGGCATAAATCGGCTCGTGTGATCACTTTGTGGGTCGAATTGCCATACCGACATGTTCGGTTGCCTCGGGGACTTCGGCATCGTTGAGAGAGCTCTACCTCATCGAGTGTTCGGCACACGTGCCATATTTCTTTTATTACTCACTTTGCATAAATTATTAATTATGCAACGAATTTTTTAATTTATTATTATCATTGTTATCTCTGCCTTGCATTATTTTCTGTCCACAGGTAAATGATTCAGGTTGGGCAGTGCTGTCACCTTGGCATACCGACGTACCACGTCACCTCAGCTAGACCGAGGGCTTCGTCATCACTTCATTAACCCACGCCGGGGACTTCGGCATCATACCGTCGGCCTGCTTTGTCGCCTCGGCCGGACTAGGGGTTTCACCTTGCCACATCGGCCGTCCTATGCCGCCACTTCAGAGTGCCAAGCTCTTCGCTCCGCCACCTCGGGACCGGCTTGGGGGCTGGGACCTCGTCCCGCCGCAAGCTCGGCATGCATCATCACCACCGAGCACATTAACCAGCTAAGTCGCTTTCATGCTCAAATTTTTTAATTTGTTCAGTTCGACCAAACTTTTTATTTATGTTAAACAAAAAACTTAGTTTGTTAAAATAGTTATTTGTTAAAAACACTTCCTTTACCCAAGTTAACTGGGGGCTCTTAGATTTGTATGAGCCGTTCTATAATAATTGTTTTCTTCTGAGTCGTTGCAAAGTCTTTTTCTACCACTCCTTTCTCGACTCGAGTGTGTGGCCAATAGCCGGATAGCCTAGTTTCCCTCTCAAGGCCGCTCAAGTTTAGTTCGCTAAACTGGCCTAATGAGAAGTACTCCACCTTCGGGATAGGAGGTTGAAGCCGTAGGCTGACCCGCTGGAAGTCTTGAGATCAGATGTGTCATGTTAAAGCACGACAGAAGCACAAAATTTTTTAAGACCAATTTTGGATTGGCTCAAAAACTTGATTTAGTTCGGACATAAAGTTTTTACTGAAGTCTTTTGGTTTTCCAAGCTTATGCCACTTTCAACCTATTTGTTATTTTCAAACACAAGTCTTGCAGTACAATGCCGGACACCTCTAAAACTTTGGCAATATCAAGGCGGGGCTGTGACTAGAGCCGAACCCACCAAAAATCCAAGGTACTCCTAGGAGTCCTCGGCAAAACATTCTCAGATATTGCTTTATATGCATCAGTTTCGAATTGTGTCTTCGGTCAATAGTTGGGTTGTCCGGCTCCTGTGCTTGCCTCCTATGTTCCGCTTTGTTTGGCTAGTTGTGCGAAGGGAGAAACACTGCGATTGTGCTTCTAGATCGAATGGTTAAGCACCTCAGTGGAGAAAGCCAAAAACTGACTGTCACAATGGGCATAAACTGGTGAGCGATCCGTTGATGGTGTCAAACTATAGATCGATAACGATTACCCAGTGTTAACGATGGGCCTTTCATAACATTGGCTAAAGTGTTAATGGCTAGACTTCGGTCGATGTCGAACACTAACCGGGGGCTCGTAGCTAGCTTCCCTAGTTTAAAGCTCCTATGACTAAGCGAAAGTTATAAAGCCCGCATATCTGATTGCCTCGTTTCCGCTAACACAACCGCCTTCGGGCACCGAAACATGGGCTAAGGGTTGTTTTGTTATTGCGGAAACACCCGACATAGCATCTACAAGGGGGTGGAAGGCGACGATGGGCCGCTTTCAACTGATAAACAGTCGCAACAGAGTCAAAATAAACATATCATTGGTATATGAATACAATCAAAAGCAGGACCTAGGGTTTTACGTCCATCAAGAGGGCCTGGACCTGGGTAAAATCCAGTGTCCATGTTACCATCGCTCCAAGACGCCTAGCTTAGGACCCCTACTATGAGATATGCCGGATATAGAACCGACAAGGGGTACGACACTTACGCCCATATAGAGCGTCATAAGGTGACATATTGAAGCTGGTTTGATAGCCATTCTTGTAAGAAAATTCTGCATAAGGCAAACTGTCTTCCCATTTCGGTCCTTGAGCAAGCGCACATGCTCGAAGCATGTCATCGAGAATCTGATTTACTCGCTCTATCTGTCCGTCTGTCTGAGGATGATAAGTGGGTCTATACTTCAAAGTTGTTCCCAAAGCTTGGTGAAGACTTGCCCAGAATGCCGAGAAAAACAGAGATCCTCGATCTGAAGTGATGGTTCTCGGTACTCCATGTAGACTGACAATTCGGGATACATAAAGTTGAGCAAGCTAATATGTCCGATATGTAGTCCTCATTGGAATGAAATGAGTCAGTTTTGTAAGTATGTCTACCATAATCCATATAGCATTATTCCCTCAGGGGGTTTTGGGTAGTCCCGTGATGAAATCCAGGCAAATATCATCCCATTTCCATT
Source organism: Triticum dicoccoides (assembly GCF_002162155.2). Lineage (NCBI taxonomy): Eukaryota > Viridiplantae > Streptophyta > Magnoliopsida > Poales > Poaceae > Triticum > Triticum dicoccoides. The sequence goes on from NC_041382.1 coordinate 431,357,935, forward strand.
GTCGAACGGGTCAAGGTTGTAATAGCCCGACGGGTTTCTGGTGTTCCGCCTTTGCTTTATTGCAAATGTCACAGCAGGCGACAAAATATGCAATGTCATTCTTCATACCATCCCACCAGAATATGTGCCTCGGATGTTCATACATCTTTGTACCTCCAGGATGAATTTAATATGCTGACTCGCGTGCTTCCTTTAATATCTGTTGCCTTATATCTCTTTGGCTAGGTATGCAAATTCAATCTCGAAATCAAAGAGTACCTTGATCATCCACGTGGAAGTCTTGAGTCTTTCCTATTTGCATTCGGTTAATCATCTTTAACAAAAATGGGTCCTCAACATGAGCCTTGCAAACCTCTTCTTCAAGAGTAGGAGTAACCTCCAACGTAGCTACGCATGTGGCATCACAAAGGACCAAATTGAGCTGAGCTATCTCTTCTTGCAGTTCGGGAGGTAAGGACTCCATTAATGTGTTTATTGTGGCTGATTTGCGACTGAGTGCGTCCATGACCACGTTAGCCTTTCCAGGATGGTAATTTCTTCCAATGGCATAGTCTTTGACCAATTCATGCCATCTCCTTTGCCGGAGATTCAAGTCTGGATGAGTGAAGATGTACTTGATACTTTGTGGTCGGTGAAGACTTGACATCTTTTCCCAATGAGATAGTGCCTCCAAATTTTCAAAGCGTGCACAACTGCAACCAATTCCAAGTCATGTGTGGGATAGTTTTCTTCTTGCGACCGTAGCCATCTGGATGCTGTCGGATCTCGGGTTCCGGCAAAACCCTTAAGGTTCGAACACTGGGGTGTGCGCGAAGATCTCCCCCAACCTCGCCACGGTCTCTAAGGCTAACTCGACGAACTCGCAACACAAGGGACACAAGATTTATACTGGTTCGGGCCACCGTTGTGGTGTAATACCCTACTCCAGTGTGGTGTGGCGGATTGCCTCTTGCGCTGATGATGAACAGTACAAGGGGAAGAACAACCTCTTGAGGTGAGGTGTTCTTGTGCTTGGTGGGTGTGAGGCTAAGGATGGAATGGCTCTGATCCAAGATGAGGTCGATCCCCTAGCTATGGTGGTGGCTAGTCCTATTTATAGAGGCCCTGGACCTCTTCCCAAATATTGAGCGGGAAGGGAGCCAAGAACGGCCAATTTGAAAGGGGACAACTAGTACAAGTTATCTTGACAAAAGCAGTCTTCGCTTGCCAAAGGCTCCGGTGATGATGCCGCCTTGGGCTCCATCGTCACCTCTGTCTTGCCGTCCTGCTAGTCTTGGTCTCATTGCACCGATATGGAAACCTTTGCTTGACGCCTTGGTACTCTTTGCCTGCGCTTCCCTCCTTAACACCATAGAGGAAACAAGGACACTTTGTGTGCTGGCGCCCGCCTCGCACCTGACTGGTCTCGATCGTCATGGCTCACGTCATTGGAACCTCGCAAGGTTTGCCTGGCCTCGATTTCTCCGCCCCTCGCGAGCGAGCCTGGTGAGGCCGCTCCCGAGGAGGTCTTGTGTCGTCCGCCTTGCCAGGCTTGGCCCCTCGCGAGGGTCTTGAATGCTTGTTGGTGAAGATGGGCCGTATGGGCCTGCTTGTAGAGCCACGCCGTGGCCCGCGAGCAGGCAAGTCTGGGGACACCCGTTCCCAGAACACTGACAGTAGCCCCCGGGCCCAAGGCGCGCTCGGGCTTGGCTTCGAGGCGAAGCCAAAGGGCAAGTGCGGAGCGCCATGGGCCCCAATAGCCCGTGGCCTTGGTCGATGCATGGTGGTTGATTGGACGTGGGGTCTCCGCTTCCCCATGCAGCCTCGGCAACTGCCCGACTTGACGGGTCCTTGTTGCATGCAGGAAAAAGATCATTATTACCTTAGATCGTGGAGGCCGACGGTTGGCCTCACCTTGGTTATAAATGGGAGTGGGGGCGGAGCCCCCATCGCCCGTCTCTCCTCTACCTCTCCCGCTTCTTCTCCTTCCTTGCTTCACTCCTTGCTGGTGCAGTCATGGCGCCGATTCGGAGGTTCTCGGCTGCGGAGAAGGGCAAGGCTCCCCTCAACGAGCCCGAGCTGCTCCCGCCGAAGAAGAGGAGGCCCCATCGTCGTGAGGTGGTGGTGGTGTCGCGGCCGTGGTATGAAAGGCCGCCTCCTGGGTACCCATTGCCTTTGTATGATCATGCCAATGATTCTGGAGGGAGGAGCGATCAGCGCCGCCACCCGCGCTAGGGCCGTGGCCGCCGTGCCGTGGAGGCGCACGCCGTCACCCCAGGGGTCCACGTTGCGGACTTCTCGCGCGAGTTTGTGTTGTGGGCAGCGATGCCCCAAGCACTTGGATTCGCCTACCGTAGTTATTCACCGCCGAGATGCCGCCGAGAGGTGTCGGATTTCGGGTTCCGGCAGACCCTTGAGGTTCAAACACTGGGGTGCACGCGGAGATTTTGCCTTCTACCTACCTGCGCCCCACCGCCACGCTAAGATCTAAGCAATGGAAAGAACAACACAAGAGACACGGAGTTTATACTGGTTCGGGCCACCGCTGTGGTGTAATACTCTACTCCAGAGTGTAGTGTGGTGGATTGCCTCTTGGGCTGATGATGATGAGCAATACAAGGAAGAACAGCCTCGCGAGGGTCTGCTCTTGGCTGGGGCGATGAACTGCTGGGAGGAGTTCAACCACCCTTCTCTCTCACAGTGTGTGTGATGCTACTCGATCCGATCCCAGCTTGTTTCTGGGTTGGCCGATTCTAGGTCCCCTCTACCCTGGGGGTGGCTAGTCCTATTTATAGGCAAAGGCCCTGGGCCTCTTCCCAAATATTGAGCGGGAAGTGCGCCAATACTTATCCTGACTAAAGTTTGAAGGGGAACATCTGGTACACTTTTCCTGACTAAAGTTGGTCCTCGCCTGCCAAAGGCTCTGGCGGTGACGCTGGCTTGGGCTCCACAATGACTTCCTCCCTGCCGTCGGGCTGGTCTTGGTCTCGTTGCACCGAAACGGGTGCCTTTTCTTGATGCTCTCGCCTGCGCTTGCTCCCTTTGCACCAAAGAGGAAAGGAGGACACTGCGCGGGCTGGCGCCCGCCTGGAACCCTTGGTCTTCATGGCTTGCATCACGGGCACCTCGTGAGGTACACCGCCTTGATCTCTCCACCTCCTTGCGAGCCAGCCTGATGAGGCCGTGCCTGAGGAAGCTCTGTGTCGTCCGCCCCACGAGGCCTGACCCCTCGCGAGGGTCTTGGGTCTGTGTTGATGAAGATGGGCCATACTGGGCCCCTCCTCGAGCCACGCCACAGGCCGCAGGTAGGCAAGTCTGGGGACCCCCATTCCCAGAACGCCGACAGTAGCCCCCGGGCCCAAGGCACGCCCGGACTTGGCCGTGCAGGGAGGCGAAAGGGCAAGAGCGAAGCGCCGTGGGCCCTAACAGCCTGCGGCCTTGGGCGCCGCGTGGCGGTTGATTGGACGTGGGCATCTCCACTTCCCCATGGTGCCTCGGCAACTTCATGAATTGGACAAGTCCCTGCATGCAAAGCGGGTCACGATTACCTGCGATCATGGGGGCCGACGGTTGGCCCTCGCCGGTTATAAGTACGGATCAGCGCGCGCCCTTCCAATTCATTCCCCCTTGCTTCTCCTTCTTCTTCATGGCCCCGCTGAGGAGGTTCTCGGCCACAGAGAAGGGGAAGGCTCGCCAGGTTGAGCCTGCCTCTCCCCCGCCCAAGCGTGGCCGAGGGCGCCCTCGCAAACATCCTGTGGCCACCACGGCAGCTCCCCGCGGCCGTGGAGACGATTTCCAGCACGGTGAAGGGCGGACTGCTACGGCCGGGGGCGCGCTTCGGTCGCGCGTTCCCCTAGGCCGCGCTTTCACGCTGCAGAGGTGCTGCCGGAGTTCGTTGTGTGGTCGGCGGAGCCGACTAGCACCCGGCTTCAACTTCCTCGCTTCCTCCTCAGCGAGCTCCCGGCCGGCGCCCCGGGCGGCCTCTGGCTTCAGGTAAACGGCTGCTGCAGCCGGGCCTCATGGGCTTCACTGGAGGTCTCCGCAGCCGGGAGCCTGACCTTGACCCGCGGTTGGCAGACGTTTGCCCGCGCGCGTGGCCTGAGCCATCGGTGCACCCTGCACTTCAAGTTTGACGGCGATGCCACCCTCTACGTGAGGGTGTTTGGGGAAGATGGTCGCCGCGCAGGGTGCTGCCCTAAGGACGACGACCGCGGCCGGGAACCCAGCCCCAGCAATGATGGAGAGGACATCGCTCGCGTGATTGGCGGCGCTCAGGGTTCCCCAAGCTTCACCGGTTCTTCTTCAGGCGACGACTCCTCTAGCGGTGGCCGTGGTCAGCCTCCACGCCGTCGTACCTGCTTGGGAGGTGGTAGCGTGTCTGCCCGCCGTCGCGCTTCGGTGAAGCGCGAGAGGGAGTCTGCCAGAGCCCCAGAGGCAGCTCGAGTCTTCCCTGCAGGCCGGTGTGAGGCGAGTTGTGCCTGATTTGTTCTTTCTTTTCCTTTTTCCTGCGTAAAAAGACAGTAGCGTGGAGCCCCGCGGGGGCGTGTTTGGGTTATTGTTGTTAATCATTGCTTTGCTTCCGTTATCATGCCTTCCGGCTACGTGCCCGCGCGTGGATTGTTCCCGGCCCCAGCCATGGGGGGGCGACCAACCCAGGCCCTGTGTTCGTGTCACGGTGCCCGTGGGGCACGGACTGGAGGGGTGCTCCTGTAATGGACCCAGGTCGTGACACCTTTGAACGACTAGGACAGGAACACTCGCGAGGGCGCTCGGCTGCCCCCCTCGCGAGGCCTTGCATAAGAGAAATCGAGGCAGGAGACTGAAAAGTCAAAGAACCACGAGCCAAAGACGGCAACAACTTCAATAAAACTTCGAATGAGAATGAACAAGCCAACTGTGGAAAGCTAACGAAAAAGCCGCGTCCGGCACCTAATTTAGTATTCGACGTCTTCTCACCAGCGCGGAGCTAAGTGCTGCCACTGGGCGTGGGAGGGATCCCCAGGGCCTGAGGCCGGCGCTCTTGAGACTCCGGGGCGTGTACAGCCCCAACTCATTATTACGTGAGAGTGTCACGGGCGGTGAGCTTCACAAGCGTTGGCCTTCTTCACAGGCTTCGTGCCTTTCTTGGGGGAAGCAGGCTTCACGGGCATTTTCCCTCTTCATAGGCTCCGGGCCCTTTCCAAAACGTGACAGCTTCACGGGCATTCGCCCTCTTCATAGGCTCCGGGCCCTTTCCAAAACGTGACAGCTTCACAGGCATTCGCCTTCTTCACAGGCTCTGGGCCTTTTCCAAAACGTGACAGCTTCACAGGCATTCGCCTTCTTCACAGGCTCTGGGCCTTTTCCAAAACGCGACAGCTTCACAGGCATTCGCCTTCTTCACAGGCTCTGGGCCTTTTCCAAAACGCGACAGCTTCACAGACATTCGCCTTCTTCACAGGCTCTGGGCCTTTTTAGGGGTAGAACCTCCGGAGGTGCTGGATGTTCCATGCGTTCTGGACTGGCACCCCCTCCTGAGTCTCCAAGCGCATGGAGCCGGGCCTGGAAACATGAACAACCTTGAACGGGCCCTCCCACATGGGAGAGAGCTTGTGCAGTCCCTCCTGGAGAGAACCCGCCTGAGCACGAGGTCTCCTACCTCGAGAGTTCTGGGGCGGATGTTGCGGCAGTGATATCGTCGCAGTGCTTGTTGGTACCTCGCCGCTCGCAGCGCGGCTTCTCGGCGACGTTCCTCCCCCAGCACGAGGTCCATCCCCCGCATGGCGTCCTGCTGCGCCTCGTCGAACGCTAGGACCCGCGCGGAGCGACGTCTGACCTTGTGAGGGAGGACTGCTTCGGCTCCGTAGACCAGGAAGAACGGGGTCTCTCCAGTCGGCTTGGTCGCGGTTGTGCGGATGGACCACAACACGGACTGAAGCTCATCATACCAACCTCTACCGCAGGCCTCCAGCTTCTTCTTGAACGTCCCGGTCTTGAGGCCCCTCAGGACCTCTGCGTTGGCTCGCTCGGCCTGGCCGTTGCTTCGGGGGTGCGCCACCGAAGCGTAGCATATCTGCGTTCCAAGGTTAGCACAATATGTTTTGAAGAGGTTACTGGTGAACTGCGAACCGTTGTCTGTGATGATGCGGTTCGGCACCCCGAACTGGCTCACGATGCCCCTGATGAACTTGACCGTGGAACCCGCGGGGATGGTGCGGACGGCCTCTACTTCAGCCCACTTGGTGAAATTGTCCACGGCGACGTAGTGGTAGCGGTAGCCCCCTCGCGCCCGAGGAAACGGGCCCAGGATGTCCAGCCCCCAGATTGCGAATGGCCACGAAAGGGGTATAGTCTGCAGGCCTCCTGCCAGCTGATGGATTTGCTTGGTGTGGAACTGGCAGGCCTCACAAGCTTTCACCAGTTCGACGGCATCATTGAGTGCGGTGGGCCAATAAAAACCACTGCGGAACGCCTTGCCGACGAGGGTCCGTGATGATGAATGATGTCCACAGTCTCCGCCGTGTATATCTTCCAGCAGTTCCTTTCCTTGCTCCCTGGAGATGCAGCGCAGGGATACATCGTTTGGTCGCTTCTGGTAGAGCTCTCCATCCTTGATGCAGTATGCCGTGGCCTGTCGTGCCACACGCTCCGCTTCCTCCTCCTTCTCCGGCAGGGTCCCTTGCGTTAAGTAACTCCGGAGCTCCGTGATCCAGCACCCCTCCTAAGGTTCCATCGTCAGGAGCAGGCGTGCTCCTGAGGCCGGGCCACAGACTAGGGCTCTTGAGGCAGGTGGCTGGGGGAGCTCCTCCCGAGGCTGAGCCGTGTTTGACAATGACGGCAGGGCTGAGGGCTTGAAGAGCCGCTCCTCGAAGACGCCAGGCTCCTGAGGTAACCGCCTGGACGCCCGTTTGGCGATGTCGCCGGCCTCCTGATTGGTGCCACGGGGCACATGCTGCAACTCCAACCCCCAGAACTGCTTCTCCATCCTGCGGACCTCCGCAAGGTAGGCTTCCATGTGCTCATCTTTCGGCTCGTACACCTTGTTGGAGAAATTGACAAGGAGCCGCGCATCACCCTTGATGGTGAGGCGTTTCACCCCCAGGGCAGCTGCGGCCCTCAAGCCCGCTATTAAACCTTCATACTCCACTATGTTGTTGGAGACCTTTGCACCTTGCTGGAAACAGAGCTGTACAGCATAGTAGAGCTTGTCCTGAGTGGGCGATATAAGCACCGCCCAGCCCCAGCGCCATGCCTGGAGAACGCCCCGTCAAAGTACATGACCCAGCCTTCTGGCGCCTCGCTTCCTGGGGAGAGGGACCGATCCTCATCGGCCTTGAGGCCTGGTGCCTCCGTCCATTCTGCCACAAAATCCGCTAATGCTGCTCCCTTGATGACTTTGGTCGTGCTGAATTCGAGCTGAAACGCTTGCAGTTCTATGTTCCACTCAGCGACCCTTCTAGCTGAGTTAAGGCTCCTGAGCACTCTCTCCAGGGTGTATGACGAGACGACCTTGATGGGGTGACCCTGAAAATAGTGCCGCAGCTTGCGCGAGGCCACCAGTAGCGCGAGGAGGAGCTTCTGAGGCATGGGGTACCGTGCCCTCGCGTCCCGCAACACCGTGCTGACGAAGTACACTGGGTGTTCAACGAGGTTGGGTGCGTCAGTGCTGGTGGCGCCCTCCGGAGACCACGGCGCCTCCTGAGGCGATGAGGCCTCCTGAGGCTGGCCATCTGGGAGAGGGGCCTCTTCCGCCTCCGGTGCACTCCTCTGCGGCGGCTGATCCTCCTCAGCCGCGGGGGCGGTTTTTGTGGGCCTTCCTTGTTCCTGTTTTGCCTTGTCCCGGGCTGTTGCTGTGGTTTTGATTCGATGCTCCTCCCTAACCGCCACCAGGGCTGCGCTGGCGGAGTAGGGAGTGGCGGCGAGGTAAAGCACCAGGGGCTCTTGAGGGCACGGAGCCACCATGACCGGAGGGCTGGTCAGGTATCTCTTGAGATCCTGGAACGCCTTGTCGGCCTCTTCAGTCCATTCAAAGGGCCCCTTTTTCTTCATTAGCTGGAAGAAGGGCAGCGCTCGCTCCCCCAACTTGGAGATGAAGCGCCCTAGCATGGTCACGCGCCCAGTGAGCTTCTGCATTTCTCTGAGGGTCTTTGGCAGGCTCATGTCCTCGACCTCCTTGACCTTTTCCGGGTTAGCCTCGATGCCTCGGTGGGACATGAGGAAACCCAAGAGCTTGCCCGAGGGGACTTCAAACACACACTTCTCTGGGTTGAGCCGCAGGTTCACTGCGTTGAGGCTCGCGAAGGTTTCCTACAAGTCTTGTATCAGGGTCCTGGCCTCCCGAGATTTCACCACAATGTCATCGACGTAAGCCTCAACATTCTTCCCGAGCTGTGGGCCCAAGGTGATGTGCATCAGCCGCTGAAAGGTCGCCCCTGCGTTACGCAGCCCAAATGGCATGCATGTGTAGCAGTACACCCCACACGGGGTTAGGAAGGCTGTCTTTTCGACATCTTCTACCGCCATCTTGATCTGGTGATACCCAGAGAAGGCATCCAAGAAGCATAGCAGGTCGCATTCTGCGGTGGAATCGACGATCTAGTCGATGCGGGGGAGCGGGAACGGATCTTGCGGGCATGCCTTGTTGAGGTTGGGGAAGTCGACACACATGCGCTCCTTCCCTCCCTTCTTTGGCACAACGACAGGGTTGGCCAACCAATCCGGGTATCGGACCTCGCGAATGACCCCAGCGACTTCTAGTTTGCGGGTCTCTTGGACGATGAAGGCCTGCTTTTCTGTGGACTGCCGCCTTGCCTTCTGCTTCACAGGGCGCACGTTGGGGCACACGTTGAGGTGATGCTCGATTACGCTCCTAGGGATCCCCACCAACTGGTCAGGCTCCCAAGCGAATACCTTCTTGTTTGCGTGCAGGAACCTGACCAGGACCTCCTCCTGCTCGGGCTCGAGGTTGGCACCTATGGTGAAAGTGGCATTGGTGGACCCATCCTCATCGACGGGTATCTCCTTGGTTTCTGCCTTGTCTTGGGTGAACAACTGTTTCTTCTTGGCGGGTGCAGCCCCCTTGGGCTCGGGGGTCTCCAATTCGGCGGGCTGTGCCGACGCCGCCGTCTTGAAGGCGAGCTTGAGCACTCGCAACGCATCTCCGGTGTCCCCGTGCACGGTGAGGACACCGCTGCTCCCGGGCATCTTCATGAGGTTGTACGCCGGGTGCGTCGCGGCCATGAACTGGGCCAGCACTGGGTAGCCGAGGATGGCGTTGTAGGGGAGGCCGATGGGGGCGATGTCGAAGTCGACCAGCTCTGTGCGGAAGTTGTTGTAGGTGCCGAAGGTTACTGGGAGCCGGATCTGTCCCAAGGAGCTGGATGATCCGCCCCCAACGCCTGAGAAGGGCCGGCTGGGTTGCAGCCGTTCCAGGGGTATGCAGAGGAGGTTGAAGGCCTCAACCGAGAGCACACTGAGGCCCGCACCGCCATCAATGAGAGTTCTGGTGACGGCCACCTGGCAGATGGTGGGGCTGCACAGCATGGGGAGTGCACCCGAGCAGGCCGAGTTGGAGGGGTGGTCCTCCGAGCTGAAGGTCAGGCCGGCCCTAGGCGCCGCCCGGTCCGGGAGAGCCCCCTGCCGCGTGGAAGCGGCACTGACCCGGCGGATGAACGGCTTGACGTGGTGACTTGTAGGCAGCGCCTGCATGCCGCCCAGGAGGGCCGCGATGACCGGGGGTGTTGGTGTAGCGTGGTGGGCGGGGAAGAGGCTGCGGAGCTCTTCCCAAGAGGCCACGGAGGCTGCCGGCAGGTGGAGCAGCCATGCACGCGGAGCGCCGGTGAGGGCCGTGGGGAGCCAGTTGGCCATGACCCTATCGTCACCTCCAGTTTTGAGGATGGCCTCCTCGTACACCAGCAAGAAGGCCAGCGGATCAGTCACGCCGCTGTAGCACGGCAGCGTCGTTGGCTTGAACTTGTCCGGCCACCGTACTCGTTGCAGGGCTGGGGCCAGGGCTCGGAGCCCCCTGGCCCCCGTGTTGGCGCCGGCGGCCAGAGCGGGCGATGCGCTACTCATCGCCAGGCAGGTCGTGGCGGTGGCAGAAGGGAAAACTCCGGTGCACCCCTACCTGGCGCGTCAAATGTCGGATTTCGGGTTCTGGCAGACCCTTGAGGTTCGAACACTCGGGTGCGTGCGGAGATTTCGCCTTCTACCTACCTGCGCCCCACCGCCACGCTAAGATCTAAGCTATTGAAAGAACAGCACAAGAGACACGGAGTTTATACTGGTTCGGGCCACCGCTGTGGTGTAATACCCTACTCCAGTGTGTGGTGTGGTGGATTGCCTCTTGGGATGATGATGATGAGCAATACAAGGAAGAACAGCCTCGCGAGGGTCTACTCTTGGCTGGGGCGATGAACTGCTGGGAGGAGTTCAACCACCCTTCTCTCTCTCTGTGTGTGTAATGCTACTCGATCCGATCACAGCTTGTTTCTGGGTTGGCCAATTCTAGATCCCCTCTACCCTGGGGGTGGCTAGTCCTATTTATAGGCAAAGGCCCTGGGCCTCTTCCCAAATATTGAGCGGGAAGGGCACCAACAATTGGCCATTTTGAAATGGAACATCTGGTACACTTATCCTGACTAAAGTTGGTCCTCGCCTGCCAAAGGCTCTGGCGGTGATGCTGGCTTGGGCTCCACAATGACTTCCTCCCTGCCGTCGGGCTGGTCTTGGTCTCGTTGCACCGAAATGGGTGCCTTTGCTTGATGCTCTCGCCTGCGCTTGCTCCCTTTGCACCAAAGAGGAAAGGAGGACACTACGCAGGCTGGCGCCCGCCTGGCACCCTTGGTCGTCATGGCTTGTGTCACGGGCACCTCGTGAGGTACCCCGCCATGATCTCTCTGCCTCCTTGCGAGCCAGCCTGATGAGGCCGTGCCTGAGGAAGCTCTGTGTCGTCCGCCCCGCGAGGCTTGACCCCTCGTGAGGGTCTTGGGTCTGTGTTGATGAAGATGGGCCGTGCTAGGACCCTCCTCGAGCCATGCCGCAGACCGCAGGCAGGCAAGTCTGGTGACCCCCGTTCCCAGAACACCGACAAGAGGCCCTCTCAAGCTTTGGCTGCAGCATGCTGACTGTGACGCCCCAGCGACCAGAGCAGAAGTTGAGGCCGTCACATCCGGGAAGATCTTCATGACTCGAGGCTGGGGCGAGATCGCCCGAGCTTGTCGTGCGAACGGCGCCCTCGCCATCCACTTCGAGTATGACGACGCCTCCACGCTGTTCTTCAAGGTCTTCGACGAGGAAGGCTGCCGCTTAGAGTGCTGCCCTGAAGGAGGTCACCAGGAAGGTGCAGCGGCGGGCGCCGGGCTAGCCGCATGCCTCGCCTGTAGCTCCTCCAGCGACAACGGTTACTCCTGGTGGTCCAGTGACTCTCCCGAGCTCGTGGAGTCTCCGGAGACGAGCGATGAAGGCTACGTGCCCCCGAGCTCTCGCCGTGCCCGGAGCAAGGCTGCAGCGGCTGGCCACTGCCGCCGCTGATCTGGATGAGGTTGGTGCCAGCCTCTCATGGCCCACTATTGATGATGGCGTCGGCCACTGGGGCGCGTGTAGATAGGACTCCTATAAGTTCTTTCCTTTTGTTCCTTGCGAGGAATCAAGAAGTACCCCGTGGGGGCATGTAAGGAGTCTGTAATGTCCTTTGTTCATATCATCCTTATTATGAAAATTTGTGAATGCACGTCCTCCTGAGGCTAGGTCTCCCCTTTCCAACCCCGCGGCAGCTTGGTGCTCTACGCCGACAGGTCCCGGTCCCCAGGCAGGCTGCAGCCGTCGCTGGTATGCCAGGTTGCGATGTCGTGGTCAAGGGCAGGAGGTGAGCAGCCTGAGGTCCAGTAAGAGCTCCTGAGGCGCTATGCTCAAGAGGTCCCCTTTAGCGTGCAAGTAGCAACCTGAGGATGGGAAAGGGAGGCGACATCGCCGCAACAGGGCAGCAAAAAGGCGAGGATCTTATATACCGTAGCGCTGGGTCGGTCCAGGTACAAGACTTATCTTGGCATTCCGGAGCCAGCTTCAGGTGCCACACCGGACTTGGGTGTTGGCCGCTGCTGGGTAGCTAGGTTAGGCCCATGCGGGCCTCCCCCTCTTCTCCATGTTCTTCCAGGTTCTCTACGTCCTCAGGTCCCGGCCCTCGAGCGAGCTCAACCGACGCTGGTATGCCAGGTCGCGATGCCGTGGTCAAGGCCAAGGGGTGAGGGCTGGAGAGCCAGTAAGAGCTCCTGAGTCGCAATGCTCAAGAGCCCCCCTTTTAACGCGCAAGTGAATTGCATGGGAGACAAGAGAGAGTCTGCGATACCGCCTGTTGTAGTCCTCAGGGAGTTCCTGCAGGTTAGCGCGAGGAGGGGAACAAATCGCCACTGTGATTACCCGTCCGTTGCCGACTTGTGGGAGGGCACTCCCTACTGGGGAGAGCCCCCGGGGTGTGTACAACCCCGCCCTGACATGTGGCTTGCACGGCAGGGTTGGAGGAGGTGTATCTGGGCAATCGTGAGCTAGCGCGGGACTCCCGAGGCCCTACCTCAAGGCGGGTTGCGCCTGGTCTTGATTCTTGTTCGCTGTGGTGGTCCTATGAGGCGGTCAGACAACCTGCACCGAACGTGAGGTTATCGCGTCAGAAGGCCAAGCACCAACGGCCCCAGGAGGTGACGTGAACGGGGCTGGCCCACCTGACAGAGCTCACCCGTTGGATTTATCAATGCTACAGGGACGGGCCCGAGCACAGACGCCATGCCTAACCCTCTCACGCGAAGGGTCTTGAAGAAAGACGACCGGCGCGCGGCTCCTGCGGTGGGTGACAATCAAGCAGGTGATAGTCATAGATACATTAAGCATGGAAGGCAAACTAGCTCGGGTAAATGCATGAACGATACATGCCACTGGGTCCGGCTCGAACGGCTTGGGGATGATGCAGCCCGAGGGGCGACCCCAGCAAGGTAAGCTAAAGACATAAAAAAGAAGGGATACATGCCACAGGGACGGACCCATGCGGCCTGGGAATGATGCAGCCCTGAGGGTGCTCCCAGCTAAATAAACTTCGAAAATGTCACCTGATTCTGTTGATGAAGGGGTGTTGAGGCAGCTGAAGGTATGCAGCGAAGGGGTTGCTCCTCACGAGCCACCGGGGCCCTAAGACTCGGGAGGCTCTGGGGGCCCAGGTGGTTCCTTGAGGACCGTCGCCATCTCCGCTAACACTGCATGATGCCTGTCCTCCTGACCCACCATGACACTCCGCAGGTTGCGCTGGAAGGCAGCAGCCACGCTCGGCAGGCTGAATGGCATGCAAACTAGTTGTGTAGTGGGCCCTCGCAGCATCCCACGCGCGAAGGCCAGAAGAGCTACTGAGACGCGGCCCTGTTGAGCCCTGGAATGTTGATGCAGACGCGTAGCTCACCACCCTCGCTCGGGTGGGGAGCGACGCCAGGTGGGAGGCGATTGCTGCAAATTGCTCTTGCTTCCTGAAGCTCCTGAGTGGTCTTGGTGATGAACTCCCGAGCGCTGGGCGCTCCTCGCCCTATGTCCTCCTGAGGGAAACGTGCCACGAAGCACGCCTCCAAATGGTGCCCGAGCGCCTCCCTCATAATGTTGGCAAGATCTGAGGCCCTCCAGAAAAGAGCCCCCGAGCCCTACCCAAGGAGGGCGCCGAGCGCGCCTTCCTATGGGATAGAGGGAGGCGCCCCCGGTGCGGGCGCTGATCCTAACGAGGTACCACTTGTGGTGCTGCCATCCCGAGGTCCGGCACGGAGTAGCTGCTTCTTCTTCTTAGGGATGACCTCATGAGGGTACCGAGCTGCATTGTTGTCGGGGTCTTCGATTGACGCCGCTTGGAAGGCGTGCTCGAGGGAGCACACCGCATCTCTTTCTTCGCAGGGGACTGTGATGATCCCGCCGCTCCCTGGCATCTTGAGGACGTTGTAGCCATGGTGCGTCACTGCCATGAACTTGGCTAGGGATGGATACCCGAGGATGGCATTGTATGGCAGACGGATGTGGGCAACGTCAAAGTCGATGAGCTCGGTGCGGTAGTTGTTGCGTTCTCCGAAGGTGACTGGGAGGCGGACCTGACCTATCGGTGTGGTGGAGCCGTCGATCACTCCTGAGAAAGGCTTGGTAGGCTGAAGCTGATCATAGGGCACTTGTAGGTTGTCGAACGTCTCGACGGACAGGAAGTTGATCCCTGCGCCACCGTCGATGAGGGTCTTGGTGACTTGCACGTTGCTGATGATGGGTGAACAAAGCATTGGGAGAGCGCCAGCGGTAGCCGCGCACTTGAGCTGGTCTGCCGAGCTGAAGGTAACAGTGCACTTGGACCACCTGAGCAGGCGCATAGCCTCCAGCTTCGGAAGGGCTGCGTTCACCTCGCGAGCGAATTGCTTGAAGATACACTGTGAGGCTGGGGCTTGAGCTCCACCCAAGATGCAGGCGATAGCACTCGGCTCTTGGAAGCCCCCAGCCCTCTCGTCTTGGTGGTGGTCGTCGTTCCTTCTTGGTGGTGGCGGCAGTGGAGGAAGCCCAGCATTTCCCTAAGGACGGTCCTCGCGAGGCTGATCCCTCCAGGCACCTTCGCGAGGCTGATCCTACCAGCGGTCATCACGAGGCTGGTCGTGCCACTCCTGCCGTGGGCCTCGGTCGTCCCAGCATCCTCCACATCGTCCTCCTCCTCGGCCATAGCCTCGGTCGTTGCGCTCGGGGCGTCGACCGAAGCATCCATGGTGAATGGCCCTGCGCTCTTGACAATCATTGGTGTTGTGGCTGTGCACGTTGTGGAAGGCGCAGAATGGTCGGCTGCTCTTGGATGACTCAGGCTGGTCCCTGCCGCGCTTCGTGTCCAGCTCTGCTGCGAGTACGGCTGCTCCCTTGCGCTTCACATCCTTGGCCTTGGATTTCTTCTTCTCTGGGTCGGCAGCTGGGAGCTCGAGGAGGGAAAGGTGCCCTTCATCAGACCTTGTGCACTTGGTCACAAGGTTGAACAACTCCAGGGATGTGCACAACTCCTCATGGATGGCGAGGTCCTCCTTCATCTTGACGTTGCGGACGCCGTCGGAGAACGCAGAGATGATGGCCTCGTCCGTCACCTTGGGGATCTTGAGGCGGACGCTCTTGAAGCGCTGGATGTACTTCTGGAGTGTCTCTCCCGGTTGTTGCTTGACGCGGCGTAGGTCACCCACGACCGGGGGGCGGTCGCGAGTGCCCTGGAAGTTGGCGGCGAAACGGTTGCGCATCTCGTTCCAGGAAGAGATGGAGCCTGGGGGCGGGTTCAGGAGCCACGAGCGTGCGCCATCCTTGAGAGCCATGGGGAACCAGTTCGCCATAACTTTCTCATCGTCGTTGGCCGCCTCGATGCTCAGCTTGTAGAGCTGCAAGAACTCAGCGAGGGCGGGGGTGCCGTCGTAGCGAGGAGGCAGATCCGGCTTGAACTTGCCCGACCAGGCGACGCTACGCAACTCGGGGGTGAAGGCGCAGCAATCGGTCGTAGTCACCGGGGCCTGCCATGGAGGTGGAGCCTGGTCTTGGCGCCTGCGCGCCACCACGGCAAGCAATCCTGACGTGGCGGTGCAGGGAGTGGTGGAGCGTTCTCTTGCGGTCGAGGAACTTCTTGACAGCTTCTTTCCTCACGTGCGGGCGCTTGGCGCGGTGGGTCGCGCTGCGGAGCCGCGCGCCTTGGCGCCAGGGTGCCGTCTTGGTGCAGGGGTGGTGGAGGTGCTGCGTGAGCTACGTCGCCCATAGCTGGTGGTGGATGAGGCAGCGAGAGGGACGGTGCAGGGGAGCCCCATGCGGCGCTAGCAAGCTCGGTGATGCGGTCGAGCCAGTCCTCGTAGAGGTCGTCGATGGGGCGGTAGCGTAGGATCTCACGTGCCATACACAGCGCGGCCCGCGCGTCCGTGGGAGTGCGACGGGCATGAGACGACGAGCCGGCTGGGGTCAGTGATGGAGTGGCGGTGCGGCCGTCCCGCCGCACCGAGGGGTGCAGCGAGGATGCTTGCTGCTTGTTCCCCGCCAGACCGGTGACGGCGTTGGCGGCATGCGATGGAGAACAACGGGGTGGCCCATCGACGAGAGCCGTCTGAATGACGCGGTCGGCGAGGGCGGCCCAGTGCTCAGCGTGAGCTCAGCGAGCATCCGACATGGAGGTGACGAAGAGACGGGACGCGGAGCGACGGAAGGAAAGCTTCGGCGCACCCCTACCTGGCGCGCCAAATGTCGGATCTCGGGTTCGAGTAAAACCCTTAAGGTTCGAACACTAGGGTGCGCGCGAAGATCTCCCCCTACCTACGCACGCCCTCAACCTCGCCACGATCCCTAAGGCTAACTCGACGAACTTGCAACACAAGGGACACAAGATTTATACTGGTTCGGGCCACCGTTGTGGTGTAATACCCTACTCCAGTGTGGTGTGGCGGATTGCCTCTTGGGCTGATGATGAACAGTACAAGGGGAATAACAGCCTCCTGAGGTGAGGTGTTCTTGTGCTTGGTGGGTGTGAGGCTAAGGATGGAATGGCTCCGATCCAAGATGAGGTCGATCCCCTAGCTATGGTGGTGGCTAGTCCTATTTATAGAGGTCCTGGTCCTCTTCCCAAATATTGAGTGGGAAGGGAGCCAACAACGGCCAATTGGAAAGGGGACATCTAGTACAAGTTATCCTGACAAAAGTAGTCTTTGCCTGCCAAAGGCTCTAGTGATGACGCCGCCTTGGGCTCCATGGTGACCTCCGTCTTGCCGTCCTGCTGGTCTTTGTCTCGTTGCACCGATATGGAAACCTTTGCTTGATGCCTCGGTACTCTTCGTCTGCGCTTTCCTCCTTAACACCAAAGAGGAAACAAGGACACTGTGCGCGCTGGCGCCCGCCTGGCACCTGCCTGGTCTCGATCGTCATGGCTCACGTCATTGTAACCTTGCGAGGTTTGCCTGCCCTCGATCTCTCTGCCCCTCGCGAGCCAGCCTGGTGAGTCCGCTCCCGAGGAGGTCTTG
The DNA here is from genome assembly GCF_002162155.2 of Triticum dicoccoides. NCBI lineage: Eukaryota > Viridiplantae > Streptophyta > Magnoliopsida > Poales > Poaceae > Triticum > Triticum dicoccoides. The sequence goes on from NC_041382.1 coordinate 431,374,911, forward strand.
TGTCATCCACCTCGGGAGGCTTGGCCCCTCGCGAGGGTCTTGAATGCTTGTTGGTGGAGATGGACCATACAGGCCCGCTTGCAGAGCCACGACGTGGTCTGCACGCAGGCAAGTCTGGGGACCTGAGGGAGTTCTGGACTAAGGGATCCTCGGGCGTCCGGCCTATTAGCCATGGGCCGGACTGATGGTCTGTGAAGATGTGAAGACCGAAGACTGCACCCGTGTCTGGATGGGACTCTCCTTGGCATGGAAGGCAAGCTGGGGAGCCAAATATGTAGATTCCTTTCCTTTGTAACCGACCTTGTGTAACCCTAGATCCTCCCGGTGCTTATATAAGTCGGACGACTTAGTCCGGAAAGGAGGTATACTCATTACCATAGTCATACAGGCTTGACTTCTAGGGTTTAGCCATTACGATCTCGTGGTGGATCAACTCTTGTAATACTCATACCCATCAAGATCAATCAAGCAAGAAGTAGGGTATTACCTCCATAGAGAGGGCCCGAACCAGGGTAAACATCGTGTCCCCTGTCTCCTGTTACCATCGACCTTAAACGCACAGTTTGGGACCCCCTACCCGAGATCCGCCGGTTTTGACACCGACATTGGTGCTTTCATTGAGAGTTCCACTGTGCCATCGACGAAAGGTTCAATTGCCCCTTCAATCGTCGATAGTGACGCTGTCCAAGGAGAAACCTTCCTCCCCGGACAGATCTTCGTGTTCGGCGGCTTCACACTGCGGGCCAACTCGTTTGGCCACCTGGAGCATATCGACAGCTACGCCCCTGGCCATCAGGTCAGATTTTGGAGTATGAACTACGTTGCGGACATCCGTGGAGATTTGATCTTTGCCAGATTCGAGACCGCGATGACTGCTCCCGGTCACCTTGACGAACATGACCTAAATCTATCGTCAGACCGCATCCAGGAGATAGCTCCTGTGACCACTCTGTCCTTAGATCCAGAGCACACCACAACATCCAAGGATTGGAGGTTCAACCCCACCATGGAGGCCACAGATTCTCTGGCGTTGGAGCCGCACATGGACTTAATCTCACACAATACTCGTGTCACCGTAACTCCGGACTCTTCTGTGGGTATAAGTTCCGAACCATCCGAGTCCGCGGATACCGAACTTGATCATTTATCGATCTTCGAGTTCAACACCGCAGACATCTTCCAGCACTCATTAAAAAGCTTGTCCTTGGCGGGGGACTCACAACCGAACTATGTACGGTTCGAACTAGAAGCAGATGACGGGGAATTTAGCTTCCCACCCATTCAAAGCCACTATCGATGACTTGACCAACATGCTTGATCACGGCTCCGAAGACATCGCTAGTACGTACGACGATGCCGACAAGGAGCAAGGCCAAAACCCGTCATTCACTGGACAACGGACGGCCTCTTCTTCCTACGACTTATACATGGTGGACATGCTTGGAAAAACTAACAAAGATGACAAAGAGGATCTAGTTGAGGATAAACCTCCTGAGAGACAGCCCAAGCTCCAACTTCCTCGACGCCGCTCTAAGTCATGTCGTTCCAAAGACTGTAGTACGGGCACCGGAAAAAATAATACTTCGTATGATGCCGAAAATAATGAAGACCCCATCAAGGTAACCTCCGAACAGGCGGAACGGGATAATGGACAAGTTAGCCCTGATGAACAGGCCATACACGGAGAATCAAAGGATAGTAATTATCTTCCGCTCTCCGAGGAAGAGGTGAGCCTCGGCAACGAGGATTTCATCGTGCCTGAAGAACCTCTCGAGCAGGAGCGCTTCAAATGCTGGCTAATAGCCACTTCAAGGAGACTGAGAAAGAAGCAGCTACAGCTTCAAGCGGACCAAGATCTGCTCAATGATAGATGGACCGAAGTCTTGGCCGCCGAAGAATACGGCCTTAGTGGCCCAGCCAAAAGCTACCCGAAGTGTATATTGCTACCTCAGTGCGACGACAAGGCGCTAGAGCCCGTACCATCATTGCACAATGCGGCAGGTCGACCACAACTTGGTCCGGATAAAGCGGCAACTCAAGCCGAACACCAGACCGCCCACCTCGCCGTAAAGGCAAGAATAAAATGGCTCAGGGTTGCACGTACAACCCTCGACAGGACTTGGACAATAGAGCATGACATGCAAGATCGATCTAGGGATCGCGAGGACGCCCCTCGACACACGAAGACGGCTACTTATTCGGACGCGACACCCCTAGCCATGCCCGGGCCGAAAACCGCAAATGGACTCCATCAGAGGTACGTCGTAGTGTGGCCCAACATAGAGATGCCGGAAACCCTCTCTGCTTCATTGACGAAGTAATGGAGCATGAATTCCCAGACAGGTTCAAACCCATGAATATGGAATCATACGACGGAACAATGGATCCCGCGGTACGGATCGAAGACTTCCTCCTCCATATCCACATGGCCCATAGAGATGACCTTCATGCCATCAAATACCTACCACTAGAACTCAAAGGACCAGCTCGGTCCTGGTTAAACAGTCTACCAGAAAATGCTATTGGTAGCTGGGAAGATTTGGAAGACGCCTTTCGCGACAACTTCCAAGGAACATATGTCCGGCCACCGGACTCTGATGACTTAAGTCACATTGTCCAGTAGCTCGGAGAGTCAGCCAGGAAGCTCTAGACTAGGTTCTTAGTTAAAAAGAACCAAATCGTCGACTGTCCGGACGCGGAAGCCCTTGCGTCCTTCAAACACAGCGTCCGGGATCAATGGCTTGCACGCCACCTCGGTCCAAAAGGACCTAGATCCATGACAGCCCTTACCAATCTAATGACCCACTTTTGCACGGGAGAAGACAGCTGGCTCGCTCGTAGAAGCAACAGCGCCATCGACTCGGGCACGTCCAAAATCTGAGACGGCAATGGCAAGCCACGACGAAGCAAACACAACAGTCGCAATGATAATGAAAGATCATGCAACACAGTGGTCAACGCCGGATTTAACAATCCCAAGCCCGGTCAACGAAAAAAGCCATTCAAGGCGAACAGAGACGGACCATCCAACCTAGATGGGATACTGGACCGACCCTGCCAGATTTATGGCCACCCCAATAAACCAGCTAATCATACCAACAGAAGCTATTGGGTCTTCAAGCAGGCCGACAAGCTCAACGCCGAACACAAGGGAAGGGGGCCACTAGGCAATAGGGATGATGGAGTGGTTCACCAGCCAAATACCGGGGGGCAGAAGCAATTCCCCCCCGAGGATCGATAAATCCCTGATCAGAAATAGCAGTTTGGCTTCCGCTGCCCACCTCTACCCGCCAAATTTGTACAGCGCATACATCACTACACACTTAAGATACCATGGGCATGGGCAGAAGCACAATACGGACAATCCTGCAAGCACCCCCGTAACATTTTTATCTACTTTCCTTTTTTATTTCTTCATTATCTCTTGAAAACAGGTGGCGCCAAGGACAAACATCTAAAGCTGACTCCATCGGAGTTCGGATCCGTACACTCACCTACGGGGCCACTTCCGTCAAGGATTCCCCTCGCCGAGGACAGGCGGCGCAGACGTGCGACAAGAGGTACAAAATAACTTTTTGTAGACCACTCTTTTTTGAGCCTGTAACATGCCTTTTTCCTCTGCCTTTGACCCTGGGCATATCAAATAGCTGGGGTTGTGGCCTTTATATATATCAAGTAATCATTGGCATATCGCCCAGGTCCTAGTAAACATTATCCGAATTAATCATCTGTGTCTTTCCGCAAATGAATACGCCTCTTATGGTCGTCTCACATATATACCAGGGGCTCGGTATGGGTACAAATGAGTTGCCAACAAAGTCTGAACAGCTTTTACAGCGTACTTCGGCGTCGCGAGTTTGGCCTTATATGCATCAACTCTGAATCATGTCTTGGGTCAATGGTTGGGTTGCCCGGCTCCTGTGTTTGCTACCCTAGGTTCCGCTCTATCGGCTAGGGTAGTAAAGGGAGAACTACTGCGATTGTGCTTCCAATTCATCTGGTCAAGCACCTTAGTAGAGAAAGCTGAAAACCGACTGTCATGATGCTGCGCGAGCTAGTCAACCACTCGATGAATTATCAGAATCTGTCGCGATTCCCTCCGTATCACACGAAGGACCTTTTTCAGGTCATATATGTGACACACCATATTGGAATAAGCCGTATACATACCAGGGGCTATATCCTAGCCCCCCTATAAAACTCCTATGGCTAAGTGAAAGTGTTAAGGCCCTATAGTCTGATTGCCTGGTTCGCCGCATTATCACCTCCTTCATGGACGAAGACGTTGGATCAAGAGTGATTAAATGCTGTTCCAAACACCCTCGTACTTCCTACGATGGGGCTGAAGCCGACGACTGGAAAACTTTTAGATTATATTAAAATGGCCGCACAGGAGGAACACAAGCTTTCGAGCAAAACATAAAAATAGATTAACTATAAAATTATCTTTTACAATTCTCATACACCTCACTCGAACACTATGTCTTTCGAGCATTGACCCTCTATCAAGCAGGCGGCCTCTAAGACGTCTTCAAAATAATGATCCAGCTCGTAATGGTCCTTGCCCTTGGTTGGACTCTTCGCCGAAACATTGATGGCCTTCATCTTACCCCAAAATGTCTTGACTCGGGCAAAGGCCATCCGTGCACCCGCAATGCACACCGACCGCTTCACAGCATCGATACGTGGCGCCGCATCAAGAAGCCGCTGCACCAAGCCGAAGTAGCTATTCGGAACAGGCTCAGTTGGCCACAACCGGATTATGACATTCTTCATGGCAGCGCCGGATATCCTATGAAGCTCGGCCCATTGAGACATCTGTTCATTCAGCAACAGAGGGCGCTTCGATGCGCCAAATTGTGACCAGAAAAGCTTCTCCGTTGCATACCCCTCTCGCACTTGGTAAAACTGCGCCGCATCGGAAGAACTCATCGGCAAGTCTAAAAACTCGTCTGGAGAACTCCACACTTGATTAAGCTGAGCATAGTTCTGATCTCTGAACTTAGTCTGTAGCAAAAAGGGCTTACCAGCTGCAATCTCCCCAGCTTGCCGGATCTCCTCACATGCCGCTCTAGATTCGGTCCGTGCTTCTTTCGCCTCTCGCAAGTGTCGGGACCCCGATCCTAAGTCACACTGATCTAGCATGTAACACTTCGTATCACTTTGCGGCCTCACGCACGGTATTCCCACGGGTGCCACCTTACCTGGCCCGGGACCGTTTGCGCCTTTTGGCTCACGTATATGATAGTGTCGCTAGCATCCATATGACAGAGAACCCAGGCCGACATGACTAGTCGTGAACCCAAAGTGGCACTAACTTACAGCGACAGGCATACATGAATCAACCTCGAGCATGTCGGTCAACAGCGTATGAATCCGAGCTGTAGCACTGGGCTAACAGGACTCCGGGAACCTTGGCTGTAGCAGGCTAGGCAGGACTCCGGATGTCACCGCGTGACATTTCCCCGAAGGGATAGACACAGGAACGAAATGAATCACATGCCGGCCAGTCAAGTGTTCCAGAGCAGTAGAGCTAGGCTAGCAGGACTCCGGTGAATCGGGCTGTAGCAGACTACTATGGCTCATGGAAGCACAAGACTACATTTCCCCATAAGAGAGGCTCCCAGGGATAAACAACTAGGTTGTCGGATCCCACACATAGCAATACACGTTACACGTACGCATAACATGCAAGTATGTTTTGTACAACATGGCATCACAACATAACTCAAACTCATATAGATAAAGGACCAGAAGAGCCACATAGCATTCAATACAAACAGGGGTCTCATGACCCATCATTCGGAGCATACAAGCAATGGAAGCATTACATGTCTGAGTATAGACAACTAAAAAAGGAAAAGACTAAGAAGCCTAACTAAACACGACCCTCCCAAGGGTACAAGATCGTACCTGGGATACAAGCTACTCGTCGAAGTCACTAGTGTAACCAACTGCAAAACATAAATAGGCAAACGTGAGTACGAAGGTACTCAGCAAGTCTTACATCAGAACTATCTACATATGGAACATTATCAACAAAGGGGGTGGTGGAGTTTTAACAGCAACAAGCCAGCTTTGACTCAGTGGCTAACCTATACTATGAGTATCCGAAACTTCTTTGAGGTGAGAAGACGCACACGAGTCCACATATTCACCATATCAATACTCCACTATGGATCCGTTCCCGTCTCCCTACGAGGAGGCCATCCATAGCACTCACGCTTATTTTGCGGATTTTAGAGTATCCACTTCAAGTTGTCTATGTACTACATAAGTCCTCCAAGTTTCCATATCCGAGGAAAACGGCTATTCGAATAGATAATGTTGACCCTGCAGTGGTGTACTTCTTCACACATGCTCTCGCCACTTATCGCCCTGTACACGTCATGTACCTCGGCAACCTTCAATCGGAAGCCGGGCGAGGGTGTCGGCCACGACCTGACTAACCACACAAGTCTCTCGTCCAGGTTTATCGCCTATTCGAGTTCCATCCGCAAGGAGTTCCGGACGAAGTCTCCAGTACGGCCCAAAACGATGTGTGCAGGGTTCCCAAGCCCACCATCCGGGTGCCACTTGGTACACCGTGCCATGGTGCCTAGTCTGTCCCAAGCCCGTCCCATCGGACACCACCTGGTAGACAAGTAGCACTACCTACAAATGCCAGAAACTAGTTGCAACTCCTGGACAGAGATCAAGTGGATTAATAAGCCGAGAGGGGCCGGATAACCAGAACCCAATTGTGGTAGTAACTGGACTTGGATAACAAACACAGAACTCAGAGAATAGGGACGGTTCCAATGAGACAACCCACCATGTACTCCTACATGGCCTCTCATCGCTACCTTTACCAAACGTGTTCACACACTTAGCCTTTATCGGTAGGACATGTTCACCACTCTGATTCATTCCTGATGAATCAGACCTGACACAACTCTAAGCATAGCTGGCATAAAGAAAACAAGCATGGATGAGTAGGCACATCAAGGCTCAAGCAACTCCTACTCATGCTAGTGGGTTTCAACTAGTTACTGTGGCAATGACAGGTCATGCAGAGGAATGGGTTCAACTACCGCAGCAGAAAAGTAGCAGTTGAATCGTTGTTGTCCTAATGCAGTATAAGGAGCAAGAGCGAGAGAGTGGGATTTATCGAAATGCTCAAGGGGGTTTGCTTGCCTGATAGAACGACAAAGGGGCACTGCTCCTCTGACAGGTACTCGGGAACACCTTCCGGAGTGGAACCTATCAAGAAGAAACGGTGCCGGCAATCAATACACAAACAAATGCAACAAAATGATGCATGAACATGACATGTGCAAATGCTAGTATTTGGGCTAATGCAAGATGCTACCAAGTTGGCTGAAGCCCATTTGAATCAAAGATACAAATGCAATTCAAAATGAAGCATTTAAAATGCCCATATTATGTTTTCACTTATACAGCATGTATAAGTTGGTTTTTCATGCATGTAACAGGCATAAATGGATTTCTTGCATTTATCTGATAATTTTTCATATATAAATTATTTCATTCTGAGCTACGGTTGAATTACTATGAATTTTTGAAGTTTTGGATATTTTCTAGAAATAATAAATCATTTAAGATTTATTTAAATTCCAGAAAGGAATTATTGCGTCAGCGTGACCTCACAGTGACATCAGCAGGTCAACGGCTTGGTCCAGGTCAAACCTGGACGGTGGGGCCTCGTCTCAGTGTCACAGGGCTAATCCTATTTTAGTTAAACCTAAACTAGGTAATTAGCTGGGGCTGGCCCCACATGTCAATGACCCAGGGGAGGTCAAACCCCTGGTCAACAGGCCCAACATGCCGGCGGCTCGTCACCGGCGACAGCACGCACGACGGAGGCTCGGGTTTCGCCCTCAGGCGACCAAAACGATGGCGGAGGGGCTCTGCGTGGAGCTGGGCGTGCGCCGCATCCAGGGAAGCAAACGAGAGGGGCCGGGGTGGCCGGAGTCGACGGCACCAACGAGCGGAGCGGTGCCGGAGTTCGGAAGTCGATGGAAACGGGGCTACGGAGCACCAGGGGAGGAGCTGGTGAGTGCATCGTGCTCCTAGGGGTGCGCTGAGAGCGCTGATGAGCTCGGACGCGGGTGGCAGCAGCTGTGGCCATGGCAGCACCATGGACGGCGGCATCGAGCTTCGGCCGGGGTGGAAAACATGGCTAGAGGACGAACGCATCGACTGGGAGAGGGGCGAGGGGCGTACAAGCTCAGAGCGGTTCCGCAGGGTTGGTCAGTGGGCTCAGGGAGGGGCCGGAGCAAGCGGGGCGGCGATGGAGATCTCCGGCGTCGGGATGTTGAAGAAAACGGCGTGGAGGCGCTCGGGGGCGTCCGGCGTTGCACAGTTCGACGAGGAGGAAGAGGGGTACTAGGTGGAGCTCTTGGGCATCTCAGGGCGTCGCCGGGATGGCGGTGTCCGCGATGGTGGCGAGCGGTGGCGACGGAGGCGTTCGGGCATGAAGAACAGAGGAGGGGAAGAGCATTCGGGGGGAGAGAGAGGGAGACACAGGGGTCGAAGGAGGTGCGTGGTGACGCGAGGGAAGGTCCAGGTGACGGGAGGACAGCCAGGCAGGGTGGAGGTGGCACGCGGTGGCCGCGCGCGTGCATCGTGCCCAGCTTCTCCTCTGCCTACTGGAATGGTAGAAGACGGGGCTGCCCCTGGTGGGCTGGGCCGCCAGGTAGGCTGGCCACCTGGGCTGTAACAGTGCGAGGCCTCAGGTAAGCTTTTCCTTTTTTTGTTTTCTTTTCTATTTCTGACATTTGTTTTTAGCTTAAAATAAATACTAGCACAAAATAAAAATGTTGAGATTCCTTGTGACCACTAGTTATAATATACCAGAGGCCCTCACCAAATTCCAACATTTTTGGAGCCTTTAAAATATTTATATTATTTTAAACAGCTCCAATTCAAATACATAGGGGTTCATTCAAAAATCCAAAATATTTAGCAAAAATGTGCATCACCTCTGGTTGTTGTTTGCAACATTTTCCAAAGACCATGAACATTTTTGAAGAGCATTTTGGGTTTATTGAAATTCCAATTTTAATTTGAACCTATTTGAATTTGCTTTGGTGCTAGGGTTTGAAACATCCCCATTTCAACTTCATTTGAAAATTTAAACATGATGCACAAAGCAAGCCTAGGATCATACCAGAACTAGGGATGTGACAGCAAGGCCTTGTCAAGCTCAGCCATTTTGGCTTTATTCTCCTTCTCTAGGAATTCACAGCGGCTAGTAGAACTTTTCAGTTTGAGTGCCATCGTGGATATTTTCTCCTCGTCTTGGTGGCGAGCAGCTTGTTCGGCCTTCAACTCGGCCGATGCCTTTTTGGCAGCCACATTACTAAACTGGGCATGCACCTTGGCCCGGGCAAGCTCCGCCCAAAGAATCTCAATAGCGGCGGCACCATCTGCAGCCATGCATATTCCAATATGCAACTTTCTGCGTCACGCTTATATTACAAACACGTATATGTAAGGATTGCTCCGAATACATACCATGTGACTCATCAAGATGCATGTTGATAAGCGCGATATCATTATCTGCCTCACCAATCTTGTGTTGTAAATATGCAACCTCTACAGTCCGGGCAGTTTCCAGCGAGGTCACAGCCTGTGTTCCAATTAATCATATTATTTCCTGGGCATATCTTTTCATCCTCCGATCGCCTCCCTCGGGAAGCCAATCAGAGTCTCAGGGGCTACTATCTATACACATGTGTATTTCACGAATAAAACACAATTGCACATATTACAGTACAAACCTCGAAGCCTCTTAGTAGGCTCGCAAAGGCCTCATTCAATCCGCTATTCACGGACAGGACCTTTTTAACCACCATGCACATCAAGGTACGATGTTCCTCTAAGACGGACGCGTGCCACAGCATGTTCGTCAAGATATCCGGCGCCTCTGGGTCTCCGGAGGCTGCCGTAGGAGTACGGCCACCCTTTGAAGGGATCCGTTTATTCGTATCCAACTGTATACCGGATTGTTCGGGGCCTTCATTATTGGTCCCCGGGCCCTGGGCCACCGAAGTATCACCTTCGGGTAATGTCTTCATCATCCCTTGCACCACCTGTTGGTCGGTGGAGACCCTCCGCGATGACACCTCGAAGTCGTCCGCCCTATTGGGCGGAGAAGCCGGTGGAGGCGTCTCGCTTTCCATCATCTCGGGGAGAAGGTCCCCCGAAGAAGAGGATTGTTGTAGAAGACTGTGTGCCGAGCTGTAAAAAACATATAATCCAGGCATTACAAGTTAAGAACAGGATATGTTTAAAACATCCTTGTTCACTTACGATTTGGCATGAGGCTTGTCCTCATCATGAGACTGTGCTTCGACGTCCTCCAAGCCTGAGCCACCCAACAGAGGCATCTTGCCTCGCTTAGGAGCCTGTTTTCCCAAATCTTCGGAGGTGGCCCTTGTCTTCCCATGTGGGGAGGAGACAATGGCCCCCCTTCACTTTTGTCTTCGGATGAGGGAATTTTGATTCCTTCGGACACAATGTCTAATGTACCCTTGGAATAGGGGCCATCTTTGGTTTTTCCACTCTCTGTCCCGCCCTCCTTCACAGGCATCTGGTATGGTGCCAGGGCCAGCATCCTTGTTAGAAAAGGATTCGCGGGGCCTTCAGAAAGAGGGGCCAAAAACGTAATTAGTTCCGCCTTCTTTTTCCAGCCCTGGAAGAAGATAGCTTGCTCAGTACCATATTACGGTATGCGTAATTACAAAGTGTTCGAGAGACAAGTTCTTACCGGGGTATCCGGACGGTTGCAGTTAAGGCCAGTGTCCTCAGTAATGTCCGACCAATGTTTTCGCTTCTCGAAAAATAACTTCCACATCCCTCCGTGCGTAGTGCCGAAGAAGTGTTGGAGGGTTCGTGATCCTTCTAGATTAAGCTCCCACATACGGCGAGACCTGCGCTGGCATGGCAGGATTCTACGAAGTAGCATCACTTGAATCACGTTGACAAGATCGATGTCTCTCTCAAGGAGGGTTCGGATGCGGCTCTATAGAGTCTGCACTTCATCAACTAATCCCCAGTCTAACCCCTTGTTAATCCATGATGCAAGCTGTGGCGGAGGGCCAGAACGGAACATGGTATAGCTGCCCACTTGGTACTACGGAGTTCCGTGACATAAAACCACTCTCGCTACCATTGGTTGGAGGTTTCGATGAAAGAGCCTTTTGGCCAGGGAGTGTTGGTAACTTTGCTCACTACAGCACCGCCGCACTCTGCCTGTTCCCCGTAAATTACCTTCGGCTTCACACTAAAGGTCTTGAGGCATAAGCCGAAGTGTGGGGGGATCCGGAGGAAGGCCTCGCATGTGATGATAAACGTCGAGACATGGAGGAAGGAGTCCGAAGCTAGATCGTAAAAATCTAGTCCGTAATAAAACATTAGCCCCCGGACGAAGGGGTGAAGAGCGAACCCTAGCCCTCGGAGGAAGTGGGATATGAATACGACCCTCTCGCTAGATCTGGGGGTCGGAATAACCTGTCCTTGAGTAGGAAGCCTGTGGTGTAGCTCCGCGGTCAAGTATCTGGCCTCCCGAAGCTTTGTAATATCCTCCTCTGTAACGGAGGAAGCTACCCATTGGCCTTGAGGGCTGGGTCCGGACATGACGGGGAGGATTGAAGCAATGAAGTCGAACCTTGGGTGCTAGAACTCGAGGTTGGGAAGGCTGGGGAGAAGTTTGGCATAAAAAAGACGACCCTTGTTTCCTTTATAAAGGCAGCTTGTATTGAACGCCTCCTCCTAAGCCTAAGAACCTGCCTATTCCTAAGGAATCTTTCCCGCAGGACGGTTGGGTTACCCACGCTCGTATTGATGAAAATCCTGCAATAAGGGGACACGATCTCTGCTTCGACAAGATGTGCCAATAAAAACCATGCTCTAAAATGTGGAACGACGGAATGGGAAACATTTCGAAATAGTGGCCGAGAAAGCGTGACATCACATTACTAAAGTTGTCAGCAGATCGGATTCGTGAAATACTATACTCTCTACGGCTGTGTGTTGCAGATCCGTACACGTTTGTTTTGTCCGAAGACTATCTTGGAGTTCGGAAGGAGGAACCCACCTTGCAATGTCGAAGACAGATCTACGTGCCGGATACCTTGTCATTGAAGCCAGGTTCAGGGGCTACTAAGGGAGTCCTGGACTAAGGGGTCCTCGGGCGTCCGGCCTGTTAGCCATGGGCCGGAATGATGGGCTGTGAAGATGCGAAGACCGAAGACTGCACTCGTGTCTAGATGGGACTCTCCCTGGCGTGGAAGGCAAGCTGGGGAGCCGGATATGTAGATTCCTTTCCTTTGTAACCGACCTTGTGTAACCCTAGATCCTCCCGATGCTTATATAAACCGGAGGACATAGTCCAGAAAGGAGAGATACTCATTACCAAAGTCATACAGGCTAGACTTCTAGGGTTTAGCCATTAAGATCTCGTGGTAGATCAACTCTTTTAATACTCATATCCGTCAAGATCAATCAAGCAGGAAGTAGGGTATTAGCTCCATAGAGAGGGCCCGAGCCTGGGTAAACATCGTGTCCCCTATCTCCTATTACCATCAACCTTAGACGCATAGTTCGGAACCCCCAACCCGAGATCATCCAGTTTTGACACCGACAGGACTCCCATTCCCAGAACGCTGACAGATGCATATGCCACGACCTTGCCATGTTGCATGAGTACGCATCCTATGCCTCGCCTGCATGCCTTGCAATAAATATCAAAGCTTCGATAAATATCAAGAAGCGTGAACACTGGTGTTGTGGTTAAAAGAATCTTCAACTTACAAAAACTTTTTGCGCGGGCCTTTGTCCATTCAAAATTCTAATTCTTCTTGAGAAGTTCTGTCATTTACTTGGCGATCATTGAGAAGCCTTCAATAAATCGCCGGTAGTAGCTGGCAAGACCCAAGAAACTTCTAATTTCTGACATGGTAGCAGGTGCCATCCTATTTAATACCTCTATGACCTTGCTTGGATCCACGACCACTCCTTGAGCTGATAGAATGTACCCAAGAAATCCCACTTCCTTGAGCCAAAACTCGCACTTGCTGAATTTGGTGTACAATTAATGGTCTCAAAGTCATTGCAATACTGCTCAAAGATATTGTTATTGCTCTTATTCTCCTTTGTAATATATGAGAATGTCGTCAATTAACACCACCACAAATTTGTCCGAGAAATCAATGAACAACTTGTTCATCGTATGCATGAAGAGTGCGGGGGCGTTGGTCAGACCAAATGACATGACTGTGTACTCATATAGACCATAGCAAGTGGTGAATACTGTCTTGGGAATGTCTTCGTTCTTGGTTTTTAGTTGATAATACCCGGTTCATAGATCAATCTTGGAGAATATCTAAGCCCCACTCTATTGATCAAACAAGTCATCAATCCTGGGAAGCAGGTACCTGTTTTTTATGGTGACATCATTAAGGTTGCGGTACTCAACACACATCCGGAGACTACCATCCTTCTTGCCCATGAATATAGCAAGTGATGACCCCATGGCAAAGAACTAGGGAAAATGTGTCCTTTTTCGAGCATCTTATCCAATTGCTTCTTCAATTTCACTAACTCGGATGAAGGCATACGATAATATTTCTTGTAAATAGGTGTCGTCCTGGGCACAAGATCGATGGAAAATTCATGCTCACGGTCTGGTGGCATCCTTGGCAATTCTTAAGGAAATACATGTGGAAATTCACCGACCACTGGAATCAACTCCATGTCTGATGCAATGGTCGTATTAATCATTTCCTCCCATGGCATGGTTCTATGAGCAAAGAGCTGAGCTGACTGCCCTAAAGGATTTATGAATGTTACTTCCCGGGTTGTAGAGTTGATACAGACTTGATGCTTTGTCAGCCAGTCCATTCCTAGAATGACATCTAGCATCATAGATTCAATAGATGCCAAGGTAGCAGGGAAAATAACTCCATGGATGTCTATCTCCAATCCTCGGCATACAACATCGTTTGGAGCATGGATCCCGGGGATTGTACCACCATAAAGTTTTCCAGAAGAATGCAAGAAAACTTGTTCTAGGCAACAAAACTCCGCGAAATAAAAGAATGGGAATCGTCCGAATCGAATAAAGTTGTTGCAGGTATGTTATTAATAGGAAACATACCAATGATCGCTTATGGTGCTTCTTAGAATTCTTCTGCGGAGAGATGATGACTTGCTCATGAATAAGCTTCTAAGCTGGGAAGGACCCCATGTTGTTGACTTTTGACTTGAAAGTTGTAGGTGGCTTGCCATTCTTGCGACACTGTCTTGCATAATGTCCAACTTGACCACGAGTGAAGCAGGAGTTGTTATGTTGACGATCTTCCTTCACTGGGTTGGTAACAATGTTCTTGATGTGATTCTCTATCTTGTCGTTACCCTGCTGCCAGGTTGGCTTGAACACAAACTGAGGCTATTGGCAGGTACGTGCCTTCTGAATAATCTGCCCAGTCTTCTTGGGCTCAAATTTGCGTTTGCAATCTTCATAAGTCGACTTGTGATCATTGGCAAGCTTATGTTCCCTCTCTACAATGAGAGCCTTGTTCACAAAGCTCTGGAAATCGAGAATGTCTAGCATGCTAAGAGTGCATCGAAGGATATGGTTGAATCCTCCAAGGAATCGGTCTATCTTCCCTTCTTCAGTGGCTATATCATGAATGGAATAGCGGGCCCGGTGATTGAACTTGTTTAAATACTCACTTACTGATAGATTCCCTTGTGTAAGAGCAAGGAATTCTTGCTACTTGACCTTCATGATGTCGGCGGGAATATGATACTTGTGAAATTTGTCCTGGAATTTATCCCAAGTGATCTCGTCTTCAGCAGGCCACATAGCTTTAGTATTATCCCACCATATAGCAGCTAGTCTTCCAAGATAATGATTAGTAAACAGAACCTTGTTGATATCTTCTATGCGAGCAATTTGTAACTTCCTCTCAATCATCCTTAGCCAATCATAGGCCTCCATAGGTTCTGCAGCTTGACTGAAACTGGGAGGCTTGATCCACGGAAAATATGACAACTTGGAGTGATTGCCATTATTATTGTTGTTCTGCCCAACCATAGCCTACATACTTCTTAGAGATTCAAGCAAGTCTTGGTTCCTCTTCTCTTCAAACATGCGCATAATTCGCTCGGTTGTTGGTTGTTGTGATGGAGGTGGTGGTGGAGGCTGATATGGTTCTGGAGACTATCCTGCCTATCTAGCGGATCGACGAACAGGAATATCATCGCCACCATGACTATTGCAGCTACACCTCGTCATCCTATATTTGTTTACCAATACGAAGCATCGAGATGAGCAACACCCATAAAGGAAAAAAATAAAAAGGCAAAGCGACAACCCTGAGAAAAGCGACCAAAAACCAAGGCGTATAAAAGTCACAACATAATTATACAAAACCTCCACATCATACATGGAAAGAAAATCATCATGGATAGTACGACTACAAACATACAACTACACAACATGGCATCCTTGTCTACTCGTGAAGGCAATGATCGCACTGGCACTCTGATGATCCTGCAAGGGTCTCCTCAGCCTCCGACTCTGAGTCAGAACTGATAACATTAACAGAAACCTCCGGAGCAAAGGAATCAAGACGACGCTGATGAGATGTCTCTCCCATAGGAGCGGGTGCCGAATGGGTGTGAAGCATAGGGGCAGCGGGAGTAGTGAGAAGTAAAGGCCACTCGGTAGGAGACTCATGCGGTGTCACTGTCGAGGTCTCTGATTTACTCTGAGGGGTAATCGGATTAGGTGGAGAGATCGTAACTGAGGTAACTAGAGGACGGTAAACAAGTGAAGTTGGAGCAAAAACAGATCGAGCGGCAACAATAGCCTCTCGAGCGCGGGTCAGCTCTTGGGTTAGACTGGAAATCAGAAGGTACCTAGCCGTTATGTAACGAGAAAGGTGGCTGGCGGAACGGTCGCACTCCGGATTAGTGATAGGAAAACGGATGCGCCCAACATCAAACATGGACAGGTACTAATAGAAACCTGGGTGAGTCTGCATCTGGATCTCGTTGTAGCATAGATCAATGAGAGCCTCAAAGGCAGCAAACTGGACCGCCTGATCGGGTGAAGAAGCAAATCCGCCCTTGGTAGAGCGGGTATAGGTGCCGGTCAGGGTATTGTTTGATACGTCTCCAACGTATCTATAATTTTTTATTGCCCCATGCTATTATAATATCTGTTTTGGATGTTAATGGGATTTATTTTACACTTCTATATCAATTTTGGGACTAACCTATTAACCATAGGCCCAACCCAAATTGCTGCTTTTTTGCCTATTTCAGTGTTTCGCAGAAAAGGAATATCAAACGAAGTCCAAACGGAATGAAACCTTCGGGAACTTGATTTTCTCAACAAATGTGATCCAGGAGACTTGGAGTGGGCGTCAAGAAACAATCGAGGAGGCCATGAGGCAGGGGGTGCGCCTACCCCCCAAAGCGCGCCCTCCACCCTCGTGGGCCCCTCGTTGCTCCACTGACCTACTTCTTCCTCCTATATAAGTCCACGAACTCCGCAAATATCCAGGAGCACCACGAAAACCTAATTCCACTGCCGCAACCTTCTGTACCCGAGAGATCCCATCTCGGGGCCTTTTTCGGAGCTTCGCCGGAGGGGGCATTGATCATAGAGGGCCTCTACATCAACTCCATGGCCTCTCCGATGATGTTTGAGTAGTTTAGTTCAGACCTTCGGGTCCATAGCTAGTAGCAAGATGGCTTCTTCTCTCTCTTTGAATCTCAATACAAAGTTCTCCTTGATTCTCTTGGAGATCTATTCGATGTAATCTTCTTTTGCGCTGTGTTTGTCGAGATCCGATGAATTATGGGTTTGTGATCCATATTATCTATGAACAATATTTGATTCTTCTCTGAATTCTTTTATGTATGATTGGTTTATCTTTGCAAGTCTCTTCGAATTATCAGTTTGGTTTGGCCTACTAGATTGATCTTTCTTGCAATGGGAGAAGTGCTTAGCTTTGGGTTCAATCTTGCGGTGCTCGATCCCAGTGACAGAAAGGGAAATGACACGTATTGTATTGTTGCCATTGAGGATAAAAAGATGGGGTTTATATCATATTGCATGAGTTTATCCCTCTACATCATGTCATCTTGCTTAAGGCGTTACTCTGTTCTTATGAACTTAATAGTCTAGATGCATGCTGGATAGCGGTCGATTTGTGGAGTAATAGTAGTAGATGCAGAATCGTTTCGGTCTACTTGTCGCGGACGTGATGCCTATATACATGATCATGCCTAGATATTATCATAATTACTCGCTTTTCTATCAATTGCTCGACAGTAATTCGTTTACCCACCGTAATACTTATGCTCTTGAGAGAAGCCACTAGTGAAACCTATGGCCCCCGGGTCTATCTTCCATCATATTAATCTTCCAACACTTACCTATTTCTATTGCTGTTTATTTTACATTGTATCTTTATTTCTCTTTATCATACAAATACCAAAAATATTATCTTGTCATATCTTTCAGATCTCACTCTCGTAAGTGACCGTGAAGGGATTGACAACCCCTTTATCGCGTTGGTTGCGAGGTTCTTATTTGTTTATGTAGGTGCGTGGGACTCGAGCGTGATCTCCTACTGGATTGATACCTTGGTTCTCAAAAACTGAGGGAAATACTTACGCTACTTTACTGCATCACCCTTTCCTCTTCCAGGGAAAACCAACGCAGTGCTCAAGAGGTAGCATTGTTGTGCATGACAACCCATGCATGGTACTCACACACCACATCTACAAGCTGCTCCCGGTACACCTGGTACACCGGGTCATCACCGTCGGGATAGAGTCACAACCAAACGTTACACAATAGGTAATGAAATGTGGAGGGTGCCTGCTCGGGCTAATACGGGTATGGAACAGGAGCCATCTACACTCACAACATTGTCCGTTAGTAATAAAATAAATTGTATGCATGCAATGCAGCAACCAAGTGCAAATGCACAATCAAAACACCCAAGGCCTTCTATCTACTGTTTTCTAACGCGTCGACGGTCTAGGGCGTCCTATAGTCAGCGCAGCTCTGATACCAAGCGTTGTGGCACCCCGGCTCAGAACAACCGATTTACCTTGCATTGCCATCCTAGAGATCAAGTCTTTGTGCAATACACAGCAACTTGGTACAGAAAAAACCACTTCTATTGATTTCTTTTGGAAACATAGGTTCGATGGGTACATGATGAAGCGAGTCCAAGCGGCACACACGGTGTGGTTGCACTTATGTACATTATTTAGCAGACATGACATGGGCCTCGAGGAAACATCTACGCGACAGCGGAAAGATGACGTAGAGGAACTCCATCTCACAGGGACACGATCGGGACACGGCCTAGATTGTGACAAATGGAACAACCCCAACTACTGGTATGGCTTCTCCTGAAACTAGCATGACATGCCAGGTGAGTACTTTGAATGTACTCGCAACCTCATAGCAAGGAAAGCAAATATGACAAACAACAACAAGACATTTATCAAGTTTTAATGCATGAACAAGATGAAGTAACCATGTAGTGCTCATCGTGCAACGATTATGGTCCCTCAGACCAACTTACCATCTTTGGTTATCTCATAACCCTCACTACCAACTTACCATTGTGATCCTCACTAGATCACATCCAAAACCACATAGTAGTCATCACAAGACTACCAACTTCTGCATGTGCCATGTTTGATTTTTTGTGTGCGGATTAGTTATTTCTATTGACCCACGGTGTGACCTACTACAAACTATGTCCATAACCAAGGGCACGGCTATCAATAGATTATAAATTGTGCAGAGGTTAGTACATTCTACCCACACTAAAGAATTCATGGCCCTGTGCTCCCATTCGGGTGGACCAACGACATTCTGACAAAACCAATCTATTGCATGGCACTCTCCCAGTCACTCCAACAAACTCCCCTTTGTGCTAAGTCCTGGGTGGCCTCGATGTCACTGCGTGACATCCGCCACCTTCGTGGCCGACCACCGTCATGGCCAACCAAAATAAAACGCCCCAAACAGGGACAATGGTACCATACAACTTCAGGCACACAAGGTTATGGCTGCCTATGGAGCCAGGGCAGCACGAGCAGATAACCTTCCTTGGTTGGAGGCATCAGCGAGAGGCGACAATAAACCGAATTAGGTCCTCCCCATCCAGGGAAGTGTGGTTGCACTGGTGAGCTTGATTCGGTGGCACCATAACTCGATAAACAACTTGTTCATGTTGAATTAACATCATGTTTAACTTGAATTTAAAATGATACGAGTCATAGTATGAAATGAAATGCACGGGCCATGAATAACAATAATGAATGCATCAACATATAGCATGATCTCTAGTCCACATAATACCAAGATGACATGAATTATTCCGAAAAGATGTGACATGGATGAAATAATATGCACAAGCTTCATATAGCAAATTATTTAAAATGAATGGAATAAGAATGAATTTTAATACAAGTAAAATCATTATTATTACAGTGTCATCCTTGCAAATGATTGTTTTAGCTTGCCTTAGTTTAGAGGAGTGTCACAATACTCTCCAAGGCAATTAGAACCTTATGAAAATAATTAAAACACAAAAAGAAAATGTCACATAAAGCCTTTTATTGCACCAGAAAATATCTACAACAAAGAAAATCCTCAAATTTGGCAGACAGAAACTTTAGCTCATAACAAAACTAGTGCAAAAAGGATCAACACATTTGGAATTGTAGTTTAGGAGATATGGCTGGTCAAAGTTGTGGAGAGAATATATGAAAATAATTGGCATTTAGAAAATCGTAAAGAGGCCACATCAAAGGCATATTTCAGAATACGCCTCTTATACCCCTTCCGGTGGGCAAGAGAGAGGCTGGCAGGTGGGGCCTCCTATCAGGTTTAAGAGAGAGAGAGAGATTGAGAGAGAGAGAGGTGATACGTCTCCAACGTATCTATAATTTTTGATTGTTCCATGCTATTATATTATCTGTTTTGGATGATTAATGGGCTTTGTTATGCACTTTTATATTATTTTCGGGACTAACCTACTAACCAAAGGCCCAGTGCAAATTGCTGTTTTTTTGCATATTTCAGTGTTTCGCAGAAAAGGAATACCAAACGGAATGAAACCTTCGGGAGAGTTATTTTTGGAATAAACGCAATCCAGGAGACTTAGCATGGACGTCAAGGAAGCAACGAGGAGGCCACGAGGTAGGAGGGCGCGCCTAGGGGGTAGGCGCGCCCCCACCCTCGTGGCTCCACCGACCTACTTCTTTTGCCTATATATTCTCATATACCCCGAAAACATCCGAGAGCACCACGAAACCCTATTTCCACCGCCACAACCTTCTGTACCCGTGAGATCCCATCTTGGGGCCTTTTCCAGTGCTCCGCCGGAGGGGGAATCGATCACGGAGGGCTTCTACATCAACTGCATGGCCTCTCGGATGATGTGTGAGTAGTCTACCATAGACCTTCGGGTACATAGTTATTAGCTAGATAACTTCTTCTCTCTCTTTGGATCTAAATACAAAGTTCTCCTTGATTCTCTTGGAGATCTATTCGATGCAATTCTTTTTGCGGGGTGTTTGTCGAGATCCAATGAATTGTGGGTTTATGATAAAGATCATCTATGAACAATATTTGATTCTTCTCTGAATTCTTTTATGCATGACTTAATATCTTTGCAAGTCTCTTCGAATTATCAGTTTGGTTTGGCCTACTAGATTGATCTTTCTTGCAATGGGAGAAGTGCTTAGCTTCGAGTTCAATCTTGTGGTGTCCTTTCCCAGTGACAGCAGGGGCAGCAAGGCACGTATTGTATTGTTGCCATCGAGGAAAAAAAGATGGGGTTTATATCGTATTGCTTGAGTTTATCCCTCTACATCATGTCATCTTGCCTAATGCGTTACTCTGTTCTTATGAACTTAATACTCTAGATGCATGCTGGATAGCGGTCGATGTGTGGAGTAATAGTAGTAGATGCAGAACCATTTCAGTCTACTTGTCGCGGACGTGATGCCTATGTACATGAGCATGCCTAGATATTCTCATAGCTATGTGCTTTTCTATCAATTGCTCGACAGTAATTTGTTCACCCACCGTAGAATTTGCTGTCTTGAGAGAAACCACTAGTGAAACCTATGGCCCCTGGGTCTATCTTCCATCATATTATTTTTCCTATCTATTTTTGCCGCCTTTTATTTTGCAATCTTTTTTTCCTATCTATACAACAAAAATACAAAAAATATCTATGTTATTATCTTTATCAGATCTCACTTTTGCAAGTGGCCGTGAAGGGATTTACAACCCCTTTTATCGTGTTGGTTGCAAGGTTCTTATTTGTTTGTGCAGGTACAAAGGACTTGTGTGTAGTCTCCTACTGGATTGACACCTTGGTTCTCAAAACTGAGGGAAATACTTATGCTACTTTGCTGCATCACCCTTTTCTCTTCAAGGGAAAACCAACGCATGCTCAAGAGGTAGCAAGAAGGATTTCTGGCGCCATTGCCGGGGAGGCTTACACCAAGTAAAGTCAAGATTTGATCTCCCAGCAACTAGCCATTTCTGGCGCCATTGCCGGGGGCATCTACGCCAAGTCAATACATACCAAGTACCCATCACAAACTCTTATCCCCCGCATTACATTATTTGCCATTTGCCTCTCATTTTCCTCTCCCCCATTTCAACTTTGCCGTTTTATTCGCCCTTCTTCCGTTCGACCTTTTGTTTGCTTGTGTTACCATGTACCTTCTTTTTGCTTGCATCTTTCGTTGCTAAAAGTTTATGGATCCTCATCCACGTGCTAATCTCTTTAAGAGATCCAATTATGATGAATCTATTGCTAGCGAGTTGAGTGCACTAGATTATCTTTAAGAGGTTTTGCTTGAAATTTGTGAATCTGAAAAATGTGATGAATTACTTTATGAAGTGATTCACGATAGATCTTTGAATAAAAAGCTTGATTGAAATGATTTTATTATAAATTCTATTGATGTAAATTGTGCTAATAATATGCAAAACCCTAAGCTTGGGGATGCTAGTTTTGCTATGTCTTGTATTTGTTGCAATGATCATGAGTGGGGTGATTCTTCTTATGATCTTGAAAATTTATTTAAGCCCCGTGATGAATATGAGATTGATAATAATTTTTGCAATAATATTGAAAGTGGGTTTGGAAGATTGTCAACTTTAGATCCCACATATTTGGAGAATGTTCAATCTTATGAAGTTTTTGATAAAAGTGGGTTTGGAGAGGTCATGACTTTAGTTAATGTTAAACCCACTATTTTGGAAGAGGGTCAACTTTGCATGCATGTGGATCATGAAGAGAAAATTTTATGTGATAGCTATATTGTTGAATTTGATTATGATCCTACATGTAATTATCTTTAGAGAGGAAATTATGGTTGTAGAGATTTTCGAATCACTAAATTACCTCTCGTTATGTTGAGATTGCTATTGTTTCTTTCCGCTTCCTTGCATATGCTAGTTTTTGCTTGCTATGATAATTTTTCCCTATAAAATGCCTATGCATAGGAAGTATGTTAGACTTAGATGTGTTTTTCACGTGTTTTATGATGCTCCCTTCATTTTTCAATTGCTATCTTTCATGTGAGCATCATTAAAGTTATAGATTCCTGGCTACGGGCGTTAAACGATAGCGCTTGTTGGGAGGCAACCCAATTTTATTTTTGTTCCTTGCTTTTTTTTCATGTTTAGTAATAAATAAATCATTTACCTTCTGTGATTATTGTGTTTTTTATGTTTCAATTAGTGTTTGTGCCAAGTAAAGCCTTTAGGATATTCTTGAATGATTGTTATTTGATCTTGCTGAAAAGAACAGAAAGTATGCGCTCATGAAAATAATTTGCATTTTTAACCAGAGAGCGATAAAATACTGATTCAAAATTCAGTAGATAAATATACAAATTATTTGGGTCTTCCTAATTTGGTAGAAATTTTGTAGTTACAGAAGTATTCGAAACCTACATATTACTACAGACAGTTCTATTTTTGATAGATTCTGTTTTTCTTGTGTTGTTTTCTTATTTTGATGAATCTATGGCTAGTATTGGGGGGTATAAAGCATAGAGAAGTTGGAATAAAGTAGGTTTAACACCAATATAAATAAAGAATGAGTTCATTACAGTACCTTAAGTGGTGATTTGTTTTCTTATACTAACGGACCTCATCAGATTTTCTGTTGAGTTTTGTGTTGTGAAGTTTTCAAGTTTTTGGGTAAAGATTTGATGGATTTTGGAACAATGAGTGGCAAGAGCTTAAGATTGGGCATGCCCAAGGCACCCCAAGGTAAAATCCAAGGACAACCAAAAGCCTAAGGTTGGGGATGCCCCGGAAGGCATCCCCTCTTTCGTCTTCTTCTATCGGTTACTTTACTTGAGGCTATATTTTTATTCACCACATGATATGTGTTTTGCTTGGAGCGTCTTGTATGATTTGAGTCTTTGCTTTTTAGTTTACCTAAATCATCCTTGCTGTACACACCTTTTTGGAGAGACACACATGAATCGGAATTTATTAGAATACTCTATGTGCTTCACTTATATCTTTTGAGCTAGATAATTTTTCTCTAGCACTTCACTTATATTTTTAGAGCACGGTGGTGGATTTATTTTGTAGCAATTGGTGATCTCTCATGCTTCACTTATATTATTTTGAGAGTCTTATAGAACATCATGGTAATTTTATTTGGCTATAAAATTAGTCCTAATGTGATGAACATCCAAGTTGGGTATAGTAAAAACTATCATATAAAGTGCATCGAATGCTATGAGAAGTTTGATTCTTTATGATTGTTTTTTGATATGAAGATGGTGATATTAGAGTCATGCTACTTGAGTAGTTGTGAATTTGAGAAATACTTGTTCCAAAGTTTGTGATTCCCGTAGCATGCACATATGGTGAACCGTTATGTGATGAAGTGGGAGCATGATTTATTTATTGATTGTCTTCCTTATGAGTGGCGGTCGGGGACAAGCGATGGTATTTTCCTACCAATCTATCCCCCTAGGAGCATGTGCATAGTACTTCGTTTAGATAACTAATAGATTTTTGCAATTAGTATGTGAGTTCTTTATGACTAATGTTGAGTACATGAATTATACGCACTCTCACCCTTCCACCATTGCTAGCCGCTCCAATACCGCGCACCTTTCGCCGGTATCATACACCCACCATATACCTTCCTCAAAACAGCCACCATACCTACCTATTATGGCATTTCCATAACCATTCCGAGATATATTTCCATGCAACTTACCGCCGTTCCGTTTGTTATGACACGCTTCATCATTGTCATATTGCTTTGCATGATCATGTAGTTGACATCGTATTTGTGGCAAAGCCACCGTTCATAATTCTTTCATACATGTCACTCTTGATTCATTGCATATCCTGGTACACCGCCGGAGGCATTCACATAGTGTCGTGGTTTTGTCACGGCAGATGTCCTTGTGAAAGGACTTAGTAGGGGAGCCATTGCTACGGGTTAGCCTAAAGGGGTGTAAAGCGGACAAAGGACGTGAGAGTTTATATTGGTTCGGCCCCTTACGGTGAAGGTAAAAGCCTACTCCAATTGTGATGGAATTGCTAGGGTTTCGATGACCAGGGAGCAAATCCGCTTTGCCTGGCTCTCGTTGTTGTGTGTTGTCCCTAAACCGCCGCCGGGTCTCCCCTTTATATACATAGGTCAATGCCTGCCGGTCTATAGAGTCCCGAGGCCGGATCATAAACGTGTCGGCTCGGTCTCTACTCCTATTTTATCATACAAGCATACATCAATTTCAGTTTATGTCTAAAGGCTTTAACCCGCCTTTGGGCCTTGGGCCTTCATGAAGCGTCATCATTCATATCTTCATGGGCTTCAAATAAGGTGATCATCATGGGGATAACCCTGCCTCTCCTGGCCGGTTTATGTCATGTAGTAATATCCCCAACATTAGGCCCCAGATTGATTTGAACTTGTTCATGTCAATCTTCAACACTTAGAAAAATTCCCCCTTGCACCTTCGCATGGATCTTGTAAACCACCGTGACGTCATCCTCCAGATTTGTAGTAAACCGCCGTGACATCACCTGTTCATTTAAAGCCGAAGATACCCCTTTTATTAATGAGCATCCAACAATCGAAGCGACAACCTCGTTATACATCCATTTTCGGGCTCCTCGATTCCCGCGCCTGTCGCTTATCTCTTTACCGTTATAAATAGGGCTGAGGACCCCTTTCCTTTTCTTTCCGTGGCCTTTCCATCTCTTCTTCCTCCTCGTGACGCCTCTGCAACTGAGCGCCGCCGTCGTCGTCGAGCTTTGCCTCTTCCTCGTCGTTGGCCGCTGCATCAACCTGATCGCACCAGAGAGACGCGGCGTACCTCCGCTGCTTCAACACTCGCTGTAAGTCTTTCCCTTCTTTCCTCTATGGATTCACTTAGGGTTCATACGAGTTCATGGCACTCTCTTCTTGTTCTTCGTCAGTCCATAGACAGCAAACCTTAAGCTTCACACGTTCCGTGCAGTAGCTATGGTAGTCCTTATTTCGGCCATCAAACCAAACCCTAGAAACACATAAGAACTTGATCTGGACCTTTTGTGAACTGCTTAAGGACCAAACTTTTTTAGGTCTAAATCTTTTTTCTTTTCCTGACTTGTGGTAGATCCAAAATTCCAATGCAATCTTGTGAAACCTGTTTTTCCTCACTTAGTCATTTTTGCCTTGGATCTGTATCTTCCTGATCTACGTAGGCGGTTTATCCTTGTAGAAAGTAATCTGTCATATGCCATTAGTCCCATTGTAAACCGCTCATCACTTTACCATTTCTAAACGCTTTGTCGTAGGCGGTTTATAACTGCCTCCGGTTTAGCAATTTTGCATGCTTGGATTCCTTTTTTCTCAACTTGTTGCACTTTATGCGTTGTCATTTATGAATCATAAACCAGCGGTAATCTTTTCTAGCTCTTCACTTGCAATGGCCAAACAATTCTATTCCTGTAACTAGGTCCCTTCCCGGGTTACTGAGGAGCAACTGAATGGATGTGTCAAAATTGGCACCTTATCGAAGAAGAACGAAATCCAGTGGCGAGTTCCGAGTCCACAAAACCCTCCTACCCCCAGAGATGGCAAAGTAGTAGTGTTTGCTGATCATATGGGCCGTGGTTTTAAACCGCCTGGATCCATGTTTTTCCGGGATGTACTTGCCAGCTTTCGGATCCACCCTCAAGACATTGGACCCAACTCTGTATCCAATATCTGCAACTTTCAAGTGTTTTGTGAAGCCTATCTACAAGAAGAGCCGACTGTCGAGCTGTTTCGGGATTTCTTCCACTTAAACCGTCGCACTGAATTCGTAGACGGGCCCAATACTGAACTTGGTGGCGTCTCCATTTAGAAAAGGAAGGATGTTAGCTTTCCTCACACCAAACTTCACAATCACCCAAAGGATTGGAATCAGACTTGGTTCTATTGCAAGGATACTTCTCCTGAAGATGAGAACCCTCTGCCGGGTTACCGTGCTCACTAGCTTACCAACACACACCCACTTCCGCAACGACTAACTGCCAAGGAACGAGCCTCGTATGCACCACAACTCGCCAAGCTTAGAGCTTTCATGGCCAGCGGTTTGACAGGTGTGGACTTTGTTCGTTGCTGGCTATCCTGGAGTATCTTGCCGTTAAGTCGTCGCTCCAGTTTAATGTGCGAGTATACCAGTGACGTAAAAGACTCCCAACGTCATATTGACATTCAGCTAAAAGATGATGAAGTTACTGAATCTGTCAAGAAAATGCTGAATGAACCAGAAGCTGTCTGTAGCAAGACTGGGCTAAGTCCCTTTTATACACAAAACAAACCGCCCGCTATAAGAATTGTTTTGCTTCCACTTTATACCTGATATTTTTGAACTGTGCAACTTTTAATACCCTCTACCCATCTTTTAAACAGGGTGATGACCCGTTCTGGAAAAAGAAACCTTAGGAGAAAACGGTTAAGGCTCCTCGTCTTAAAACAAAGGCTATCAAGAAATCTGCCAAGAGGAAGGCAACTGAACCAATCGGCTTAGATCTTGATGACGACCTTGAAGAACCGGAGGCAGAGGTAGAACTTGATTCTCTTGGTTCACTTTTCATACACCTCATTGACAATGATATTTATCAGGATGTCGCCGAGGGCAGCCAAGCTGATGACACAGAGGTAATTATCCTTTTCTCCGGTTCAGACCCTCTGCCAACACAAAAAATCCATCAAGCAATCTGGAAAGTAAGATTTTCTCACCCCTTAGCTTACTTGGACCCAAAATTTCTTTTGAAGAAGCAGCAACACGAAGCTCGCCGCACAACCCGTCATAGCGGCCAAGTAATCACTTCAACCGGTCTACCAAATAGTTATGTTTGGAAGCGCCAATCTGAGGTCTCAAATACTTCCAATACTTATTACCCCAAGGCGGGTTATTTCCGACGGCCTCTTAATCCATCCGATTTGAATTATCAGGGAACGCCACCTTCATCATCCGGCGAATCAATTGCCACACAGCTTCCACCCCTTAAGACCGTCCATGGGTAAATGCCTTAAGCTATCTCTTTTTGACGCTTTATACTTATGTGCTATATTGATATGTATGTTTTTATCTTTCAGAGCCAAGGCCAGACCCAGTAAGAAGGGTCATGTAGATAAACAGGCTGATGACCATGTGACAGTTGGAACTGGAGACAATTCCAGAGCCGGAGAGAGCAAATGCTGACGCCATGCTTGATGACTTGCCACCCCCAGATCATGTCTTTACTGAACAAGTAGAAGTTGATACCACAGTGCAAGATGATAAACTGGCAAGTCCAGTCCGTACTGACGATAGATCGTCTAATCCGGTTAAGGCTACTGATATTCCACCAACTCCAGAAAAGACTGCTGGTGACAAGGAAAATGCAGTTATCATTACTGGCATTGGCCACACCTCCCCTGGCCATCCTATTGTAGTAGCAAAACATAGCGCCAAATAAGAACGTGCTGCCATGGAGAAAGGCAAATGGAGCACCGATTTATCAAGCTATGCCCACCTTAACGCCCAGGAGCTCCATTCTGGTTTTCTAAACCGCTTGTACACAAACTGTGACTACGAAGCCAGTTTAGTGAACTTGATGAAGGAACGTTATGAGGTAATCACTAATCCTTTTCTCTCTTAAGTCCAATTGCAAGTACTAATTCCAATAGCTCCCAAGGGCCGATTTATGATAGTAATCAAAAACCGGGACTTCATAATAACACACTCCACTACAAAAAAATACACTTCCGTGATGATACGTGTTTGTCACAGTAGGTCGCGTTTTTTGTCATGCAAGTACATCCATGACAAATTTATGACATAATCAAGATAGTCATACCTGTGCTATCGTAGAAGTGTTCCATGACATTTCCAAAATTATCATCACGGAAGTGTCCACTTCGAGGACGATAAATCGCGCGTCACAGAAGTGCTTTCGTCAAGGGTGACCGACATGTGGCATCCACCATAACGGAACGTTGTTAAGCTATCGGGTCGGGTTTTGGATCCGATAACCCGTTAACAGCCTCGACCAATGGGGATTTTCCACGTGTAAAATCATCATTGGCTAGAGGAAACACGTGTCGGCTCATCGTTGGGACATATGTCATCCACTCATTGGACAGGAGGCGCCTATGATAGGTCGACACATGGCACGGCCCAACAGTGGCCCATTCCGGTGAAAAAGGTCGGCCCAGTAAAAATTAGCAGGCCGGCCCATATAAGGCCTACTTGTGTCAGGTCCATTTAAGCCCACGGCCCATACGAGATGTGCCAATTCGGCCCGTTAAAGATTTGACACCATTGCAGCCCATCGTCAGTTCGAGCACGTTAACAGCCCGCTATATATTTGGGCTCAATATCGGCCCGATGAGATTTCGTCCTGTTAACGACCCATTTAATGGATGGGCCAATTTTCAGGATGTACATCTTTCGGCCTTTTAGCGACCCATTTAAATATTGGGCTAATTTCCGGCCCGGTGTGTCTTTCAGCCTGTTGACAGACCATAAATCTGATGCGCCATTTGTAGTCGGAGCTGAGTTTCGGCCTTTTAGCGGCCCATTTAAGTGTTGGGCCAATTTCTGGCCCGGTGTCACTTTCAGCCTGTTGACGGCCCATAAATCAGTTGGGCCAATTGTAGTCGGACCTGAGTTTTGGCCTTTTAGCGACCCATTTAAGTTTTGGGCCAATTCTCGGCCCTGTGTGCCTTTCGGCCTGTTAACGGACCATAAATGAGTTGGGCCATTTGCAGTCGGACCTTAGTTTTGGCCTCTTAACGGCCCATGCCCTTCATGGTCCAATACCAGCCCGGTTTCTCTTTCGGCCTGCTAAAGGCCCACAACACAGTTGGGCCGTTTACAATACGACCTGACTTTCGGCCTCTTAGCGGCCCATGCTCTTCATGGTCCAATACAAGCCCGCTGTCTCTTTCGGCCTACTAAAGGCCTACAATATAGTTGGACCATATGCAGCCCAAATTTAGTAACGGCCTGTGAAATAAATTGGGGCCTCCTGTTGCCCGCTTCGATGTCGGCATATTAACGACCCGGGAGGTAAGAGGGCCGACCATTAACTTTCAGCCTAGCAACGGCCCATTAACTTAATGGGCCCACTAAAGTTCATTCATGTCTTTAGGCCAAATTAGATAATTTGAGCCCATTATGACAAGCAAAGGTACGGCACACAGGGAATAACGTTGCACATCCAGAATATATTACAGGAAATTACATCCACTTGGCAATCAAAGATTGATGCCAGTGCAAATAAATGAGCAGAACATAACCATCTACAACGTCACAATCTGCAACCTCAGCATAGATGACGCCCATAAGCATGTGGGCAAGTTCTTGTTGCTTTGCCACACTGTCTCTAAAAACGTTGATCAGTTGTTGTGTTGCATGACTCTGCACCTCTGATTCATCTACCATTTCCATCATTGCTTCAGCCATTAATTGGTTCACAAACATACATTTATTCCGTTGCATTCGAGATAGAGGATACTGAACAGATTCAGATGGCGATTTTGGCAAGCTTGTATTATTGATAGTGGAGAGTGTCTTGACCACTGCATCATAACATAAATTAGGACGGGAAACAAACATATTAATCATTAGTTATTGCCATATTACCTGGCCTAGATTTACTGGAAAGAAACAATGGGGTTGCCTTGCTGTTTTCAGAGTTTGTCTTCTTATCTTCAGCAGTCGGCACAAAATTAACACACTAGCATTGCTATCATTGGCCAAGTCAGATAATAGGAAAGCAACATTGACACAATGAATGTTTGGGCAACTAGCCTACACCAAATTAACACAATATGGCACAACTATCATCAGCCAGGTAAGGTAATACGAAAGCAACATTGACAGAATGAATGAATGGGCAAGCAGAGAAGCACTACAATTCAGTAATGTGCGTGATATGAGATAGCACATTCATGCAGCTCAGTACGCAAAACTACCAGACAGTTTCCTTACAAAAATCAACATTGGCGCCTTTAACATTTTGCTACAAGTAATTTTAGATCAGATAAAGGTTAGATTCACGCTGATTAACAAAATACATGCTGATGTAAAAATATAGTGATATACAATAGGTACTTACATCAGCACTGGAGCACAGAGAATTCCCGCAAGATATTTTCCTCGAATACGATCCCAATGGAGGAAGTCTTGTATCGTTTAACCTTATTTTCTAAAAGAGAGACGGGTAAGAAACATGTAGAAAATATGATCAGAATGCTATAAAATTTCATGATGCGAGGATACGCACACGCTTCTTAGAATGGAGTTGACATTCTTTTGCTGGACTGGAGCGGACTAGTTCTTTGGCCACTGGAGTCTGCTTATTATTAGTGGGAGTTGGGTTTCTCTGTGCTGGAGCAGTATCTATGAAAAATGGAGTTGGTTTACTATCTCCCGGCATTTGGATCTTTTGCAAAGACCTGGTTTGTAACCCTTTAGATTCTAACATAGCCGCCTTCCCCTTACATGCCTTATATAGAAGAATGGTGATTCAGTTATAAAACATGCTATAGCAAAGATGGAATAGGTACTGAAGAATAGAAAGGCATGGCATATTGACATGTATTCACTCCATCCAGAAATAAATGGATGGGTCTAGGCGTATTTCAGTTCTAGATACATCCAGTTTTATCCATTTCTGCGACATTTAATCCGTACGGAGGGAGTATGATGTAAGAGCTAGGGATACGACAGGACAACACAGTAAAAAAACACTAAAAAAGCCACTGCAGAACCAAAGCATTCAAACCCACTGATATGAGATAGTACACTCATGCAGCTCAGGATGCAAAACTACCAGGCAGTTTTCCTTGCAAAAATCAACATTGTGGCCTTTAATCATACATTTTTCTACAACTAAATTTAGATCATATAAAGGTTGGATTCACGCCGATTAACAAAATACATGCTGATGTAAAAATATAGTGATATACAACAGGTACTTACATCTACATTGGAGCACAGAGAATTCCTGCAAGAATCTTTCCTCATAAATGATACCATTGCAGAAAATCTTCTATCTTTTAAGATTATTTTCTAAAAGAGAGATGGGTAAGAAACATGTAGAAAATATGATCAGCATGCTATAAATTTTCATGATGCAAGGATATGCACACGCTTCTTAGAATTGAGTTGACATATTTTTGCTAGACTGGAGCGGACTAGTTCTTTGGCCACTGGAATCTGCTTATTATTAGTAGGAGTTGGGTTTCTCTATGCTGGAGCAGTATTTATAAAAATTGGAGTTGGTTTATTATCTCCTGGCATTTGGATCTTTTGCAAAGGCCTTGTTTGTAACCCTTCAGATTCTAACATAGTCGTCTTCCCCTTGCATGCCTTGTATAGAAGAATGGTGCTTTAATTATAAAACATGCGGCGGCAGAGAGATGGAATAGGTACTGAAGAATAGAAAGGCATGACATATTGACATGTATTCCCTCCATCTGGAAAAAATGGATGGGCTAGGCGTATTTCAGTTCTAGATACATCCTTTTTTATCCATTTCAGCAACATGTAATCTGGACGGAGGGAGTATGGTGTAAGAGCTAGGGATACGACAGGACAACACAGCAAAAAAAAACACTAGTTGAATGTAAAATTGTATGCTAGCGGAATACATACATAAATAACTAAGGCAACATACACGTGTATGATTGGGAAAATAAGATGGCATTGCAACAGAGCACTAGAACAACACTTCAATGTAAAAAAACATGGTATGGTAGACATATGAAGTACATACTGATGAATAACAATGCATAAGATATTTAGAAGCATGATGTCCAAAGTAAGCAGATGGCATTGCGATAGAGTAGAATGACAGTACTTGAACTTGAAAACATGTTATCATGAATGGAATAGGTACTGAAAAACAGGAAGGCATGACATATTTACATGCATGATCAGCATGCTAAGCACATGGCATTGCAACAGAGTAGATACACTCTAGGGCATTATATGCATGTTGTACCCATATCACAGGCCAAGTTAGAGCAAGGACCTTGTGGGGTGAAGAGGATTCATCATATTTCTGCAAGTCTTCTAAAGAATTGCCTTTACATGTTCCATCATATTGGGTATCATTGACATCAAGTTTATTGGACTTTACATTGCTCCGTGAGGTTCTTATGGATATATCAGTGTGTGCAATTATATCTAACATGTATGGAAGACAACTAGTAGTTAGATTTATGTAATGAGTGCCTGTAGGAGACGACATAAATAGTAGGACTGGGGTTAACTAGCAGCAACAGGTCTCATAAACTAAAGGGAGAACACAGATGAAAGCTACAGAATATGTATCGTTTGTACTCGAGATTAACTAGATGGCACACAAAAGTATTAAAGAACAACATAGGAAATACTGGAAGTGGTATAATACTATAATCACCAGCCTGTGGGATAGCATTGGCTGATGGATGATAACTATGGAACAGTGTTACCTAAATAACAAGTATCTTAGCTGAACTATGGAACAACGTTAACTCCTGAACAAGACCCGTAAGAGATCAGCATGAATATACAGTGAAATGTGATGATCTATTTTTCATGCTTAGATAAATAACAAAGCCATAAATGTTGCACACAAGTAAGATGAGGGTACAACCTATCTGGCTGCCATCCATAGGAGTGAGCATCATGTGCTGACTTGTCGATGGCCCTGCAGTTGTTGTGGCTGTGCATGTCGGGCACGCGCATTCGATGCAGGGAACTGTTGAGTGGGGACTATAGCTCCCTTCTGGTGTATGCTTCCCTTGTTGGAGCAGCTGCGGTGAGTCGGAAGACGGTGTGTCTGAATATGCAGATAACGCATAACGTTAAGAACGACATATCTCTTTGATCTGAAGAAATACACTAAGAGATCAACAACAAGGTACAAGAGTGGTCACACGTCTGTTGACTAAAGACTAAATTGGGGTCACACAATTTTATTTTATTTTGGTACTGTCCGATCTAGGTCGGATGGCTGGCCGTCTTGTGCCTCCCGGCTGACACTGTTCGGAATCTTCCCCGAAGAGCCAGCGACCAACAGCAGAGCAGCCTGCCTCCGTCGTCCGTGGCCCCGGCCAAAACCCTGCTCCCCGCCCCACCGCACTGCCGTGGTTGCGCCGCCCCCGGGCCAATCCACAAAGACTCCCTGTCATCCAGATCCGGCGGCGACAGTACCTTCAACCCACGCAACTCTAAAAGATAGCCATCTAAGCGCTGCTTCCGCGGTGAACTTGCGGTCCTGCACCCTTACGTTAGACACTAGCCAACCGGCAACCTAGGAGCTCTGCCGCCTCAAGGGGTGCTGCTTCCCATTGCAAATAGATTGGCCCAGAATAAAAATTTAGACAACGAACGCCTAAATAAAGTTGTTTGAGATGAGGGTGCGACCTATCTGGCGGCATGGTGAAGTAGGCAGGTCCAGCTGCCAAGTCGGTGAGGCCGGCGCGGTTGCGGTGGCGACCGACGGCAGGGAAAGAGCGATGTCGCGACGGTCGACGGCTACGCCGAAGCAGTGCCAGGACTCTGGACGGATCCGAAGTTGGAGCCACTCCGGCACCGTGAACAACGGCGGGGGTGAATCGGCTCCGGTACAGTTCACACGGCCGTCGTCGAGGCAGCACCAGCAACACGGAGTAAGAGGCACACTGCCCAGTGCACGACAGCAAATGGACAGTGTCTCCGGCATTAGGGAGGCGGGCGGCTATGAAATTGGTGCGGTGGGGGCGCCATGGAGGTGGGGCTGAGGTTTCACAGCTCGGGAGAAGGGAGCTTCTCGGGGAGAAGGTGATTTGGCGCACATGAGGTATGAACGGGGGCAGGCGGGGGAAATTGGGAGGGGAGTGGAACCATGTCTTACGGATGCATTTATCTGAAATGTGAGGGGGAGTTACAGTTCTACCCTTGCCTATAGGCTTCTTGGCTTGGGTCGGTGTACTGAGGGTCGGGATAGTAGAGTAACTTTGCTTCTCTGGGCGGGAGCGATTTTGGGCGAGGAGGGCGTGTTTTGAACTATAGTGGGTGCGAGCGATTTCGGGCAAGGAGAGTGTGTTTTGAAATAGTGGGCACGAGCTATTTCGGGCGCGGAGAGCGTGTTTTGCCGACCATGGTTTATGAATTATTCGGCACATGTCATTTCGGCCAAGGAGAAGGCGCGCTTGGATGAAGTTACGAACCTACCCTCGATGTACAACGGGCCAATTGATGTGTGCCCCACATAGGACGGTAATTTCGCGTCTCCCATTTATTTGCTCGGGCAAATTCCACCGAGCAGAGAGGATGTTTATCGGTTCGTTCAAATTTTGGGAGAACGAGCATCCAGGCCTACCTTACCAAGTCGATTCGGATCAAATTTTGAAATATTAGCTTGCCACTTCTTTTTTAGATAGAGAGATGATGCTCGGGAGTAATGTGTTTTTACATGCTCGTTGGTAGTGATTTACTATATGAAAAATAGTTGACCCACTCAAAAACGCGAATAAAACCCAAAATGAAATATCTCGATTCAATGAAATAGCTCGTTCAGTAGGTCAAAATAGTGAACTAAATCCAAAATTGAACACCTCAATCGAGTAGCATGTTGTACAGTATTATAGTACTCCATGAACATGTTGAAAGTCAAATTAATGAACTTGTTTGATATACTCATATATCCGTTCATGTGTGGATTGCAGACAACATGTTCTCCAATTTAAATATTTGAATGCAAGTTTATATGGAAAGATGGTTTATATATGTCTTTGATGCATTAAACGCGACCTCCCCCTCTCACGGACTCCTGTTCTCTCTCTCTCTCTCTCTCTCTCTCTCTCTCTCTCTCTCTCTCTCTCTCTCTCTCTCTCGCCGACAATCTTCAATTCTGTCGCACGCATCCGACACAAAAACCTTGTTCGTCCCTCTCCCTTTCTCTCCATCTCTCTCTCTCTTTGTGCGTGTGTGTGTGTGGGGGGGGGTCTTTCTAGTTCGCATGCATATATACACCATCTATAGGTCTCTCTCGCACACTATGTATGATACTCTAGCTAGTCCAAGCTAGATATCTTGGGTGCACTCATCGCACCCACACAGATTCCTTGGCTCTTTGCCTATAACTCTCTCACGCACCACTATGTCGTCTCGGAGCTCTTCCCCCCTCTCTCAAACTCTCCATCCACCTGGGTCACACATACACATGCATATCTCACTCGCACTCGATAGGCCCATCTAAAACTCTATCTCTCCCCCTCGTTCTCTCTCCATCTCACACGCGCACACACACAATCTCATGCTCAGCTAGCCAAGTATGATGGTCTCTCACTCAATTGTAGGCACACGCAGTCCCCCCTATATGTATATGACTAGCTAATCTTAGTCTCCATCACAAATATGTGCATGGTCTATCTCGATTTCTCTCGGGCCATCTTTCTATCGCGCACACACTCCCTCGATCTCCCACCGATATAGTCCCCTCACGATCTCGATGGGTTCTCTCTATCACAAACACACCCTCTCTCCCTCCCTATGTGTCCCTCTCGACCTTTATTCCTTGTTGGCCACACCTCTATTGGACATGTGCTACAGGGGTGTCTCTATCCGTTGCAAACAATCACACACTAGCTATCTTCGTGTATCTCCTCGCCTCGCTTTTCCATCTCGGAGATGCATGCGTGATATGTTCGCATAAGAAACGAAAAAACACACACTCTCTCTAATTTATCGTTTGTTGTCACTTTCTCTTTCACACACATACTCTTTTTGCACACTTACTCATTCTCCTTCACACGCACTTGATCTGTCTCGACTGAGGCACTCTCCTCGATCCATAGCATATAGATTTATCGAAAAGTCAAACATCACAAAGTTTGACCATGTACGTGGAGAAAAATAATTACATCTAGTACGGAAAACATATACCATTAGATTCACCATGAGATGTAGTTTTGTATGATGTATCTTTGGTATTGTAGATATAAATAACATTTGTGTAAACCTGATCAAAGTTTCCAAAGTTTGACTTCTAAAAAATTTACATGCACTGCATTATCGAGCGGATGGAATATCTCTTTCCCCCTCTCAGCTATCTGACGCACCACTCAGCCTTATCGGGGCTCCTCAATCTCTCTCAAACTTTATTAGTCAGTTTGGTTCGTGACCTGACCCTCATGCATTGATGACCGGTACTGCCTGGTGTGGACGTGAGATGTAAAATATTTCTGCCTGGCTAGGCTTGTGTGGTGCTGAAGCGTTTGGTTCATGCCTGGGCCAGGCAAAGCATCAACCTCCCATCAATAAATCCATGCATCAATTATTTAATGCTAATATCCATCCATGTTCCTGTTAGCCTCGTGGACACACGACCAGGCACGACCAGGCGTTCGAAATCGATCGCCTGGGCCAGGCTACTTGCAGTGTCTGGAGTTCAGCCAGGCTAATTAAAGTGCAAGGGAACCCAGGCCAGGCGGGCTTTCTTTTTCACAGGGTAGCAACCAAACAAGCGTGCATGAAATCCAGCCACAACCCCAGGCCAGACAAAAGATGCTCAGGACGCAAGCCAAACTGGCCTTATATCTCCCTAGTTCACACATACACATGTCTCGCTCGCGCTATACATATAGACCCATCCAACACTCTCCGCCCTTGTTCTCTCTCCATGTGATACGCACCCCCCTAAGTACCATAATCCCTCAATCCATCATAGGCGTAAGCACTCCTCCCTCCTAAGTATGATTATCTCTTACTAGCCATCAGGAACACATGTATTGTCTCCTTCCATCCATACGTCTATCTCAATATCTCTGGGGGCATCTTCTATCGCGCACACACCTTGTCACTCGATTTCCCACCCATGTAGTCCCATCACGATCTACAGGGGATCTCTCTATGACAAACATACACTCTCTCCTCCCCATGTCTGCATTTTCTCCGTACGTCTCTCTCGACCTCTCTCCCTTGTTTGTCAGACCCCTCTTGGCCACGTGTTAGGAGTCTTGCTCTCTCGGTTCCAAACAACCACACACTATCTCCTCACCTTGCCTCTGTTGTCGAAGATGCATGTGTGATATGTTTGCATAAGACACGCACGCTTTTTCTCTACTTTTATCGTGTGTTGTCCATGTCTCTTTCACACATGCACACACACTTTTTTCACTCTCTCTCTCTCTCTCTCTCTCTCTCTCTTTCTTGTTAGGGACTCTGTCACGTCCATAAGCATATGGATGTTTTGAAAAGTCAAACCTCAAAAAAAATTTGACCAGGTATATGTGGAGAAAAACATTTACATCTTGAACGATCATTAGATTCATCACAACATGTACTTCCTTCATACTATCATATATATTTGGTATTGTAGATATAAGTAATTTCTTTATAAACTTGGTCAAAGTTTCAAAAGTTGACTTAAAAAAATGTTGGAACTACATTATCGAACGGAGGGAGTAGCTCTTTCTCTCTCTCTCTCTGCTATCTCTCACGGCCCCCCTCTCACTCGAACTCTCTATACCGACGGATTATATGCTCACTGTGTCAGCGTATAGCTCCGTATATTGTTTAGTTGACCGGTCAACCAATCCACATGCTGCCTTGTCAGCTCGTGTTCTATATCTTCGTGTGCTGGCCCATGTGGCAGTGGGTGAAAATAAGTAAACTAGAGGCCCATCTGACATGCAGTGAAGTAAACAAAGTTGAAACCACTCGGGGTAGCACCCCGCACGCTAGTAAGTTGAAACCAAATTACGATGACAAGTGTAGTGTTCAAAACTGCATCTACACATTGCACCGAAAGAAATGTTTTTAGTATTTTTTCTCACATGATCACCTGCATCGTTTTTATGCTGTACTACTATAGTAGCCTAGGCTAGTCATAGTGGAAAGTAACTTAGACTACTCCAGTAACTCTATGGTTACCCTAAGAGCAAGTACTACCTCCGTCCTGGTTTACTCTTCAAATTTTGTAGTATCAAAATTTGACCATAGATTTAATTGACAAAATGTTAATGCATGTCACTAAGAACTATATCGTTGGATTCGTATTTGAACATAATTTCAAATGGTCTAATTTTTAGTGACATGCATTG
Source organism: Triticum dicoccoides (assembly GCF_002162155.2). Lineage (NCBI taxonomy): Eukaryota > Viridiplantae > Streptophyta > Magnoliopsida > Poales > Poaceae > Triticum > Triticum dicoccoides. Next base: position 431,413,568 of record NC_041382.1, read on the forward strand.
GCATTTTCTTAGGTAAATCTATGGTCAAAATTTTATACTAAATACGAGGTAGTATTACAAAAGTGGGCTATGTAGGCCAAAACATGTGCCAAATTCACTTGTGATGCATTTGGCATCGATGCCCCTCCATTGCTCACCTGGTGTCCCAATCTGGATCACCTACTTTGCTCCGGTGCCAAATTAACTCACGCAATGAAAAAACACTGCATGGGAGAGAGGGAGAGGACTGAGGAAATAAAAAAACACTTGTTTGGGAGAGTGAGAGGCTGGTGTAGTTGGTTTGGTTGATTTGTTTATACATGTGGGTCTGTGTGCACAACGGAGCAAACTCTCTCACATCGCGAGAGCGGTGCCAAAATCTTTTGATTTGACATCGATGCGTGTTATGTGGCATACTTTTGCGAAATAAGGCATCGATCACATAGTGGAAGGCAACAAATGCCCAAGCTCTTCACGTGCTCCTAGTTAAATGAGAGGAAACAGAAAGAGAGAGAGAGAGAGAGAGAGAGAGAGAGAGAGAATATCACTAGCCAGCCAACCCTATCGTATGAGCGAATGATATTGGTACCTCTTGATGACACGACAATCTTATGCAGCCAGCTGCTCTAATATGTTCTCTTCTTTTGCAGATAAAAAAGACCCGAAAGTGAAATATGTGTTGCACTATAACAATCTCATCGAATGCCTTGATCTCCATCTTATAGAAATTGATTTGATCGACTACCGAAGCAGCACATCTGATATTAAATTGGCCAGGTTCTTTGTTCTGGAGGCAAGTGTGCTCAAGGTAATGAGGTTTGGCGTTCTCTGGTGCAACAATGACGTGCTGATCACCGCAAGCGTCTAAGCCTAAATGACAAAGTCTCCGCAGAAGCTGAATTTGTTTTTGAAACATCAAGTGGCCAGAGACTCGAAAACTTATTTTCCCATTAGTGACTTGTCAGGGCGGTGGATTTTAGTTTGTACGATAATGTTGCATCCACCTAAAGTAATGAAAGCTCTTACGTAAACTTCCTAGTAATTCCCTCTTCGTAGGTGCATCATTACTCCTAACATTTGTAATATCAGTTTGAAACTTGTAATATTACCATGTCCTATTCCTGTGTTTTCAAAATCCCGCGAGTCAAACAGGTCCTAAGTTGGTGATGATGTTGTGCCTCCCATTTTTCACCAATAGCCGTCGGATCTAGATCTAACGCTCACAAACCAAGCTTCTCCATTTTTGCAAAAAGATGCCCGAACTTGTTCCCTATTTACAAACAACTCCTTGTCTTTCACAATCAGCCTCATCTCCTCCCCACCACATCTGGGAGTAGAAGGCTGTGGAAAAATCTGGCGCGATGGCCGCTGCCGGAGCCGTCCACCCCCAATCTTGGTGTTCCGTGCAATGCACGGGCATCTACGCATGGGAAATTATGTCGAACAAGGCTAGTTGTAAGCAGGCTAGCTCTACAGCCATGATGATAGTGACTGTAGACGGTGAGGCTGACTATGGTATGCCGAACACGACGCCTATACTCACGTGTCATCCCCGGCGCAGCGTCTTGTCACTTCACTGTGAGGAGCAGCACGTAATAATTGGACCAACGGGTAGTACAGTGCTAGTACTCCTACTACTACATTGGTAGTACTACTAGTAGTACTAGTAGTACCACCATCTGGATTCAGGAGTACTACCACGTCCATCTGGATTTTAGTATTTGACTAGCAATATCTAGTAATGCATGTCACCAAAAATGTACTACTCCCTCTATAAATAAATACATGGTGTTTTATTCCTATCAGCGAGAGAACTTAATGTTTTTTTGCTACTCCTAACTAGAGTACTAATAGGATTACATGCAATGAGTTAAACATTGCATGTCATGTTTGGTAGTCTGAAGTCATTGAAAGCATGCACGGCCCACATCTCTCATTGGTTGATATGTCACGAAATAAGAAACAAGGAGGGAGTTAATGCACCGTGCCTAAGTATTTTGGGATTATTTGGTTTTCGTAAGGTGACTTACACAACATTTTTGTTTACATGCATTAACATTTTATTAGTTAAATCAAAGGTCAAAACTTGGCGCAAAATGCAAAGGGGACCAATAAACCAGTAAACATCAAACTTCTCTCATTTGGCCCCAACTAGAGGTCCCCTGAGATGACTATACTGCACCGGCATGGAGGGGGACGCAGCTTCATTGACTTACGACAACTGCCTTTGGGTGAATGACACGTGGCCCCAGGGGGTGGCTGGCCCACCTATCATACATCCAAAGGCAGGTGCAGTAGAGGGACGAGGAGTAGTACGAAATCCTACGCACCTATGCACGCTAACCAAGGGCGGAGTGATCATTCGAATCGCAAGATCAGTTGACTAGAAGCTACGCTAGACCCATGGAGGCGATGAGTGCGAGCATCAGCCGGCTGTGCCAGATGGTCCATGACGCGGCCTGTGACCTGGCACCGAGGAACGTCTCCAAGTATTATTGCTTGAGGCCGCCAGGGCGAGGGGCCGCTTGGACGACAGCTTCGTCTCCTTGTTCGACGAGGTCCTCGTCAGTTTCCTTGACAAGTTCACCGTCGTCAAGAAGCTTGCGGGCGACTTTGACGTAAGCCTCCAGCCGACGCGCCCAGGCTCTGCGATGCCCGCCACCCTCAACGGCCACTATGGTAACAACCTCTTCGACGCACTGGTGGCCCTGTGACTGCCCGCCGTCGCGCCGGAGAATGTCCACCACGAGGTCGTGCTCGCCGCGTAGCGCCTGGCGCAGCAAGACACCATCGACATAATCACCCACGTCTACGCGCAAATCGTCCACAAGGACTACTACATGCAAGAGGAGGACGATAGGACGCTGGCCTTCTTGGAGCGTAGGGCAACCTTGGACGGCACTATTCAGAAGCACGTTGAGCTCGCCGCCAACGCCGCTGCTCCTCACACGTCGGTTGGGTGACCTGGCGCACTAGGGCGTGAGGATGTCATTGAACGTTGATGGATCCGTATGTATTTTTATCTTTCCGTCAAATCCATGTAGTAGTTTATGATACTTAAGTAATTATCTTACCTTTCGCATCAACTTCATAATTTTCGTACATACTCCATGCATGAACGACACCAGAACCAAACTTCTCATTACTCTAGGCAAAATCGTTATTTTCTATCTATCGGTCGCGCCATGCAGCAGAACCAAATTTTACAAGTTACGAGTTCAAAAGGAAAAGCCTGCCATGTTTGCATTGCACCCCCACACGGTTGGTCTGGCATGCCGCTCAAGCGGGAATGCGTGCAGTGTTGCATTTTCACTTACAAGTGGGACCGCAGTTGAGCAAACGGACTATCGGCAAACCCCCACCCCGCCCACCGCGCGATGGCTGAGAAAACAGGAGGGAGAAGAGATGGCTGTAGCATGGACTCCAAGAAAATTGGTGTCGGATGGGACTCGTGTGGGTGGCATGTGCCGTACTGCTAGACATGAATGCTAGTTATGGCCCATGACACCCCACTATATTGAGCCTATATCGAGGTACGTAGAACAAATTTCCCGCAGTCCATGCTCAGTCCTCCTCTGTCTCTCTTCTCAGCCAACCAGCGGACGCGCGGAGCCCATCGTCTGTTTGCTCACATGCGGCCCCACATATCAGTGAAAACGCAAGAGGACCCACTGAACCTGCACATCTTTCACCTCGATGTGCTGGTGATAAAAAACAAATCCAATAAAGATCTACGATGGCCGCTTTTGGAGTTACTCAAGAGTAGTAAGATTCTATTTACAGTTTAACCCAAGATGCACATCTCGTGGCTTCCACTACCACTCTATTTTCTTTTATGACACGACCTGGATGCTGGATGTCCCACGTGTCAGCAAAAGGAGGAAGAACCCGACCAAATCTTCGGTTCTGCTCTCGGATTAGACTAGTGCTAACTTAAAAAATTTATTGTGTACTCCCTCCATTCCAAAATACATGACTTCCATTTGTCCAAAAATGGATGTACCTATATACTAACACATGTCTAGATACATATATATTTTGACAAATAGAAGGCATGTATTGTGCAACGGAGTGAGTAGAATGGATGCAAGTTTTTGTATTGGGAAGAAGAGTACACACATATATTGATAGAGCGCAATTTAGTAGATGTTGTATCACTTTTAGCTAGAACACACGCAAGATCGGGCCTCCGTAGATCAACAATGAATGCATCAAGAAGGCACTAATCCAACTTACAGGAGTAGTAAAATGTATTCTTGTGGTTCTTGTTTTCTTTGGTCTTGCTTTTCTAGTCAAAATTATCATTGGAGTTCGTGTAAAATGGAGGTGCGTTTGGGGTCGAGTGTTGGAGTTGGCCTTACAAGTGGGACCGCAGTTAAGGAAACAGACTATCGGCAAACCCCCACCTCGCCCGCCGCACGGTGGCTGAAGTTAGAGAAATGACGAGGTTGAAGAGATTGCTCTAGCACGTACTCCAAGAAATAATATGTTGTCAGATGGATGTCGTGGTGGTGGCGTGTGCCGTACTCCTGGACGTGAATGCTTGATCTGGCCCATGCCACCCTACTACTCCTACTACTTCCTCCTACTATATAGTACTAGTATTGAGGATTCGAGGTGCTGGTTACGTACAGCGAACACATTAACATATGGCTATAGTAAAAACACCCGCCCGATGCGGGAAGCATGTGAAGCTAGTACAAATTTAGAGAAGCGACTTGAAATCCATTCATAAATTTAGTAAGTTTATCACACGCATATTATTTTATTACATACAACAGGTCATCAACCCACATCGACAACGGGGAAACATTATAAATACTAAAGTTTTCACCACACAACAAATAACAAGCAATGAAATTAACTTCAACTCAACCATTCCTCGGCGTTGGAAATGCTTGCTTTGAACCACAAGTGATTCTCTGGGACGGGCCATCGATTGTAGATCTGGAAACCAACGCGGGACTGATCATCCAGGCTGAAGCGGCCTACTATATCAGTACCAGGGTAGGGAACCACCCAAATTTCCAAGGTATAGACCCAGTTGCTTCTCATAAATGGTACTGTTAACGTTGTGTCGACAGCAGTTGGATCGCCTTTCACCATCATCGGATAGTTTTGTCGAAGGAAGAGCGAGTTTTCTCCAAGACTATCAATTCTGTACCAGGGAGAAGGAGTTGGCGCTAGCACACTAGTATCCATCCCGAATACCATGCAACGGGTGTTGGAATAGGTCCGGAGAGTGCGACCATGGGAGACTACACCTGCTTCCTTAGTAGTAACATCATCAGTGGGATGTATACACACAAGAAGAGGTGATCTATCGGAATTAGTTGCCAGGCGCCACTGAGTATATGGGTTCTGCTCGTCCTCATGCTCGTGATCATCACCATCGTCATCTCCCCCTTGGTTATAAAAAATTTCAAGTATAGGTGGTGGGATGTTCACAGGACCTTGGAAACACAAGAAGAAGGTTAATTAGTAAATGGAAACTTGCTAACCGGCATGCATCTGGATGAAACAATTATAATTACGGTGGAAGACAAACATACCGAAACTACGAGGATCCCATGCAAAAACAGTGCCACGAGTGGTGGCAGCAAACACAAGGCCCTCGTACTGAATTGCATCACAGTACTCATCCGTGTACAGAAACTGATTTTTGAGCAATATCCATCGAGTCGAACCACAAAGGATGGCAACAAGCTTGTCGAAGATAGCAACAACTTGATAGTTGTTGTAATTCCAAGAGCGGTTGGGAACTCGACAAATTGCTATCTTCCGTAGAAGACAGACACCATGATTGTATTTGAACGTGCGTACAATACTGGTGTGCTCAACCTCTGGGCAGTCTGCTGAGATTTTTGGAAGTGGAACCTGGTCACGAGTGTACACATTCACAAGTTCTCACTCGCAGTTGCACCCAATGTAAACAACCCAATCTCCATTTGCGACCGCCCAAGCCTTGCCCTCAAGCGATGGCATCTTAACATCATATGTATCATTATCAAGCGGCATAAACTGGCATATGGCGAGGCCTCCGTCGTGCCAGCGCCAGTCATCAGGGTCACGTCGAAGAAGATAGGGGAGATCAAACCGCTCCTTGACTCTTGGGTTCTTTTTAATGATGTTATTAGTTGAGTCGAGAATGGGCTTGAACGAACCTGCCATGCTAGCCGAGGTGATGATGTCGCACCAATCAATGAGTTCCTCCACCACGTCATCTTTTAGATCGGGGCAAGAATAACGGGGTCGTTTCCGGCTTGTTCCCTCCATGGAGAAGACGATCGAACAATGGCAGAAGAAAGGGTGAAGGGCTGAAGGAAAATGGAGGAGGGAGAGGAAGAGCGTGCGACAGCAGTTCCAAATCGAGAGGGAAAGGCGAAGAGTCGGTGGACGGTTGCGAGTTTGCCACGGTTCACGAAGAGGCGCCCCAGCCTACACGTCCGTTCGGAAATACTCCTACTACTCATTGTCGTCTCACTGATATGTTGGAACGGGACCACATGTCAACGAAACATGGTGTGTAATTTCTCGTGCAAAAGGCGATCTGGCCGCGTTGGCCCGAGGTGCCGCATTAGTTATCGACCTTTATTTTTTAATGGCATGCCGATCAGTTTTGAAGCACGACTAACTGGTACTATACGCAGAGAAAATATAAACTACTCTACCACTACTCCACCTCAAGTACTAGTAGTATAAAAAGATATATAGGCTGGAGCTTGAGCGCTTTCTTGCTAAGGGCTGCCCACTTGCTTCTCACACTACCACCCTCTCTCCAGATCTAAAAAAGACGGCCCCTCTCTCCCTCCTCACTGGTGGTCACAGATCCACCGGGGAAGAAAAGGACGTGCAGTGTTGACGCACTTGTCGTCGGCGAGTGAGGTCACGCACTGACGACAAGGCCGTCCTCTCAGACCTAGCGCCCGCGCGGGATGGCCTCCGTCCCCAAGCTTGTTGCCGTAGTGTGTGCGGAGGACGACGACCACGAGCGAAGCCACTTCCCGCTGACCCTCAGGTATGCTACCTCTTTTCGAACCATAACCTTGTTCTATTGCCCATCTGCCACGTCGTTGCATGTGGATCTTTTTCCACTCCACCATCTTCCCAATTTGCTATCCTCTGCTCTGCTGGCCACGTAGACGAAAACCATAATTTGCACTATTAAAGGAAACCCTACTTCATGTAGACTAATCCATGTTTGGGTTGAATAAGGAAAGGAAGGGAGACTGTACTGTCCAAGAGAGTAGGCATCAAACCCACATCTAGGTTGAAAAGGGGAAAATCAGTAGCTAAGGAACGAGTCTCGTGTCTCTCAGTTGAAGAAGGGTAGAAAGGCATGACAACGCAATAGAGAATGACCAGGTCGATCAGTTTGTTGTCCTCGCATAGGAAAAAGCTGGTTAAAGAGAACAAAAATGGGACGTAATCCACATATGCTGCCTGGATATTTGTTGCTTTGGGAAACCATACCTCCCTCACCACTCTGCGTCCATGGAGGTACATCGTACTAGTGCGCCCACTGTCCGAATGGGCCTCCCATGCTCTTATTGCCACTTTTTTTGCTGTTAGTATAACACCAGCAGTCAAGTCAAGCAATGCTACTGCTAAAGTGATGCCACATTTAACTAATGCCGCTCTCAGTCTAATGCCACCCATAAATTTAAGCAATGTCATTTAATGTCACTGGATTATTTCAGGGTTAGTTGTTGATTGTGGATGTATTAAAGATTTTTCAGCTAAGGCATTCTAATGCTGTTGCACAGCCAGTATACCAACGATGAAACTTGTTACTACCTTCAGATTTTTGCACTGTTAATGCTTATAGATTACATACCTTACTTTCATGAGATAAGTTAATTTTTTGTACAGTGTCACCGAAATGCCAAGGCGCTAATGTCATTTTATTTTGGTTAAACTGCACAGATAATTATGAAGACAAGAGGAAAGGTCAAGAGTGGGCACCTCCTCCGGCTGTTCTCTTGAGGAGGTCTGTATGTTTGTCTCTAATGCCTATCGACTACATACCTGACATCATGATGTAATGTTAAGTCATTTCCTTTTATACAGTCTCACTGAATTGTCAAGGCGGTGATGGCATTTTATTTTAGTAGAACTGCACAAAATTTGCTTAAAAGAAGAGGAAAGGTCAGGAATGGCTCACTTTTCCAGAAAAAACTATGTATGCCTTCCTCACATCAGCCGCTGTTGCTTTATTTATTCCTTCAAACAGGTGGTTAGAAATAGTCTTGCTACCTTTTCCCATTAAGAAATTGGAATGCTTATATTTGTGAGTCTATGCTTCAACTAGTGCCACTTTTAGAGTAATCACACTTTCAATATCTATGCAAACAGGGATGCTCGATTTTAGTGGAACTGCACAAAAAGTCCAACTGGTTCAATATTAGGAGCATGTTTTTTTCCAAACCTTTATATCCAATTGGTGGCACTATGAGCTGTTCATTACGAAGGTACATGGTTTGCTACTATCTTGCTACTATTTTTGTACTATCATTAGATAGTAATACTAGTGGTTTGCATGTGAATTTATTGGCAGGGTGGACCTACATTGGAGGTGCAGGACATGATTCAATGATTGGATGCTCAATTTCGGTTGTATCGATTTCACCTCTTCCATCACTGCGAACATGGATATCCTTGGTCTGATGAAGAATAGGCGCTATATTTCTGCTCTGAGCCAGCAAATCAATTCAGTATGAAATTGTCCAGGGCAAAACATAACTGTATCAGATTGTCCAGTGCAAAACATGACAGATGCTAAGCGGAAGAGACATGTTTAAACCGAAAATACAAGGTGTGGTATATGTTTACTAGCTGCTTGATATTTGTGCAAACAGAGATGTCTGCCCGTTGCTATTTGGCAAACAAACAAACAAAGTGCCCGCAATTTTGGTTGAACTACACAAGAGAATAGTATAGTCACTGCATGCAGTGCCATTTGAAAGTAGACACAGAACGATTGGATAGTCACTTCATGGACTGCAGAAAAGTTGTACTATACTACTTATTGGCCAACACTATGTGCTTCATTGCTTTGGTCTGATTATACAATGGGCATCATTTTGCCTAAGTTAAAGTTTGTATTCCGAAAATAGTCTCGCCGTGTGATCGAGAGAAGACCAAATCATATTGCAGTGGATGTTCCTCCATCATGTGTGGTTCATGGTTCTAGCTGTTGGTGAAACCACTTACGTTTGCAAGAGGAATTGTAGACTTCACAAACAAATTTGTCTTTTAGTCTGTACTGAATGTTGGCCAAGAGAAGCATCCATGTTAGTAGGAAGAACATATGTTTTTTCTAGATCTTTGCTTTTGGAGCTACATATTTGTATATGATCTCTGAATCATTGAGATGCATTAACATGTTGATCTTATGTATGGGAATCGTACTAGTTAGTTTTAGTTGCGACGCAAGATCCGAAGTGGCTGATCTTTGCTTTTGGAGCTACATATTTGTATATGATCTGTGAATCATTGAGATGCATTAACATTTACTTATTTCTGTTCGCTCAGTGTTTACAAGTTACTGATCGATCACTAGCTAGCCTACAAATGCGCTCCTGGAAGTTTTATTTGCGACACAAGATGCAAAGTGGCAGTTTTTTGAATAAAAATGCCTACCTCTAAAGAAACTGACATGCTACACTATCGATCCTACACGGATAAAAATGCCTACCTCTGAAGAAACTAACAAGCTACACTATCGATCCTACACAGATAAATAGCGGATCACGGACGTACTACCTCCTTTCCGGTTTGCAGGGCTCAATTCAAGAAACGACCTACTCGATCCTACACGAATAAATAGCGGATCAGACACGTACTAGTACCTCCTTTCCGGTTTGCAGGGCTTAATTCAAACCTCTCACCAACCAAGGTACTCCCTCCGTCCGGGATTTATTAGTCCCGTGAGCAAAGCAGCAAGACCAAGGCATGGCAATAATTAATGGCATGCAGAAGTTTAAGCCTAATTAATTCCAACGATTTAAGTGGCTGCATGCGTGCCCTCGGCTGCGACACGTTATATGCTGCTTCGCGTACCGCCTGCGAGCGATTCTGAGTGCCTGCATGCAGCCTGTCGGATTTCGGGTTCTGGCAGACCCTTGAGGTTCGAACACTGGGGTGCGCGTGGAGATTTCGCCTTATACCTACCTGCGCCCCACCACCACGCTAAGATCTAAGCTATGGAAAGAACAGCACAAGAGACACGGAGTTTATACTGGTTCGGGCCACCGCTGTGGTGTAATACCCTACTCCAGTGTGTGGTGTGGTGGATTGCCTCTTGGGCTGATGATGATGAGCAATACAAGGAAGAACAACCTCGCGAGGGTCTGCTCTTGGATGGGGCGATGAACTACTGGGAGGAGTTCAACCACCCTTCTCTCTCTCTCTCTGTGATGCTACTCGATCCGATCCCAGCTTGTTTCTGGGTTGGCCGATTCCAGATCCCCTCTACCCTGGGGGTGGCTAGTCCTATTTATAGGCAAAGGCCCTGGGCCTCTTCCCAAATATTGAGCGGGAAGTGCGCCAACAATTGGCCATTTTGAAGGGGAACATCTGGTACACTTATCCTGACTAAAGTTGGTCCTCGCCTGCCAAAGGCTCTGGCGGTGACGCTGGCTTGGGCTCCACAATGACTTCCTCCCTGCCGTCGGGCTGGTCTTGATCTTGTTGCACCGAAACGGGTGCCTTTGCTTGATGCTCTCGCCTGCGCTTGCTCCCTTTGCACCAAAGAGGAAAGGAGGACACTACGCGGGCTGGCTGTAACGCCCCGAGACCGATGTGCCAGGTGTCTTCCAGTTATTCGCTGTCGTTGCCATGTCTTTTGCTTGCGTGTTGCATCTTGCCATGTCATCATGTGCATTGCATCATCATGTTTGCAAAACTTGCATCCGTCCGGGTTCCCCCAGTTCTCTCCGTTGTCCGTTCTGAGCCCAACCACACTTGCACGCGCCCGTGGCATGTCCGAAATAGTATTTCATAAGTGGCCGGAAAATGTTCTCGGAATGGGATGAAACTTGGCGTGCGGTGTTGTTTTGTTGTTAGTAGACCGCCTGCCAAGTTTCATCGCGTTCGGAGTTTGTTTGATAGCCCAACGGATAACTATAGCGACATTATAGTCGGTCTAACGTCGGATGTTTTCAGTCTCCGGAAACTGTCGCCGGGTCTCTCTCTCTCTTCTCTTCTCTCAGCCCTAAAGCTTCTGCACAGTCCGCTGACAACCGCCAGGCCAACCCAACCTCTCTCGTCAGCTCGCAGCCCCCCTTGTGTGCGTCCGAAACTGTCCCGGACCCGACCCGGACAGTTGCCACCGTTGGTCTCAGATCATCCCCAAACATCTACAAAATGTCACCGTTTTCTTGTTTGGACTCCCTATCTATTTTTTTTTCCGGCCGTCTGATTACGATCGGAGGGACGGATTAGCCCCTACCCAAATATCCACTCGCCATATATTCTAGTCTAACCCTAAGTTTTAGGCTAGTTGTCCCATCTTTCCCTCACCCGCCGCCGCCACACTCCCGCATCCACTTCGGGATCCTCCCAGATCAGATCGATCCAATCAACCAGCGCCACACCGCCTCCTCCTACATCCTCTGCTAGTCCCTCGCTCGACCCCCCTTGCATCCCGTGCCTTCCCGCGCCGGCAACCGAGTTCCCCCACGCAGAGCGATGGATCCAGAGGCCCTACCTCGTGCAGCCGCGCAAGGAGCACGAGCTCCCATGGCCGCCGCTGAGCCGCTCGAGCACCTACTCCTTCCTCCCGTCGCCTTGCCGCTCCGGCAACCAGGTCATGCCACCGCTCGCCGTCTCCTCCTCCTCCCCCTCTCCTTTTACTGCTCTCTTTCCCGAGCTCATCTCTCTCTCTCCCTCCCGTTCTGCAGGAAGCCACTAGGATGGTGCCGCCATGAACGGAAGCCACCTCCTGCCGCCGTTCATCTCGTCCTACGCCCGACCTCCCCTGACCTGAGGCCCTCGCCCTCGACCGCGCCAAGTGCCTCCTCGCGCGCCTCCTGCACTCCTCCCGCACGAACCCAGCGAGGCCCTCCTCACACCTGCACGCGCACGAGCGCCGGAGGATCTCCATGCCGTGGTTGACAGCCTCCTCTCAGGCCCGGCGCCGCCATGACTGATCCCCTCGCCAAGTTCCCCTCCTCGAGCCGCTGCTTCTCTTCTTCATCAAGCCCACCGCCACCGGGAACGGGCTCCCCGCGCCCTGGAACCGTTCGTGCCGAGCTTCCCCATGCCTGAGAGCCCGCGACGGCCTTCTTCCTCGTCAGAGTGCCCCGTTTCCTGCCTCCTCTGCAACCGGGGCTTCCTCTGCTCGTTGTGGTCGTGGGCACGTTGACCACGCCCTGCCTCTTGGTTCGATCACGCCAAGGCCCAGCGCCAAGCCAGTCGGCCCCCAGATCCACCGAACTGGGCCGCCTCCATCGACAGGCGCCAAGGCCCAGCGCCGCCACAGCTTCATCCAGCCCAGCGCACGACCCGGGGTCCAGATACGCTATCGCCGGCCTCCTCTACTTCTAGCTGGGCCGAAGCCCATGGTGAGCTGCCCCCACCTATACATCGCACTGGGCGCAACATGCTATTCCGCGGCCATGCTCCTGTTCTAGGTTCGGCCCGTGATGTTTTTTCCAGCGCCTGGGATTTTCCTAATTATCCAGAGTTTGCCAGTTTTGTAGAAAAGCCCTAGTGGATCATGCATATAATAACTCACAATTGGTGCATCGGATTAAAATGAATTATATATGAAAGTTTCTTAGAATTTTGTCTAGTTTAATAATATGCAACTTTCACCCATGTCTGAAATGTTTAAAAAGCTGTTTGTTTAAATTTGTTTAAATAACTTGCTAAAATGCTTTATTTCATAACTAAATAACCGTAGCTCCGAATTTAATAATCTTTATATGTAAATGGGGTAGAATTTTGCATAGTTTAACATGGTGGCATCACTTTGCATGTTTAACAACTATAAAATATGGTTTAGGGCAGAACAGTACCAAACCTAATATATGCATATGGGGACTTACCGGAATTGTTGTTCGTTGCTTCCGGCCTCATTTAACCTTGACTAGATAGGTAGTTTTACTTTGCTTCACCCTCTTGCCATGTTTAACAACATTTAATATTGTTGGGTACATAACCGAGAGAGAACTAAATAATTCATGTGGTGTTTCGTCAATATGCAACTCCGTTGCATAATGAGCTCCACTTAATTTGTAGGATTGTTTGTGCACTTTGCCATGCCATGCCTCATTAAACCGGATATGCATCATACTTGATTTTGCATCATGCCATGTTATGTGATGGTTGTTTACTATGTTGAGTGCTTCTTTCCAGTGTTTGCTTCTTTGGGTTGGTTCCGATAACGTCGCGTTTGTGAGGACCCGTTCGACTACGCCCGTTTGTCTTCTTCATGGACTCGTTCTTCTTCCTTGCGGGATATCAGGCAAGATGATCATACCCTCGAAATCACTTCTATCTTTGCTTGCTAGTTGCTCGCTCTTTTGCTATGCCTATGCTGCGATACCTACCACTTGCTTATCAAGCCTCCCATATTGCCACGCCAAACCTCTAACCCACCTTGTCCTAGCAAACCGTTGTTTGGCTATGTTACCTCTTTGCTCAACCCCTCTTATAACGTTGTTAGTTGCAGGTGAAGATTGGAGCTTGTTCCGTGTTGGAACATGGATATATTTTGTAGGGATATCACAATATCTCTTATTTAATTAATGCATCTATATATTTGGTAAAGGGTGGAAGGCTCGGCCTTATGCCTGGTGTTTTGTTCCACTCTTGCCGCCCTAGTTTCCGTCATATTGGTGTTATGTTCCTGGATTTTGTGTTCCTTACGCGGTTGGGTTATAATGGGAACCCCTTGACAGTCCGCTTTGAATAAAACTCCTCCAGCAAGGCCCAACCTTGGTTTTACCATTCTCCACTTAGCCTTTTTCCCTTGGGAGTCGCGCATCCCGAGGGTCATCTTTATTTTAACCCCCCCGGGCCAGTGCTTGTCTAAGTGTTGGTCCAAACTAGAGCCACTTGCGGCGCCACCTCGGGGAAACTTGAGGGCTGGTTTTAGCTGTACGTAGTGTTCATCCAGTGTTGCCCTGAGAACGAGATATGTGCAGCTCCTATCAGGATGTCGGCGCATCGGGCGGTCTTGCTGGACTTGTTTTACCATTGTCGAGGATGTCTTGTAGAACCGGGATACCTAGTCTGATCGGAATTTCTCAGGAGGAGGTCTATTCCTTCCTTGACCGTGAGAGCTTGTCATGGGCTAAGTTGGGACACCCCTGCAGGGATTTGAACTTTCGAAAGCCGTGCCCGCGGTTATGGGCAGATGGGAATTTGTTAATGTCCGGTTGTAGAAAACCTGAAGTTGACCTTAATTAAAATGCATCAACCACGTGTGTAACCGTGATGGTCGCTTTCTGGTGGAGTCCGGGAAGTGAACACGGTGTTGGAGTTATGCTTGACGTAGGTTGTCTAGGATCACTTCTTGATCATACTTTTATCGACCGTGCTTTGCCTTCTCTTCTCGCTCTCATTTGCGTATGTTAGCCACCATATATGCTAGTCGCTTGCTGCAGCTCCACCTCATACCTTTACCTTACCCATAAGCTTAAATAGTCTTGATCGCGAGGGTGCGAGATTGCTGAGTCCCTGTGGCTCACAGATACTTCCAAAACCAGCTTGCAGGTGCCGTTGAACCGTGCAGGTGACGCAACCAAGCTCAAGGAGGACCTCAATGAAGATCTTGTCCTTTGTGTTGTTTCGTTCTAGTTGATCAGTAGTGGTGCCCAGTTGGGGTCGATCAGGGACCGTGTCGCATTTGGGGCTCTTCTTTTATTTTGGTTCCGTAGTCGGACCTTGATTGTATTTGGATGATGTAATGCTTTATTCATGTATTTGTGTGAAGTGGCGATTGTAAGCCAACTATGTATCTCTTTCCCTTATGTATTACAAGGGTTGTGTGAAGATTACCTCATTTGCGACATTTCTTTCAATGCGGTTATGCCTCTAAGTCGTGCTTCGACACGTGGGAGATATAGCCGCATCGAGGGCGTGACAAGTTGGTATCAGAGCCTTCCCCTACCTTAGGAGCCCCCACTGCTTGATCGAATTAGCGGACGAGTTGAGTCTAGAAATTTTTTTTGAGTCATTTAGGAATTATATATCGGAGAGTTAGGAATTCTTTTTACTCCTCAGTCCCTTCATCGCTTTGGTAAGGCATCCTGACGTAGAGTTTTGACTATTCTCTTCTCAAATTTCACTAAAAAAATTTTAGGATCACGCGGGTATCTTGGAATCGTTCCGATGGTTTTGTGACGAGAACATTGTTCTTGGTGCCTCCTGTCATTTAGGGGTTGTGGCAGTGTCCCGGGGAGTTGAGCACCGAGGTGTTGTCGTCACAATTTTATCGTTGAAGTTCTGGAATACCTGAGTTTAGTACGCCGACATCGAAAATCTCTTTTATGTAGTTGTTGGTGAGATAACCTCGATGCCACCTAGTACTAGGGCGGGAGTTCGGGAGTATTGCCATAACTTGTATAATGGATGCTTTTCGAAGGTTGAGGTAGATGATTTCCGAAGGTTTCTTGGTTATGTGTTGAAGGATGGATACAGCTGGATGTAGGATTTGCTAGTTTGGGTGAGATATTATGCTTCCCCTGTATCCCCAACACTTGATTGCATAACTGGAAAGTTTCGGGAGTTTATAAGTGGGAATTCAAGTAGCTCTTAGGATATCTTTCCGACAGATGTATGATATGAAATTGGGGTTCGACGTCTAGTGGCCCTCCTATTCACGGTCGGTTTTACAGTGGTCTCATTGTGTCTTAAAGAGTCCTTGGATATGCCGACTCGGGGACGCTTCGTATGTCATGTGCACTGCCTTGTACATGATGGTGCTGTACGATCGAGCCCGTGTAGGCCCCACCACGAAAACTTCGGACGAAATCTCTATCATATGTTTGTTTCGGCTTATTCTGCAAGCCAATCCTTTGTTTTGTTTTGAGTTGTGGTATTCGAGTTGCTTCGAAGTCAAATTGTTGATTCCATACTTTCTCTAAACGATGTTCTCATATTTCTATGGGAATACTAATCCGTCTTGATCATTCAGATTGTCATGACAATCCTTTTCAACCGGTGTGTTTCTCTTCAAGTGCATCCGATCATTTCAATTTCCGCAAGATCAAGTATCAGTTCTTCTCAACGGTGTTTGTTTCATCCGTCTCCAAGTTGCCTTTGTTTTTCCCGCCCACCCACCCTTTTTCCTCAAGGACTCAGATGTCTTAATCAAAGTATCCATTTTATTCATGTGAAGTCTCTCCATTCTTTTCCTTCAATGTTCTTACCCGGTGATGCTCATGAAGATTTTAACGGAGTTTCTAGTTCACCATTATTCATTCTTTTTTCTTCTCCGGTGGATCCAATTCAAACTTTGTTGATCACATCCTTTCCTCGTTTTAAATGTCTTCTCTTGCCGGCGTACCTCTCAATCATTCCCCGTTTTCTATTCAATTGTTCCGGAGTGCTGAAGATGTCTCGAAGATTCGTGCTTCCACTCTGCATTCGTTCAAGCTCTTTCGAGGATGTTCCCTCATTCAAGTCATTTAATTCAACCGGTGTTTTCTCTCTTTTGAATCGTTCTATGGTGTTTCTTTTGAGTGGGCCCTAATCCACATGCCTTTTTCCCAGGATCTTACCTGACTCTTCTTATTTTCCCGGAGTTATTCTCAAATTATTTTCAAAGTTTGACGTAAGAAGGATTTATCATCAGTCATATGTCTTCCTCCAAGATCTTTCAAATTCTTTTCATCGTTGGATCAACCTTTCCATTCTTCATTCCGGAGTGCCTCAATAATTCTTGGTGGTGTTTCTCGTCGTGATTCTCAGATTATGAAGACCGAAGAAGAATTTTCTCTCAATCTTGCTCTTCTCTCTTCAAGATTCGTGGTTCTAGTTCAAGGCCATCCTCTCATAATTGTTTTCGATTGTCAGAATTCTTTTCACCCATCCGGAGTAATTCAGAGTATTTTTAGTTGAGTTATCCGGAGCCCATCATCTAAGATTTATTCAGTCAAGCTTTCAGCTCGCATACTCTAAATCTTACCGGTGTCTAAATCAAGGATTCTCTAATCACCTCGTAATCTTTTCGTTCTCATGGGTCTAAATTCTCTCAAGCATCTTCGTTTAATTGTTAATTCTTCCCGGTGTGTCTTCATGTTTTAATCATTCTTTTCAATTCTTATGGTGGTTCGTCCAAGAGTTTTCTTCCTTCATGTATCACATCAATTCATTCGTTGTTTCCTAATCCTACCGGTGGTTCATTGAAGACCTTCTCAAGTTTGCGCAATATCTCTCTTAATCTTTTCCTCGAGAATAAGTAGTGTGCCAAATCCATTGGTTGCCATCAATTAAATTAGTAAAGGATAAGCATAATGTAATTCTTATCCCTGTTTCATCGAGTGAACTCAATTCCGTATTCCGGAGGCTCATCAAATTCTTGGTTTCAATAGCTCATCTTTCTTTCCCGGAGTTCCAAGATCTTTCAATTATATCACCACGAGGATCCATCCAAATCATTACAAGGTTTCACCTTGTGTTTCCAACTTCTCTTTATTTTCGTTATTCTTTTTGGTTACCGGAGCTCTTCATGAAGGTTCTACATGATGGTTCATAAAGGATTTAATTCCTTCTCGAAGTGTTCATCGAGATTCTTTTCAGAGGAGCTCAAGTTTTCTTCATCTTGCAATCCGGAGTGCAATTCTTTCTTCTGTATCATTGGAGGTGGTATAAAGTCATTCTTGATAATTTGAGTTCATGCTTCATGATTCACATATTGTTAAGAATGAGATATTTTAAATCCATCAATCTCGTCATTTGAGTTATCTTGGGTTATATTTAACCTAAATCTTTCCCTAAGGATTTTCCTATTAATGGTGATAATATATGATCCAAGTTCTGCATTTATCCTCCCGGTGAAATAATTCTCTCGTCTCATCGGTCATACCAATCCAATTTTTTTCCCGTGAGTGGCAGGTTGTCACCTCATAATTTGAGATGTATTCCATAAGACCATATCAAGCTTATTCTTTTCGTTGTTGGTTTTTTCCAACAACTCCGTTCTAGCATTTGTTGTAAGCGTGCTCTCTCAAGATCTTGGTTCCCTTCGTTCTTACCCATTGTTCCATTCATTCAATAGTTTCGGAGGCAGTATGTTGTTGATCTCTTCAAGTATCCTCTCATCTTGTCAAGTTCATGTTCTTTTCCTTCCATTCTCAGACGGAGTGCTGTCCAAATTATATCAATCTTAATCCTTCTCTATCTTGACTTAACCGGAGTGGTTTCAATATATATCTTGCCCTTCAACCTCAATGTTTTTTCACAATGTTCTTTGTCCCTCTTTTTTAACGGAGTGTTTTTCGACCTTGTTCACCTTCGTTGTATTCTTTTCTCGAATTGTTCAACCTCTCAAGGTTCTTTGGTTTTACTCATTTGTCAAAGAAGCAACTTAGTTTTACCTCTTCTCTTTCTCTTCCGTTTTTCTCTCCAGTGTTATTCTAGATCTCGGGACGAGATCCTCTCGTAGTGGTGGAGTGTTGTAACGCCCCGAGACCGATGTGCCAGGTGTCTTCCAGTTATTCGCTGTCGTTGCCATGTCTTTTGCTTGCGTGTTGCATCTTGCCATGTCATCATGTGCATTGCGTCATCATGTTTGCAAAACTTGCATCCGTCCGGGTTCCCCCAGTTCTCTCTGTTGTCCGTTCTGAGCCCAACCACACTTGCACGCGCCCGCGACATGTCCGAAATAGTATTTTATAAGTGGCCGGAAAATGTTCTCGGAATGGGATGAAAGTTGGCATGCGGTGTTGTTTTGTTGTTAGTAGACCGCCTGCCAAGTTTCATCGCGTTCGGAGTTCGTTTGATAGCCCAACGGATAACTATAGCGACATTATAGTCGGTCTAACGTCGGATGTTTTCGGTCTCCGGAAACTGTCGCCGGGTCTCTCTCTCTCATCTCTTCTCTCAGCCCTAAGCTTCTGCACAGTCCGCTGACAACCGCCAGGTCCAACCTAACCTCTCTCGTCAGCCCGCATCCCCCCTTGTGTGCGTCCAAAACTGTCCCGGACCCGACCCGGACAGTTGCCACCGTTGGTCTCAGATCATCCCCAAACATCTACAAAATGTCACCGTTTTCTTGTTTGGACTCCCTATCTATTTTTTCCGGCCATCTGATTATGATCGGAGGGACGGATTAGCCCCTACCCAAATATCCACTCGCTATATATTCTAGTCTAACCCTAAGTTTTAGGCTAGTTGTCCCATCTTTCCCTCACCCGCCGCCGCCACACTCCCGCATCCACTTCGGGATCCTCCCAGATCGGATCGATCCAATCAACCAGCGCCACATCGCCTCCTCCTACATCCTCTGCTGCTCCCTCGCTCGACCCCCCCTTGCATCCCGTGCCTTCCCGCGCCGGCAACCGAGTTCCCCCACGCAGAGCGATGGATCCAGAGGCCCTGCCTCGTGCAGCCGCGCAAGGAGCACGAGCTCCCATGGCCGCTGCCGAGCTGCTCGAGCACCTACTCCTTCCTCCCGTCGCCTCGCCGCTCCGGCAACCAGGTCATGCCACCGCTCGCCGTCTCCTCCTCCTCCCCCTCTCCTTTTACTGCTCTCTCTCCCGAGCTCATCTCTCTCTCCCTCCCGTTCTGCAGGAAGCCACTAGGAGGGTGCCGCCATGAATGGAAGCCACCTCCTACCGCTGTTCACCTCGTCCTGCTACCGACCTCCCCTGACCTGAGGCCCTCGCCCTCGACCGCGCCAAGTCCCTCCTCGCGCGCCTCCTGCACTCCTCCCGCATGAACCCGGCGAGGCCCTGCTCACACCTGCACGCGCACGAGCGCCGGAGGATCTCCACGCCGTGGCTGACAGCCTCCTCTCAAGCCCAGCGCCGCCATGACTAATCCCCTCGCCAAGTTCCCCTCCTCGAGCCGCTGCTGCTCTTCTTCGTCAAGCCCACTGCCACCGGGAACCGGCTCCCCGTGCCCTGGAACCGTTCGTGCTAAGCTTCCCCATGCCTGAGAGCCTGCGAAGGCCTTCTTCCTCGTCAGAGTGCCCCGTTTCCTGCCTCCTCTGCAACTGGGGCATCCTCTGCTCGTTGTGGTCGTGGGCACGTTGACCATGCCCTGCCTCCTGGTTCGATCACACCAAGGCCCAGCGCCAAGCCAGTCGGCCTCCAGATCCACCGAACTGGGCCGCCTCCATCGATAGGCGCCAAGGCCCAGCACCGCCACAGCTTCATCCAGCCCAGCGCACGGCCCGAGGTCCAGAAACGCTATCGCCGGCCTCCTCTGCTTCCAGCTGGGCCGAAGCCCATGGTGAGCTGCCCCCACCTATACATCGCACTGGGCGCAACATGCTATTCCGTGCCCATGCTCCTATTCTAGGTTCGGCCCGTGATGTTTTTTTCCAGCGCCTGGGATTTTCCTAATTATCCAGAGTTTGCCAGTTTTGCAAAAAAGCCCTTGTGGATCATGCATATAATATCTCACAATTGGTGCATCGAATTAAAATGAATTATATATGAAAGTTGCTTAGAATTTTGTCTAGTTTAATAATATGCAACTTTCACCCATGTCTGAAATGTTTAAGAAGCTGTTTGTTTAAATTTGTTTAAATAACTTGCTAAAATGCTTTATTTCATAAATAAATAACCGTAGCTCCGAATTTAATAATCTTTATATGTAAATGGGGTAGAATTTTGCATAGTTTAACATGGTGGCATCACTTTGCATGTTTAACAACTATAAAATATGGTTTAGGGCAGAACAGTACCAAACCTAATATATGCATATGGGGACTTACCGGAATTGTTGTTCGTTGCTTCTGGCCTCATTTAACCTTGACTAGATAGGTAGTTTTACTTTGCTTCACCCTCTTACCAAGTTTAACAACATTTAATATTGTTGGGTACATAACCGAGAGAGAACTAAATAAGTCATGTGGTGTTTCGTCAATATGCAACTCCGTTGCATAATGAGCTCCACTTAATTTGTAGGATTGTTTGTGCACTTTGCCATGCCATGCCTCATTAAACCGGATATGCATCGTACTTGATTTTGCATCATGCCATGTTATATGATGGTCGTTTACTATGTTGCTTGCTTCTTTCTGGTGTTTGCTTCTTCGGGTTGGTTCCGATAACATCGCGTTTGTGAGGACCCATTCGACTACGCCCGTTTGTCTTCTTCATGGACTCGTTCTTCTTCCTTGCGGGATTTCAGGCAAGATGATCATACCCTCGAAATCACTTCTATCTTTGCTTTCTAGTTGCTCGCTCTTTTGCTATGCCTATGCCGCGATACCTACCACTTGCTTATCAGGCCTCCCATATTGCCACGCCAAACCTCTAACCCACCTTGTCCTAGCAAACCGTTGTTTGGCTATGTTACCGCTTTACTCGGCCCCTCTTATAGCCTTGTTAGTTGCAGGTGAAGATTGGAGCTTGTTCCATGTTGGAACATGGATATATTTTGTTGGGATATCACAATATCTCTTATTTAATTAATGCATCTATATACTTGGTAAAGGGTGGAAGGCTGGGCCTTATGCCTGGTGTTTTGTTCCACTCTTGCCGCCCTAGTTTCTGTCATATCGGTGTTATGTTCCCGGATTTTGCGTTCCTTACGCGGTTGCGTTATAATGGGAACCCCTTGACAGTTGGCTTTGAATAAAACTCCTCTAGCAAGGCCCAACCTTGGTTTTACCATTCGCCACCTAGCCTTTTTCCCTTGGGAGTCGCGCATCCCGAGGGTCATCTTTATTTTAACCCCCCCCCCCCGGGCCAGTGCTTGTCTAAGTGTTGGTCCAAACTAGAGCCACTTGCGGCGCCACCGCGGGGAAACTTGAGGGCTGGTTTTAGCTGTACGTAGTGTTCATCCGATGTTGCCCTGAGAACGAGATATGTGCAGCTCCTATCAGGATGTCAGCGCATCGGGCGGTCTTGCTGGACTTGTTTTACCATTGTCGAGGATGTCTTGTAGAACCGGGATACCGAGTCTGATCGAAATGTCTCGGGAGGAGGTCTATTCCTTCGTTGACCGTGAGAGCTTGTCATGGGCTAAGTTAGGACACCCCTGCAGGGATTTGAACTTTCGAAAGCCGTGCCCGCGGTTATGGGCAGATGGGAATTTGTTAATGTCCGGTTGTAGATATCCTGAAGTTGACCTTAATTAAAATGCATCAACCGCATGTGTAACCGTGATGGTTGCTTTCCGGCGGAGTCCGGGAAGTGAACACGGTGTTGGAGTTATGCTTGACGTAGGTTGTCTAGGATCACTTCTTGATCATACTTTTATCGACCGTGCTTTGCCTTCTCTTCTTGCTCTCATTTGCGTATGTTAGCCACCATATATGCTAGTCGCTTGCTGCAGCTCCACCTCATACCTTTACCTTACCCATAAGCTTAAATAGTCTTGATCGCGAGGGTGCGAGATTGCTGAGTCCCTGTGGCTCACAGATACTTCCAAAACCAGCTTGTAGGTGCCGTTGAACCGTGCAGGTGATGCAACCAAGCTCAAGGAGGACCTCGATGAAGATCTTGTCCTTTGTGTTGTTTTGTTCTAGTTGATCAGTAGTGGTGCCCAGTTGGGGTCGATCGGGGACCGTGTCGCATTTGGGGCTCTTCTTTTATTTTGGTTCCGTAGTCGGACCTTGATTGTATTTGGATGATGTAAAGCTTTATTCATGTATTTGTGTGAAGTGGCGATTGTAAGCCAACTATGTATCTCTTTCCCTTATGTATTACATGGGTTGTGTGAAGATTACCTCACTTGCGACATTGCTTTCAATGTGGTTATGCCTCTAAGTCGTGCTTCGACACGTGGGAGATATAGCCGCATCGAGGGCGTGACACTGGCGCACGCCTGGCACCCTTGGTCATCATGGCTTGCGTCACGAGCACCTCGTGAGGTACCCCGCCTTGATCTCTCCGCCTCCTTGCGAGCCAGCCTGATGAGGCCGTGCCTGAGGAAGCTCTGTGTCGTCCGCCCCGCGAGGCTTGACCCCTCGCGAGGATCTTGGGTCTGTGTTGATGAAGATGGGCCGTGCTGGGCCCCTCCTCGAGCCACGCTGCAGGCCGCAAGCAGGCAAGTCTAGGGACCCCCGTTCCCAGAACGCCGACAGTAGCCCCCGGTCCCAAGGCGCGCCCGAACTTGGCCGTGCTGGGAGGCGAAAGGGTAAGAGCGAAGCGCCGCGGGCCCTAACAACCTGCGACCTTGGGTGCCGCGTGGCGGTTGATTGGACATGGGCATCTCCACTTCCCCACGGCGCCTCGGCAACTGCACGGATTGGACAAGTCCCTGCATGCAAAGCGGGTCATGATTACCTGCGATCGTGGGGGCCGACGGTTGGCCCTCGCCGGTTATAAGTACGGATCGGCGCGCGCCCTTCCAGTTCATTCCCCCTTGCTTCTCCTTCTTCTTCATAGCCCCGCCGAGGAGGTTCTCGACCGCAGAGAAGGAGAAGGCTCACTAGGTTGAGCCTGCTTCTCCCCCGCCCAAGAGCGACCGAGGGCACCCTCGCAAACATCCTGTGGCCACCACGGCAGCTCCCCGCGGCCGTGGAGACGATTTCCAGCATGGTGACGGGCGGACTGCTGCGGCCGGGGGGCGTCCTTTGGTCGCGCGTTCCCCTAGGCCGCGCTTTCGTGCTGCAGAGGTGTTGCCGAAGTTCGTTGTGTGGTTGGCGGAGCCGACTAGCACCCGGCTTCAACTTCCTCGCTTCCTCCTCGGCGAGCTCCCGGCCGGCGCCCCGGGCGGCTTCTGGCTTCAGGTAAACGGCTGCTGCAGCCGGGCCTCATGGGCTTCACTGGAGGTCTCCGCAGCCGGGAGCCTGGCCTTGACCCGCGGTTGGCAGACGTTTGCCCGCGCGCGTGGCCTGAGCCGTCGGTGCACCCTGCACATCAAGTTTGACGGCGATGCCACCCTCTACGTGAGGGTGTTTGGGGAAGATGGTCGCCGCGCAGGGTGCTGCCCTGAGGACGACGACCGCGGCCGAGAACCCAGCCTCGGCGATGATGGAGAGGACAACGCTCGCGTGATTGGCGGCGCTTAGGGTTCCCCAAGCTTCATCGGTTCTTCTTCAGGCGGCGACTCTTCTAGCGGTGGCCGCGGTCAGCCTCCATGCCGTCGTACCTGCTTGGGAGGTGGTAGCGTGTCTGCCCGCCGTCGCGCTTCGGTGAAGCACGAGAGGGAGTCTGCCTAAGCCCCGGAGGCAGCTCGAGTCTTCCCTGCAGGCCGGTGTGAGGCGAGCTGCGCCTGATTTGTTCTTTCTTTTCCTTTTTCCTGCGTAAAAAGACAGTAGCGTGGAGCCCCGCGGGGGCGTGTTTGGGTTATTGCTGTTAATCATCGCTTTGCTTCCGTTATCGTGCCTTCCGGCTACATGCCCGCGCGTGGATAGTTCCCGTCCCCAGCCGTGGGGGGGGGGGGCGACCAACCCAGGCCCTGTGTTCGTGTCGCGGTGCCCATAGGGCACGGACTGGAGGGGTGCTCCTGTAATGGACCCAGGTCACGAAACCTTTGAACGACTAGGACAGGAACACTGGCGAGGGCGCTCGGCTGCCCCCCTCGCGAGGCCTTGCATAAGAGAAATCAAGGCAGGAGAGTGAAAAGTCGAAGAACCATGAGCCAAAGACAGCAACAACTTCAATAAAACTTCGAATGAGAATGAACAAGCCAACTGCGGAAAGAAAATGAAAAAGCCGTGTCCGGCACCTAATCGAGTCTTCGACGTCTTCTCACCAGCGCGGAGCTAAGTGCTGCCACTGGGTGTGGGAGGGAGCCCCAGGGCCTGAGGCCGGCGCTCCTGAGACTCCGGGGCGTGTACAGCCCCAACTCATTATCATGTGAGAGTGTCACGGGCGGCGAGCTTCACAGGCGGTGGCCTTCTTCACAGGCCCTGGGCCTTTCTTGGGGGAAGTAGGATTCACGGGCATTTGCCCTCTTCACAGGCTCCGGACCCTTTCCAAAATGTGACAGCTTCATAGGCATTCGCCTTCTTCACAGGCTCTGGGCCTTTTCCAAAATGCGACAGCTTCACAGGCATTCGCCTTCTTCACAGGCTCTGGGCCTTTTCCAAAATGTGACAGCTTCACAGGCATTCCCCTTCTTCATAGGCTCTGGGCCTTTTCCGAAACGCGACAGCTTCACAGGCATTCGCCTTCTTCACAGGCTCTGGGCCTTTTCCAAAACGCGACAGCTTCATAGGCATTCGCCTTCTTCACAGGCTCTGGGCCTTTTTAGGGGTAGAACCTCCGGAGGTGCTGGATGTTCAATGCGTTCTGGACCGTCACCCCCTCCTGAGTCTCCAAGCGCGCGGAGCCGGGCCTGGAAACATGAACAACCTTGAACGGGCCCTCCCACATGGGAGAGAGCTTGTGCAGTCCCTCCCTGGAGAGAACCCTCCTGAGCACGAGGTCTCCTACCTAGAGAGTTCTGGGGCGGATGTTGCGGCAGTGATATCGTCGCAGTGCTTGTTGGTACCTCGCCGCTCGCAGCGCGGCTTCTCGGCGACGTTCCTCCCCCAGCACGAGGTCCATCCCCCGCATGGCGTCCTGCCGCGCCTCGTCGAACGCCAGGACCCGCGCGGAGCGACGTCTGACCTCGTGAGGGAGGACCGCTTCGGCTCCATAGACCAGGAAGAACGGGGTCTCTCCAGTCGGCTTGGTCGCGGTTGTGTGGATGGACCACAACACGGACTGAAGCTCGTCGTACCAACCTCTACCGCAGGCCTCCAGCTTCTTCTTGAACGTCCTGGTCTTGAGGCCCCTCAGGACCTCTGCGTTGGCTCGCTCGGCCTGGCCGTTGCTTCGGGGGTGCGCCACCGAAGCGTAGCATATCTACGTTCCAAGGTTAGCACAGTATGTTTTGAAGAGGTTACTTGTGAACTGCGAACCGTTGTCTGTGATGATGCGGTTCGGCACCCCGAACCGGCTCACGATGCCCCTGATGAACTTGACCGCAGAACCCGCGGGGATGGTGCGGACGGCCTCTACTTCAGCCCACTTGGTGAACTTGTCCACGACGACGTAGAGGTAGTGGTAGCCCCCTGGCACCCGAGGAAACGGGCCCAGGATGTCTAGCCCCCAGACTGCGAATGGCCACGAAAGGGGTATAGTCTGCAGACCTCCTGCCGGCTGATGGATTTGCTTGGCGTGGAACTGGCAGGCCTCACAAGCTTTCACCAGTTTGACGGCGTCATTGAGTGCGGTGGGCCAATAAAACCCACTGCGGAACGCCTTGTCGACGAGGGTCCGTGATGATGAATGATGTCCACAGTCTCCGCCGCGTATATCCTCCAGCAGTTCCTTTCCTTGCTCCCTGGAGATGAAGTGTAGGGATATATCATTTGGTCGCTTCCGGTAGAGCTCTCCATCCTTGATGCAGTATGCCACGGCCTGCCGTGCCACACGCTCCGCTTCCTCCTCCTTCTCCGGCAGGGTCCCTTGCGTTAAGTAACTCCGGAGCTCCGTGATCCAACACCCCTCCTGAGGTTCCATCGTCAGGAGCAGGCGTGCTCCTGAGGCCGGGCCACAGACCGGGGCTCCTGAGGCAGGTGGCTGGGGGAGCTCCTCCCAAGGCTGAGCCGTGTTTGACAATGACGGCAGGGCTGAGGGCTTGAAGAGCCGCTCCTCAAAGAGGCCAGGCTCCTGAGGTAACCGCCTGGACGCCCGTTTGGCGATGTCGTCGGCCTCCTGATTGGTGCCACGGGGCACATGCTGCAACTCCAACCCCCAGAACTGCTTCTCCATCCCACGGACCTCCGCAAGGTAGGCTTCCATGTGCTCATCTTTCGGCTCGTACACCTTGTTGGAGAAATTGACAAGGAGCTACGCATCACCCTTGATGGTGAGGCATTTCACCCCCAGGGCAGCTGCGGCCCTCAAGCCCGCTATTAAACCTTCATACTCCGCTATGTTGTTGGAGACCTTTTCACCTTGCTGGAAACAGAGCTGTACAGCGTAGTAGAGCTTGTCCTAAGTGGGCGATATAAGCACCGCCCCAGCCCCAGCGCCATGCCTGGAGAATGCCCCATCGAAGTACATGACCCAGCCTTCTGGCGCCTCGCTTCACGGGGAGAGGGACCGATCCTCGTCGGCCTTGAGGCCTGGTGCCTTCGTCCATTCTGCCACAAAATCCGCTAATGCTGCTCCCTTGATGACTCTGGTCGTGCTGATTTCGAGCTGAAACGCTTGCAGTTCTATGTTCCACTCAGCGACCCTTCCAGCTGAGTTAGGGCTCCTGAGCACTCTCTCTAGGGGGTATGATGAGACGACCTTGATGGGGTGACCCTGAAAATAGTGCCGCAGCTTGCGCGAGGCCACCAGTAGCGCGAGGAGGAGCTTCTGAGGCATGGGGTACCGTGCCCTCGCGTCCCGCAACATCGTGCTGACGAAGTACACTGGGTGCTCAATGAGGTTGGGTGTGTCAGTGCTGGTGGCGCCCTCCGGAGACCACGACGCCTCCTGAGGCGATGAGGCCTCCTTAGGCTGGCCATCTGGGAGAGGGGCCTCTTCCGCCTCCGGTGCACTCCTCTGCGGCGGCTGATCCTCCTCAGCCGCGGGGCGGTTTCTGTGGGCCTTCCTTGTTCCTGTTTTGCCTTGTCCCGGGCTGTTGTTGTGGTTTTGATTCGACGTTCCTCCCTAACCGCCACCAGGGCTGCACTGGCAGAGTAGGGAGTGCCGGCGAGGTAAAGCACCACGGGCTCTTGAGGGTGCAGAGCCACCATGACCGGAGGGCTGGTCAGGTATCTCTTGAGATCCTGGAACGCCTTGTCGGCCTCTTCAGTCCATTCAAAGGGCCCCTTTTTCTTCATTAGCTGGAAGAAGGGCAGCGCTCGCTCCCCCAACTTGGAGATGAAGCGCCCTAGCGCAGTCACGCGCCCAGTGAGCTTCTGCATTTCTCTGAGGGTCTTTGGCGGGCTCATGTCCTCAACCACCTTGACCTTTTCCGGGTTAGCCTCGATGCCTCGGTGGGACACAAGGAAACCCAAGAGCTTGCCTGAGGGGACTGCGAACACACACTTCTCTAGGTTGATTCGCAGGTTCACTGCATTGAGGCTCGCGAAGGTTTCCTCCAGGTCTTGTATCAGGGTCCTGGCCTCCCGAGACTTCACCACAATGTCATCGACGTAAGCCTCAACATTCTTCCCGAGCTGTGGGCCCAAAGTGATGTGCATCAGCCGCTGAAAGGTCGCCCCTGCGTTACGCAGCCCGAATGGCATGCATGTGTAGCAGTACACCCCACACGGGGTTAGGAAGGCTGTCTTTTCGACGTCTTCTACCGCCATCTTGATCTGGTGATACCCAGAGAAGGCATCCAAGAAGCATAGCAGGTCGCATTCTGTGGTGGAATCGACGATCTGGTCGATGCGGGGGAGCGGGAACGGACCTTGCGGGCATGGCTTGTTGAGGTTGGTGAAGTCGACACACATGCGCTCCTTCCCTCCCTTCTTTGGCATAACGACAGGGTTGGCCAACCAAACCGGGTATCGGACCTCGCGAATGACCCCAGCGGCTTCTAGTTTGCGGGTCTCTTGGACAATGAAGGCCTGCTTTTCTGTGGACTGCCGCCTTGCCTTCTGCTTCACAGGGCGCACGTTGGGGCACACATTGAGGTGATGCTCGATTACGCTCCTAGGGATCCCCGCCAACTGGTCAGGCTCCCAAGCGAATACCTTCTTGTTTGCGCGCAGGAACCTGACCAGGGCCTCCTCCTGCTCGGGCTCGAGGTTGGCGCCTATGGTGAAAGTGGCATTGGTGGACCCGTCCTCATCGACGGGTATCTGCTTGGTTTCTGCCTTGTCTTGGGTGAGCAACTGTTTCTTCTTGGCGGGTGCAGCCCCCTTGGGCTCGGGGGTCTCCGAGTCGGCGGGCTGTGCTGACGCCGCCGTCTTGAAGGCGAGCTTGAGCACTCGCAGCGCGTCTCTCGTGTCCCCGTGCACGGTGAGGACACCGCTGCTCCCGGGCATCTTCATGAGGTTGTACGCCGGGTGCGTCGCGGCCATGAACTGGGCCAGCACTGGGTAGCCGAGGATGGCATTGTAGGGGAGGCCGGTGGGGGCAATGTCAAAGTCGACCAGCTCCGTGCGGAAGTTGTTGTAGGTGCCGAAGGTTACTGGGAGCTGAATCTGTCCCAAGGAGCTGGATGATCCGCCCCCAACGCCTGAGAAGGGCCGGCTGGGTTGCAGCCGTTCCAGGGGTATGCAGAGGAGGTTGAAGGCCTCAACCGAGAGCACGCTGAGGCCCGCACCGCCATCGATGAGAGTTCTGGCCACCAGGAAGATGGTGGGGGTGCACAGCATGGGGAGCGCACCCGAGCAGGCCGAGTTGGAGGGGTTGTCCTCCGAGCTGAAGGTTAGGCCAGCCCTGGGCGCCGCCTGGTCTGGGAGAGCCCGCTGCCGCGTGGAAGCGGCGCTGACCCGGCGGATGAACGTCTTGACGTGGTGACTTGTAGGCGGCGCCTGTGAGCCACCCAGGAGGGCTGCGACAACCGGGGGCGTTGGTGTAGCATGGTGGGCAGGGAAGAGGCTGCAGAGCTCTTCCCAAGAGGCCACGAAGGCTGCCGGCAGGTGGAGCAGCCAGCGTGCGGAGCGCCGGTGAGGGCCGTGGGGAGCCAGTTGGCCATGATCCTATCGTCACCTCCAGCTTTGAGGATGGCCTCCTCGTACGCCAGCAAGAAGGCCAGCAGATCAGTCGTGCCGCTGTAGCGCGGCGGCGTCGTTGGCTTGAACTTATCCGGCCACCGTACTCGTTGCAGGGATGGGGCTAGGGCTCGGAGCCCCCTGGCCCTGTGCTGGCGCCGGCAGCCGGAGCGGGCGACGTGCTACTCATCGCGAAGCAGGTAGTGGCGGTGGCGCAAGGGAAAACTCCGGTGTACCCCTACCTGGCGCGCCAAATGTCGGATTTCGGGTTCCGGCACACCCTTGAGGTTCGAACACTGGGGTGCGCGTGGAGATTTCGCCTTCTACCTACCTGCGCCCCACCGCCACACTAAGATCTAAGCTATGGAAAGAACAGCACAAGAGACACGGAGTTTATACTGGTTCGGGCCACCGCTGCGGTGTAATACCCTACTCCAGTGTGTGGTGTGGTGGATTGCCTCTTGTGATGATGATGATGAGCAATACAAGGAAGAATAGCCTTGCGAGGGTCTGCTCTTGGATGGGGCGATGAACTGCTGGGAGGAGTTCAACCACCCTTCTCTCTCTCTCTCTGTGATGCTACTCGATCAGATCCCAGCTTGTTTCTGGGTTGGCTGATTCTAGATCCCCTCTACCCTGGGGGTGGTTAGTCCTATTTATAGGCAAAGGCCCTAGGCCTCTTCCCAAATATTGAGCGGGAAGGGCGCCAACAATTGGCAATTTTGAAGGGGAACATCTGGTACACTTATCCTGACTAAAGTTGGTCCTCGCCTGCCAAAGGCTCTAGCGGTGACGCTGGCTTGGGCTCCACAATGACTTCCTCCCTGCCGTCGGGCTGGTCTTGGTCTCATTGCACCGAAATGGGTGCCTTTGCTTGATGCTCTCGCCTGCGCTTGCTCCCTTTGCACCAAAGAGGAAAGAAGGACAGTGCGCGGGCTGGTGCCCGCCTAGCACCCTTGGTCGTCATGGCTTGCGTCACGGGCACCTCGTGAGGTACCCCGCCTTGATCTCTCTGCCTCCTTGCGAGCCAGCCTAATGAGGCCGTGCCTGAGGAAGCTCTGTGTCGTCCGCCCCGCGAGGCTTGACCCCTCGCGAGGGTCTTGGGTCTGTGTTGATGAAGATGGGCCATGCTGGGCCCCTCCTCGAGCCACACCACAGGCCGCAGGCAGGCAAGTCTGGGGACCCCCGTTCCCAGAACACCGACACAGCCGGCCATAATTAAGGCAGCTAATTGATGCGAAAAAAGATATGCTTTAAATCCGTGGAATCATTATTGACAAGGAGGGAGATGATTTGAGTGCACTCGTTTGACCGCCATGCCGGCGTGCGACCCAGATGGGACGGGACGACAGAATCATAATTTCAGTTTCTCTAGTTTTCCACGGCAAGCTGGCGCGCTAAGCCATTATGCATTGAATTCCGATGACCGTCACGCTACCTTCCGCCTATAAGTACTATTTCTCGGCCTTCTCAGGTGCCACCGTGACCCAACTCGCCATATCCTCATCAGCCCCCACCCGCCTGATGTCGCTCGCCACGTCCGCCATGCCCCCGCCTGTCCGCGGTAGGCGACGCCGGAGGCGGTCACTGCCGGAACTAGTGTTCGGGTTTTCACCAGAAGGCAGGCGGAGGGAGGAGGCATTCTATCTGTCTTTAGATGGCAATGCGGAGATCGAGGAGTTGTTGGAGCGCGACCGCATGGCGGAGGAGCAGGAGTTGTTGGAGCGCGACCGCCTGGCAGAGGATCAGCGTATTGCCGATTTGCGCCGCCAGCGGGACATGGAGCAGCAGCGCACCGACGCTCTGAGTCGCGAGCAGAGCGCCCGCAACTGGGCCGACTACGTGGAGGCCGGCGCCCGACAAATAGCCCTGGAGGCTGTCGGGGACGCACACGTTCGCGACGCCGATTTTTACTACCAGCTCATCAAGTGGGTTTCCCGCTTAGAAGCCGAAGCTTCGGTGGACCATGCCGACATGGAAAGGGCCAACGCGCGCGAGCAACGCTTCCTATCGCACCTCTGGCAAGTCTGACGTGAGGCGGAGGACGCCGGTGCCGGCGTTTAGCATGGACAGCAGATGGCGGCCGGCATCGTCTAGTTAGCTAAGAGTAAGTTAGTACTTGTATGCTACTAGAGTGTTAGTGGGAGTAGATAGTTAACTTGGCTATGATGATTGTCAACGTGGAAGCTCAGTACTGTATATGTGGATCAGACCTGTTACTTTGCTCTGAATGTTGAACTTTCCGTTTGAACGTATGGAATGGGCTGTTATTTTTTTAAATGGGTGGTATTTGTCCTCCACGGTTTAGAGGCTGACTTATGGGCCTAGCAAGTTGACGCGTACACAATTAGGAGATGATTGTACGTGGAGAGGATGACAGCAGGGACCCGCCAAGGTCATGGCAGTACGCAAGCCAGTGCCTCCTTATTTCAAGCCAATAAAAAATGGCTCCTCCTAGTGGATTTCTGACATCTGGGTCCCATGCCATTGTCAATGTAGTCAATAAACGAGAGAACTTCACAACGAGCGGCTGACACCAGGGACCCAACAGCTCGCCCAGTTATTTTTTTTGGGTTAATTTGATAAATGCCACTCCAAATCTGGTGTATCTTAGAAATGCCACTGCAATTTCCAAACTTTGAAAAATGCCATTTCATGCCATTTCTAGTGGCATTTTTCAAAGTCTGGAGTGGCGTTTTTCAAAGTTTGCAAACTGCAGTGGCATTTTTCAAAGTTTGCAAAAATTGTAGTGGCATTTTTCAAAGTTTGAAAATTGCAGTGGCATTTTTATGAATCTCCATAATTGGACTAGCATTTATCTAATTTGTTTTTGAGACAGAAGCAGGGTGTCAACTGGGCTGTGCGGGACACTCTGGCCTGTCTAGACAGCCTTTTCTTTTATGTTTACCACAGACCAGCCCAGTAGTTTTCTTTTCTTTCTGAAAATGGCTAGCCCAGTTCTTTTGTGATTTGTCAAGTAAGTCACTTTATCAGGCCTGTTGGGCTGCAAATCTTTCAAGACGAGGAGAGCTTCATTCGGTTGGCCGAGAAAATGGCCTATCAGTAATGAGAAATGGGATGTACATTTTTAAAACACATCAAACCGGCAATTATTTTCAAATATCTTTTTTTCATTTAGAGATTTTAAATTGCATTGATTTTTATGCGTGGACAATTTATTGGATTTTATATTGATATACATTTATTTTTAAAATCAGTTTGAATGTGACTCAAAATTTCGGGATTAATAACAGTTCAGACCGCACTGACATATGCAAAATTTTGTATAATTTTTTAACCGTGGCCACAATATGGGCCGAAATGCTAACATAAAGAATATGGGCTCCAAAAAAACCCGTAAGAATTAGCAAATGGGCTGTAAATTATTTGAAATAATGGCAGATGGGTTGTATGCTGTTTTCCACAGATTTGAGGCTTTCCACAGATGGCCTGTATATTGTTGGATGTCCATCTAATGGCCGCCGTGCTTCTTCAATCTCTGCTCTTCCTGCTCCACCTGCTCGAACAAGCACCGGCGGGACTGCCTGCTCCCTCCTCCCCGCGGCCAGCTGTGCTGCCGCGCAGGCCTCACCGCCCGATCGTACTCCCATCGCTGGCCTAGCCATCCCTCTACTCACCCACACCTGCTGTTATTCTCCGGCGACGGCAGACGAACCAGTAAACCCTCGTACAGTCATACTCCCCTCCGCGTGGGAAACAAAAACAATGGCTGAGTCTTCCCTGCCTCCGTGTCATTCCCTTCCTAGGCCTCACCGTCGTCCACTGCCCTGGTGATCTCGGCGTGGCGTGGTCAGCGTGGTCAACGACCGACATGCATCTGAAGTGGATTGTACATGGAGAGGCTGATAGCTGGGTCCACGGCCGCACGCAAGGAAATGCCTCCTTATTACGCGCAAAATAATGATTTCCTCCAGTTGACATCTTGGACCCACCGAAACGGCCTCTGTATTTCGCGAAAAAAATGTTACCGCCGCTGACAGCTCAGACCCACCAGCTATATCTTCGCACGCAAGGAAGTGCCTCCTTATTACGCACAAAAAAATGAATACTCCTCCTCCTAGCTGGGACCCAGTATAGTGGCCTACTAAGTTGATGGGGACGAAGGGCTTTATCAACTTAGTCAATATGCACGATTCTAGCTCGACTGACCGTACGATGTCCATCCAACAGCCGTAGTGCTTCTTCAACCTCTGGTCTTCTTGCTCCAGCCAGCAAAAGCAGCGCCGGTCGTGCCGCCTGCTCCTGCCTCCCGTGGCCGGCAGTGCTGCCACGTAGGCCTCACCGCCCCCATACTACTCCCACCACTGGCCAGGCCATCCCTCCACTCCACTCACCCACACCCTCTGTTATTCTGCAGCGACGGCAGCGCAGCCGAACCAGTGAACCCTCGTACTCCTCTCCGCGTGGGCATCCACTGCCGCGTCTTAACCGGCTCCACGTCGTCCTCTTCCTACGCCCCACCGTCGTCCACCGCCGTGGTGCTGTCGGCGCGGTGTGGTCAATGTGGTCAATGACCAAATTCCATCGGAAGAATACTGTACGTGGAGAGGCTCACAGCTGGGTCCACGGCAGCCGCAAGGAGGTGCCTCCTTATTACGCAGAAAATAATTATTCCTCCACCTGACAGCAGGGACCCATCGGACGCCCACCAGTATATCGCGAAAAAAACTTTTGCCCCTGACTGCTGGGACCCACCCGACGGGCCACCGTATTTCGCGAAAAAAACATTCCCCCTGCTGTCAGCTCGGACCCACCGGAAGTGCCTCCTTATTACGCACAAAGAAATGAATACCCCCTGCTAGCTGGGACCCACCTTGGTGGGAGGCTGACTTGTCGGCCTACTAAGTTGACGGGTACGGAGGGCTTTGTCAACTTAGTCAATATGCACGATTCTAGCTCCAGTGACCGTACGATGTCCATCCAACGGCCGTAGTGCTTCTTCAACCTCTGGTCTTCTTGCTCCAGCCGCCCAAACCAGCGCCGGTCGTGCCTCGTGCTCCCGCCTCCTATGGCCAGCTGCAATGCGGCGGAGGCCTCACCGCCCCCTACTACTCCCACCGCTGGCCAGGCCATCCCTCTACTCACCCACACCCCCTGTTATTATGTGGCGACGGCAGCCTCACACCGCAGCGAACCAGTGAACCCTCGTACTCCTCTACGCGTGGGCATCTACTGCTGTGTCTTCCCCAGCTCCGCGTCATCCCCTTCCTAGGCCTCTCCGTCATCCACCGCCCTGGTGCTCTCGGCGCGGCGTGGTCAATGTGGTCAAGGAACGACTTCCATCGAACGTGGAATGTACATGGAGAGGCTAACAGCTAGGTCCACGGCTGCAGCAAGGAAGTGCCTCCTTATTACGCGGAAAATAATTATTCCTCCACCTGACAGCTGGGACCCACCGGATGGGCCACTGTATTTCGCGAAAAAAACGTTTCCCCCTGACTGCTGGGACCCACCAGCTACATCTTCGCACGCAAGGAAGTGCGTCTGGGCAAAAAAATGATTCACCCCCTGACAGCTGGGACCCACCAGCTACATCTTTGCAGGCAAGGAAGTGCCTGACAGTCGGGACCCATCTGGTCGAAGCATACGTTGCGTTGTCATTCTGGTCGCGAACATGTACGTACATACTGGTCCATGTAGAGGCGCGCATGTGTCGTAGTAGAGGCGCCCACGTAGCATGTACACGTACATACAATGGCCAAGGTGCAAGAAAGAAAATACGGCCACGTATGTGTACATACGGGCGGGGTCTCAAACGCCTACTCGCGCATACGTACGGCCAGGGCTCGTGTACATGGCTGGGTCAAAACGGAGAAACAGCGTCGTCGTTGTGTTCATGGGGAGGCAATGGAACGCATGGGAGCCAACCGGCTGGGTCGGAACGGAATGCGTGGTCGTGTTCATCGGGAGGGCTTGGATGGAACAGGCGATGGAAACAAGGCCTGGCGTACCGCAAAACGGAGGAAACGGCCTCATGTTCGACCGGCCATGTTCGAAACGGGATCCTGTTCATCGGGAGGGGTCTGGCGTACCGCAAAAGGGAGGAAACGGACCTCCTACGGTCGAAACGGGGGTCCTGTTGATCGGGAGGGGTGTGGCGTACCGCAAAACAGACGAAACGGACTTGTGTTGGAGCGCTACGGTCGAAACGGGGGTCCTGTTCATCAGGAGGGGTGTGGCGTACCGCAAAACGGGACTCCACGGGATACTGTTCATCTCCACCGTCGACCCTCTCCATCCTCCACGAGCTATTGTTCATCCACCGTCGACCTTCTCCAGCCTCCACCTGCGACTGTTCATCCACGGGCTCCTGTTCATCCAGCCTCCACCGCGCGCTACTCCACCGGCTACTATTCAACCAGCCCTCTCCACAGGCTCCTGTTCAACCACCCCTCCACGGGCTACTGTTCATCCTGCCCTCCACCATCTACTGTTCATCCTGCCATCCACGGGGTGGTCCTGTTCATCCAGCCCTCCACGGGGTCCTGTTCATCCAGCCCCAACCGGCTCAATCGATCGTGGTCCTGTTCATCCAGAGGCAACACCACATGGTCCTGTTCATCCACCCCCACCGGGAACTGTTCATCCACCCCCCCCGCAACGCTCACTGTTCATCCAGAGGCAGCATCGATCGGCTTTAGTTAGCAGCAGTAGTGAAGGAATCGCTCGATCGGGTTCAGTTAACAGCCAGCGATCGATCGCTCGGGTTCAGTAATGCGTAGCCTGCAGTGCAATCGCTCGGGTTCAGTTAGAGCCCAACGCCTCGCTCGGGTTCAGTTAGAGCCAACGCCTCGCACACACGCGCGTACGTGTACGAGAGAAACGCGCATCGCTCGGCCCCCGACCTCCCACCGTAACCGGGAACTCCCCGAAATTTTCCTCGCCCTCGCTTCTACCACGGTTTTTTCCGTCATGGACGGCCCAAAGAATGTCATGCAGCTGCGTCTCCGGCCCGCCCAGAACGAAAAGCCCATTTTCTGTCATGATTCTTTGTCATAGAAGTAGGATCCCACCACATCTATGATGATACCGGGTTTTGTCACAATTATCGTCATAGAAGTGTCATATGTATGACAGAAAAAAATTCGTTTGGCCCAAAATGTCACGGATGTGTCTTTTTTTGTAGTGCTTCTGCATACTTATCTTCCAAGGGTCAGTTGATCCTTTTTTAAATGAACCGATACTTTAGCATTGTAAGCTTGTAACTTTCGCCTGTGTAGTCCCCAAGGGTCGGTTTATCTTTCCAAGGTGAACCGGGACTTTAACCACTTTTACTTTGAGCAGATGTACATTAGCCCCCAAGTGCCAAGAATAATGCTTGCATTATACTTGGGACTTGAAATAATTTTGTAGAATGAAGCAAGTAGGCATTAGCCCCCAAGTGCAAAGTGCATAACTTGTTATACGCTTGGTACTCCAAATATATACAGCCCGTTGATAACATGTATGTTCTTTATAAGCTGAGCTGAGCAAAAAGGACGCCCAAACAGCTGATCTTCAAGAGAACATCAAATCTCAGCAAGTGGAGGCTTCGAAAGCCAAAGAGGAACTGACCAATGCCTTAACAGCCATGGAGAAGCTGAAGAAAAACTTAAAGAAGGAATGTGCAGGTTGGGAAACGGAGAAGGCCGCCTTAGTAAAGAAGGCCGAAGACACGGAAGCAGCCCTCAAACCGGTGGTCAAAGAACTGACCGGTTTAAAGCGGCAAATAAACACTATGACCTCGGCTGTATTTGGTAAGTATCCTCATCTGATGTTTTTCAAGTCATTTTACCGTATCAATTACCGGTTTACTGATGTTTGCAATGTCACAGGGACCTGCATTACCCATCTGGGCTCTGACATGCGGATGAAGCTGAATGCGGCCTATATTTTGATAGAGCAGCTATATTCCGGATCCCAATGGGCTATTTGCATTGCTGCTTATAACAGGCATCCTCCAACGTTGATAAAAGAAACCATCGACAAACTGTCAATGTTGCCTGCCCGGTTGGATGAACTTAAAAGATCAGCGGTAAGGTCAGGCGGATTGACTGCGCTAATCCAGGCCAAGGCATGGATTCAAGATCTTGAACCGGCAGATATTGGCCAAGGCTATCCCGGTGTGAACGAAGACGGTTCAGAATTCAATAATGATGATCTTCGAAGGCTGACAAGGGAAATGTGTCTTATAGCGAGCAAATTGGCGGATGAAACGGATCTGTCTCATTATCAGCCGGTTTATGATGCTGATTAGAAAAGATATCCTGCGCCCACACATGATGTAGAAGATCTTGTTCCGCCAATTTGTAAGAACACTTATGCCCCTGACATTGATCCTTCCACCCTTATAAGTGAAGAGGTCGTGTTCCAAGCTTTAACTGGAATCGATTGGACAACGAGGATTTCCAGCCACTTGGTACAGAGGAGGAGGATGCACCGACTCAAGATGACCCTCAATCTTCAAGTCGTCGTGATGATGAATCCTGAACCGGAGGCCGGTTTAATCTGTCGCCACCTACCATTCTTACTGAAACAATTATCCCGTGTAGGCATTAAAACGCCTTGTAATAGGCTAGTTCAAACACTTGTCTGTTATGCCATCGAGCATACTTATTTTGCTTGATACTGATAACTCGCCATGCTTTTGGGATCTTTATTATATGCATAATCCGAAGTGGCTGTATTTTAACTTGTTCCTGCATACAAGAGATAGAAAGGATCCTTCATTGTTTGACCCGTGATTGTTATAAAAGGGTGATAACACCAAGCTGGAGTATAGATGACTCCTTCCCGATTTGCCGGTTTATGACAGAACCGTACTGAGTCATGATAAAACACTGGTTTTACCCATATAATACTGGTGACTTATAGTCAATACCAGACCGGAACAATAAAGGACGGATTATAGCTGATCATGTACTAACAATTTAGCATTGTAATCCACGCCGGGTTGTGATAAACGTCGGTTTATTAGAAAACACTTATGAATTTCATCAAAAGAGAAGAAAATCTTTGCAAAAAATACAAGAAAAATATGTGAGGCTTTTCATGGGCTGTCAGGCCCTAAATCGAGGCTTTTCATGGGCTGCCAGGCCACCGAGTTAAACCATTTTACAAAGCCTTTTAAGATGGACCTCAATCTTTAAGCAATCATCGTTTTAACTTTGACAAGTTCAGGGTCTATGAGATTGACTTGTCAAACGTTCGACGGGTCATACCAGGTTTACCTGGACAGAGTGGCTTACTTAAAGAGGTAGGATAACCCGGGGTTTTAGGTGAACTTTGACAAGTTCAGGTCTATGAGATTGACTTGTCAAACATTCGACGGGTCATACCAGGTTTACCTAGACGGAGTGGCTTAGTGAAAGAGGCAGGATAACCCAGGGTTTTAGGTGAATACACATGGCTTCCAAGCCTGGCTTGATAGCCTATTGCAAGGGTGCAGACTCTTTGTTCTTTGAGAAGGAAAGAGCCCCCAAGCAATATTTGAGCTGTACTCGGTGGGTGCCTATGTTTGAGTTGTGCTGGTGCAACACTCTCTTTGGCCCCACATAATTTCCTTTTGGCCTTAAGACTACCAAGAGGTGTAGCTATGGTGTGAATACAACCAAGCCCCCTAGTGATATCCCTTTGGTCTTAAGCCGATCAAGAGGTGTAGCTAAGGTTCTGATACGACAAAGCCCCCTAGTGATTTCCTTTTATGTGTGTGGCTTTACAAGCCGGATCAATAGAACCCCGCTTTGTAAACAAAAGCCTCCATGTAAACACACATGATGTAGAAACAGCAGAGACCCCGCATTAGCTGAGGCTCCGGTTCATTATATTGATCATAATATATACATTGTCATAATTATGTACATAAAAAAGAGCCTATGGCTCAAGTATAGTAAGGCCAAAGATGAGCTATATTCCACGGCCACTGGGTCTCCTCCTCCGATTTACGTGAGTCCTTGTGCTCTCGAACATCGATAAGGTAGTATGATCCGTTGTGCAAATTTTTGCTGACCACAAAGGGCCCTTCCCAAGGTGGGGATAACTTGTGCATATCAGTCTGATCCTGGATGAGTCGAAGCACCAGATCGCCTTTTTGAAAGGTTCTGGTTTTAACCCGGTGGCTGTGATAACATCGCAGATCTTGTTGATAAATCGCCGAACGTGCCGCCGCAAGATCACACTCCTCATCTAACAGGTCCAGTGAGTCCTGACATGCTTTTTCATTATCAGCTTCAACATAAGCCGCCACATAGGGCGAGTCATGACGTATGTCACTAGGGAGAACTGCCTCTGCTCCATAAACCATGAAGAAGGGCGTGTAACCCGTAGATCTGTTTGGTGTGGTGTTGATACTCCATAACACGGAAGGTAACTCCTCCACCCAACAACCCGGCGTCAGCTTTAAAGGAACCATAAGCCGGGGTTTGATGCCTCTCAAAATTTCTTGATTGGACCTTTCTACTTGACCATTAGATTGGGGATGAGCCACTGATGACACATCAAGCCGGGTGTGCTCATGCTGACAAAATTCTTTTGTAGCACCCTTGGACAGATTAGTACCATTATCAGTGATAATGCCGTGTGGAAAACCAAACCGGAATATCACCTTTTTGATGAATTGAACCGACGTTGCCGCATCACACTTCCTGACTGGATCTTCCTCTACCCACTTGGTAAACTTATCAACCGCCACCAGTAGGTGGGTCTTCTTGTCCTTGGATCTCTTAAAAGGTCCAACCATATCGAGCCCCCAACTTGCAAATGGCCAAGTTATTGGAATAATTCTTAATTCTTGAGCCGGAATGAGCACGACGTGCAAATTTGTGACAACCTTCACACCTCCTTACCAAATCCTCAGCATGAGCATGAGACGTCAACCAATAGAAGACGTGACGAAAAGCTTTAGCCACCAAGGACTTTGAACCAGCGTGGTGACCACAATCTCCTTCGTGGATCTCACGCAAAATCTCACAACCTTCTTGAGGAGACACACAACGCCGAAACACTCCTGTGACACTACAATGATGTAGCTCCCCATTGACAATGGTCATAGAGTTAGATCGTCAGATTATCTGCCGGGCCAAGGTTTCATCATCTGGTAACTCGCCCCGGTTCATGTATGCCAGGTATGGGACCGTCCAATCCGTAATAACATGAAGAGCCCCCACCAATTGAGCCTCGGGGTCAGGGACAGCCAAATCCTCCTTCATAGGTATCTTGACTGACGGATAATGCAGCACATCTAGAAAGGTATTGGGCGACACTGGTTTACGTTGAGAACCTAAGCGACTTAAAGCGTCTGCCGCTTCATTCTTTCGCCGGTCTATATGGTCAACTTGATAACCCTTGAAATGACCAGCCACTGCATCCACCTCTCGTCGATATGCCGCCATGAGTGGGTCCTTGGAATCCCAAGTGCTAGATACCCGCTGAGCCACCAGGTCTGAGTCACCAAAGCACTTAACCCGACTTAGATTAATTCCCTTAGCCATCCGAAGACCATGGAGCAAGGCCCCATACTCAGCTGAATTGTTAGTATAAGGGAACATTAAACGGAGAACATAAAAAAATTTATCACATCGTGGGGAAGTTAATATGACTCCAGCCCCCGAGCCCTCCAATTTACTGGACCCATCAAAATGAATTGTCCAATAAGTGTTGTCTGGCTTTTCCTCCGGTCCTTGCAACTCTGTCCAATCATTGATGAAGTCCACGAGTGCTTGGGATTTGATTGCCGTGCGAGGCGTATACTTTAGCCCATGAGCCCCAAGTTCAATAGCCCATTTAGCAATCCGTCCAGTTGCTTCTCTGTTTTGGATGATATCTCCCAAGGGGGCTGAACTAAACACTATGATAGGATGACCCTAAAAATAATGCTTGAGCTTCCGGCTTGCCATAAAAACCCCATACACCAGCTTCTCCTAATGTGGGTATCTCTGTTGGCACTCAATAAGAACCTCGCTGATATAATAAACCAGCCGTTGAACTGGATATTCTTTTCCATCCTCCTTGCGCTCCACAACAATAGCCACACTAACAGCCCGGGCATTAGCAGCCACATATAGTAATAAGGGCTCCTTGTCAACCGGAGCCGCAAGGACATGTGGCTTGGCTAACTATCTCTTCAAATCCTCAAGCGCTTTATCAGCAGCATCACTCCAGACGAAGTGATCTGTTTTCTTTAGCATCTGATA
Organism: Triticum dicoccoides; assembly: GCF_002162155.2. Classification (NCBI taxonomy): domain Eukaryota; kingdom Viridiplantae; phylum Streptophyta; class Magnoliopsida; order Poales; family Poaceae; genus Triticum; species Triticum dicoccoides. The sequence continues at coordinate 431,455,469 of NC_041382.1, forward strand.
CAAAGGGATAGCCTTCTCTCCAAGGCGACAGATAAACCGGCTTAAGGCTGCAATCCAGCCTGCCAAGCATTCTCTCCAAGACAAAGGGATAGCCTTCTCTCCAAGACATATGATCATCATCATAAGATAAATATCAAGGATTAGTCATAAAAGGCTCATCCCTTGCATGTATCCAAATGGAGTTCCTACTCCAAGTTTGAGGCATCAATGATATTCAATTCACCTCTCAAATGGCAAAATACTTTCTTATCAAGTGGTTTAGTGAATATATCCACCAATTGCTTACCAGTACGAACATGTTTAAGATTGATATCTCCTTTAGCAACATGATCTCAGATGAAATGATGATGAACTTCCATATGCTTGGTTCGAGAATGTTGCACGGGATTGTGAGCAATCTTAATTCCACTTTCATTATCACAAAGCAACAGAACATGTTTCACATGTATCCCATAATCCTTAAGGCTTTGGGTCATCCAAAGTAATTGAGCACAACATGATCCGGTGGCAATGCATTCCGCTTTGGCAGTGGATAAGGATACTGAGTTTTACTTGTTGGAGGACCAAGATACAAGGGATCTACCAAGAAATTGACATGTACCCGAAGTGGACTTTTTATCAACCTTGTCACCGGCATAGTTCGAATCGGAGTAGTGAACAAAATCAAAAGATGCCCTCTTAGGATACCAAATGCCAAAGTTTGGTGTATGAATTAAGTATCTAACTATCCTTTTGTCGTGGGAAACCATGACCACCTATGGGAACAAGGGTCCCTTGCTGGTTCGGCAGAGGGGATGTCACGTTGCACAAAGATCAGAAGAGCGTGGGGCAGCACGGTAGAGATCACACGAGCGATTTTACCCAGGTTCGGGCCGCCGTGAGGCATAAAACCCTACTCCTCCTTTGGTGGATTGATGGTGGAAGAATGATGGTAGAGTGTAGTACACTTGCCCCGCAGGGTTGCCTAGGGGCGGCAGTGGCTACACACGTAGGAATGCGTGGGGATTCATCCTTCTAACCCTTTCTACAGTTTTCATGGGCCTCCTTTTATAGGTTAAGGGTTCACCACAATGGCAAATTAGTCATTATGCACTGATAAGATAGAAAACAGTGCTATCATACCTAACCCTACAGGCTGACAGGGTGCATTAAATGCACCGCTCGATGTCACATCGTCTCTTGCCCGACATATCTTGCCAGCTTCACACCTACTTGCTTGACACGTCGCAGGACGGGTGTTGCCTATAGGCATCCCCTGTAGAAAGAGGCCACCATGTGGCGAATGGCTGCCACTTAGTCACTTTGCGGCTTGACAATACATCGATTGACGATGTGGGTCATAGCGAAGTAGTTGGGTGAGGTGGTTTTGCCTCCCCGAGTCCCGGCAGGCCCTACTAGGTCGTCTTCGATGTTCTCTTTCAAGGTTGACCCTGCCCTCGCAGAGTTCACCTGCCCGGCAAGGGAGGATTTTCTCCTGGTGACATCTTACTGCTCTGGCTTGATCTTGGTCCTCTTGATATGCATGTTGGTCCTTCGAAAATCTTGTTCTCTCGTACTCTAGTATGGCCTAGCGCTGTAATCTCGTTCCTGTGCTTGTGCACAGTCCGGGCAATAGACCCAGGGTTTGTTGCACCGACAGAAGCCCGCGGGCCTGCCCCGAACATGCTGCCGAGCATCATCAAGGTAGGTCCTAATAAGTGCATAGGCAGGGGCATGGAAGAGGCTGGTCTTCTTGAGGTCTTCTTTGCTTCTTCATTAATCTTGAGTCTTGGCCAGTTTCTAGTTTCTCTGCGTGTCGCGTAAAGCCAATAGTGGTGGTGTCACCCTTGTAATGGCCCGTGAATGACTTTAACGCATGGGGTAGAAACTTCCAATTTACTCTTCCCACTACGCCCTTATCCTTAGCCACGTATGTTGCATGCATTGCGCGAGGTAGGTAATAGAGGCGTGTGGCACGGGAGAGAGTCGAGGCGAGGGCCCGGTCTTCTCGAATTGCTACAGGAGGACGGCAGTCAATCGTCGAGGGAGCGGCTCCCCTCCCTGTCTCGCCTATAAAGGGAGGGGCGCAGGGAGGCCGGAGTCACTCATCTATGTGCTTCTTTTCCTCTATCTTCCACTCCCTACTGGTTATGTTGAAAGGGAGAGCCTGGGGCCAGGCCTCGGGCTCAAGCTTGTGGTTGATGACATCAAATGCTGGTGTTGATGTTTGGGGAGTGAGTCTGGTCCAAGATTGGAGAAGACGCGATGGACAAACTGCCCGTGGCATGGGAGATATCAAGCTTTCCCATTGTGGGAAAAAGTTCCTTCTCCCGCCATGGTTGGCTTGCGCACCGGGTGGTGCGGCGTTTGGCCTTGAGCCTCCACTGCTTGTGGTCCCGATGACTAGGTCTTCGATGTCTTCGGGGCTTGCCCGGGAGGCAGTGCTGGGGATCATTGGTAATACCAGCATTTCCCCTTATGGAGGTCTTGGGGCTGATGTCGATGGGAGACGCGCCTTTCTGCCCGCCAAGATGGGGATCAGCGCGTCCCGAGCCCCTTGGTCGTCCTGGTCGTTTGCCGTCTCTCTGGAGAAGCCACCGGGCCCGAGTCCTGGCGCATTCCCGGAGCAACGGTGATGAGGGGAAACTGTGGGAAGATGGAGAAGGCGGGTGGCGGGGGATCAGGTCGGAGTATGATGGCGTGGATGCCTTTGCCCCCAACCGGCGACCTGCCGCCTCGTCTTTCCGCTCTTCCCGTCCCTCCCCAGCACCATCATCACCAGCCTCTTAGGGTGATAGCCGGGGAGGGATGTTCTCTTGGTGCCTTCGCCACCCCCTCCAGCGGTCTTCCGGCTGAGCTTTGGTGGATGACTCCACCGGTGCTCAAGCTAGGGCTTCTTGCTGGCTCTGGAGGTGGTGACCAGAGGGACGCCGTCCTACCCTCCGTGCCCCTCCTTCACAGCCTCGCCACTCCCAACCTTGTCAGGTTGCGCCCGGCGGGTCGTGGCCGGACCGAGATGGGCTCCTGCTTGGATGCCTTTCTCGTCTTTTCCTCCCACCATAATGCCTGGTAGGAGGGAAAACGAAAGGAGGAGATTACAAGGCACTTATCCTTTTTCAATCTTAAACTTGTCAACACTTGCCAAATTTCAATTCAAATAATGTAATCTCTCGAGTCCATGTTTGTTTTCTATAGGATTTGTACTTGTAATATCAACATATTAATGAAAAAGATGAACCTTGTCGGGAACTCACTCATGTATATGTCCATGCAGAGGTGGGATGCATCTTTAGTTAAATAAATGAGTCTTCCCCGGCAGGCTATCCTGCCGGTACCCTTCTTATTTTGCTTGCTGGAGGGCCGAGTCTACTAGTTAAAAATTAGAGGGACCAGCCCCCCTCCAACCACCTTTCGACAAAGGCCACTGCGACCATCCTGAATAAAGCAATGTTCAAGTCAAGGATAGGAGCACCTAAGTTTCAAAGGGGCGATGAGGTTTCCTCATGCACAAGCTTCGACTTACAGAACACTTTATGGACACGAGGTAGAACTTATCTATTTGGTTTGTCGGAGATCCCAGTGCTGGTTCACTTCCTCATCTCCTTGTACAGGCCAAGTTCACGTCAGGAACCTGCAGCTTCATGCAGATGGGAATGATGCAAGATACGATCCTATCTATATACATATGAAAATGCTTATGTAATGCTCTTGGAATGCTCATGCATGCATGCAACTTGGTTGGGGCCCCCAAGTGCTTCGTATATTTCTCTGGTGCTCTAGGTCATCGTATGGCTTCGTACAAGGGGTTACAGGCAACTGAGGCAAGGCATGTACAAAAGTGTGGCTACCGGGCAGGGTCCGACAGCCGCGCCTTACGGGTAGAACTTGCGGAGATGCTCAATATGACATGAGTCTTGCCGTTTAATGCCATATCCGGTCTCCAGACGGACTGCGCCGGGTCTGGTGACTCGTACTACCCTGTATGGGCCATCCCACTTCGGCGTTAACTTGTTTGTACCCTTGGCGGACTGAACGCGCCTAAGGACAAGGTCGCCTTCCTCAAAACATCGGGCATGAACCCTGTGGCTATGGTAGCGACGCAGGGCTTGCTGATAGCATGCGACATGTCTAGCAGCCCGGAGACGGTTCTCCTCGAGTAGCACAACGTCATTACGCCGGTGCTGATCTTGCGCTACTTCATCGTAGGCAAGCACTCGAGGCGACTCATAAATGAGTTCCGTGGGGATAACTGCTTCTGCGCCATCGACTAGGGAGAATGGAGTCTGCCTGGTAGCTCAATTTGGTGTCATTCTGAGGGACCACAGAACTACTAGCAGCTCATCGATCCACCGCCTGCTGTGCTTCCGCAGCGTATCCAAGGTTCTTGTCTTGAGTCCCCACAGCACTTTAGTGTTCGCCCTTACAGCTTGTACATTGCTTCTGGGATGTGCGACAGAGGCAAATGAGATATTGCTTCCGAGGGTATGAACATATTGCATGAAGGCACGACTCATGAACTAGGTGCCGTTGTCGGTAATGATCCTTGTTGGAACTCCAAAACGACACACTAATTCTTTCAAGAACTTGATAGCTGATTGAGCGGTCACCTTTCGCATGGCAGTCACTTCTGGCCACTTTGTAAACTTGTCGATAGCAACGAACAAGAATTCAAAGCCCCCGATTTCTAAGGGCAAAGGGCCGAGGATATAGAGCCCCCAGAACAAAAATGGCCATGATAAAGGGATTGTCTAAAGAGCTTGGGCAGGCAGGTGTATATTCTTGGAATGGAACTGGCAGGGTTCACAGCTAGTGACTAGCTCGACCGCATCTTGGAGGGCTATGGGCCGAAAGTATCCTTGCCGGAATGCTTTCCCAACCAATGCCCTTCATCCAATGTTGGAGTCGCACATGCCTTTGTGTATCTCAGCCAGCAGTTCCTTTCCTTCTTCCCGGCAGATGCACTTCAATTTCACACCATTGGGCCTCCTTCTGTATAGAGTGTCATTGACAAGCTGATAAATACTGGCCCTCCGGGCTACTCTTTCAGCTTCATCCTGGTCGTCGGGAAGTTCTCCGGTTTGGAGAAAGTGGACTATGTGCCTTGCCGAAGTTGGATCCTGGTGCTCGGCAATGAGGACTAGTGACACCTCCTCAAGTGCGGGGGCACATTTCTCATTCGCAGGGACCATGGGCCCCGCTGTAGGGTGCGGTCCGGCAGGTGATGAGGAGTTGTTTCCGGTAGAGTCTCTGCCAGGAGCGGAAGGCTTTACCGGGAGATACTTACCGAAGTCCATCTTTCTCCTTTTCCGGGCCATTGTTGCTCGGGATACAGAGGGCTGAGTATAAGATGGAGAACAAAAGTCCCTGGTTCCACAGGAAGCTTCTGTGCAACACACTTTGATAGATGATCAGCTGTGCTATTTTCCGCACGGGGTACGTGCTCTATTTGTAATCCATCATAGCGCTCCTCCAATCTCCTCACTTCCTCAATGTATGCCTCCATCAATGGGCTTTGATAATCCTTGTTGACTTGTCCCACCACAAGATGTGAATCTCCTCGAAGGATCAGCTTCTTAATTCCCAGTTATGCGGCAATCATGAGCCCAGCAAGGAGCCCTTCATACTCTGATGTATTGTTGGTTGCCTCTTCTCGGGCAAAATGCATTTGGACGACTTACTTCAAGTGCTCCCCGGAGGGGGCAACGAGAAGCACGCCAGCCCCTGCACCTTGCAAGGAAAAGGCACCATCGAAATACATAATCCATTCTTGGGGCGCCTCCTTGCCGGGGATAACTGTTTTTGGTACTTCTTCATCAGGGGTTGGCGTCCATTCTGCAATAAACTCTGCCAATGCCCCGCTTTGAATTGTTGATATGCTTTCAAACTTCAAACCAAAACTAGATAACTCCAAAGCCCACTCCACTATTCTGTCGGTAGCCTCAGGGTATCGAAGTATCGTTTGCAATGGGAAGCGAGTGACAACTGTGATCTCATGGGCTTGGAAGTAGTGGCGCAGTTTCCTTAAGGCCATGATGAGACCAAAGATCAATTTTTTCACGCCAGAGTACCTCGACCTAGCCCCTTGTAGTAAGGAACCGACGAAGTACACTGGGCGCTGCACCACTTTCTTCCTTTCCGTGTCCTTGGGGTTGCTCTCAGTTTAGTGCTTATTTCTGTCCTGATCCTTCTCTAGCTCTGCCGGTCCTTGCTCACTCTTTGCCTCATCCACTTACCTCTGTGCCACCAAGGCTGCACTGCCCACTTGGGTGGTTGCCGCCAGGTATAGCAGCAACAGTTCTTGTGATTTGGGGGAAACCAAGGTGGAGACAGAGAACAAGTACGTCTTCAACTCTTGTAAGGTTGTGTCTGCTTCTGGGGTCCGCTTCATGGGTCCTTCCTTCTTCAGGATTTTGAAGAATGGAAGGGCGTGCTCGATAGACTTGGAAATGAATCTGCTTAGCGCGGCAACGACCCCGTCAGGCGCCTTACCTCCTTGACTGTCCTCGGCGCCTGGATCTGCTCGATAGCTTTAATCTTGTCAGGGTTGTCTTCGATCCCCCGATGGGACACAAAGAACCCAAGTAGCTTGCCGGATGGAACTCCAAACACACACTTCTTTGAGTTGAGCTTCAAGTTGATCTTACACAGATTGGCAAATGTCTCCTATAAATCTTTGCTAAGGGTTGCTCTGTCCTTGGTCTTGACCATAATATCATCCATATAAGCTTCAATGTTTCTGTGCAGCTATGGCTCGAAACCAATATAGACTGCCCTTGCAAAATTAGACCCGACACTCTTTAATCCGAATGGCATGCGGACAAAACAGTACGTACCACATGGGGTGATGAACGATGTCTTCTCTTCGTCTTCTTTGGACATGAAGATTTGATGATATCCAGAATATGCGTCCAGAAAGGAAAGCAAATCGCAGCCTAAAGTGGAATCCACAATCTGACCGATGCGTGGCAAGGGAAATGGGTTCTTCGGGCAAGCTTTTTTGAGATCTGTGAAATCTATGCACAGCCACCATTTCCCGTTAGCCTTCCGAACCACCACTGGATTTGCTAACCATATTGGATGTAGCACTCCTCTGACTAAACCAGCTGCTTCAAGCTTCTTGATTTCTTCTACAATAAACTGCTGCCTCTCCAAGGCCTGCTTCCGGACTTTTTGTTTGACAGGTCAGGCATGTGGGCAGACAACAAGGTGATGCTCGATTACCTCCCTGGGAACACCTGGGATATCATAAGGTTGCCAGGAAAACACATCGACATTTGCGTGTAGAAAGGCAACGAGTGTGCTTTCCTATTTGTCATCGAGGGTGGCGCTGATGGTGAAACTACCATCCACACCAGCCAGCCCTGTCGGGACCTTCTTCACTGGGGGTGATAGTGAAAGTGCCATCAATGCTAGCCAGCCCTGCCGGCAAGTCATCAACAGGCGCAGCGTGTTCCGAAGAGGTACGCTTCCCAGATTGCTTGCCAGTGTCCTTGCTATCCTTCTTCTTTCCTCTATCCTCCTTGGCGAGAGCTGCTACTGCCGCTGCCTCCGCTGCGACTGCATCCCGGTACATCTTGTCCATGCAAATGATTGCGTCCTTCTCATTTGACAGAATGGAAATGACTCTTGTCGGCCCAGGCATCTTCAAGGTGTTGTAGGCATAGTGGGATGCCGCCATGAATTTTGCCAGGGCTGGGCGTCCAAGGATCCCATTATACGGCAAAGGGAGGTCAACCACATCAAACACAATCTTCTCAGTCCGTCAGTTTAGCTCTGCCCCAAATGTCACAGGGAGTGTGATCTTTCCCTTAGGATGTCTCCTGCCAGGATTAACACCTTGAAGCGTGTTGGTGGCTTTCATTTCTTCCTCTACTATCTGAAGTTCACTGATGACTGCCGCGGAAATCATATTCAACCAGGCGCCGCTGTCCACCAAATTTTTGTGACCTTGAGGTTGCGAATTGTTGGCGAGACCAACAATGGAAAACATCCTACCGCAATGGTATGGTCAGGATGATCCTCTTCATCAAATATGATGGGCGTGCATGACCATTTGAGTGGTTTCTGGGCTCCTGGCGCTGGTTCCATGGCATTGACCTCACGGCATTGACCACGGCATTGAGTTGGTGGTGAGAGGCATGTAGAGATGTGATACGTCCATTTCACATCATGCTTTTATATTGATATTTATTGCATTATGGGCTGTTATTACACATTATGTCACAATACTTATGTATATTCTCTCTTATTTTACAAGGTTTACATGAAGAGGGGGAATGCCGATAGCTGGAATTCTAGGCTAGAAAAGGAGCAAATATTAGAGACCTATTCTGCACATCTCCAAAACTCCTGAAACTCCACGGGAGCACTTTTCAGAATATATAAAAAATATTGGGCGCAAGAAGTACCAAAGGGGGCCACCCACCAGCCACGAGGGTGGGGGCGTGCCCTACCCCCCTGGGCGCGCCCGCCTGCCTCCTGGGCCCCCTGGTGACCCCCCGATGCCTATCCTCTGCTATATGAGGTATTTCGTGTGAGGAAAAATCATAAGCAAGCTTACGGGACGAAACTCTGCTGCCACGAGGCGGAACCTTGGCGGAACCAATCTAGGGCTCCGGCGGAGCTGTTCTGCCGGGGAAACTTCCCTCCGGGAGGGGGAAATCATCGCCATCGTCATCACGAACGATCCTATCATCGGGAGGGGGTTAATCCCCATCAACATCTTCACCAGCACCATCTCATCTCAAACCCTAGTTCATCTCTTGTATCCAATCTTTGTATCCAAACCTCAGATTGGTACCTGTGGGTTGCTAGTAGTGTTCATTACTCCTTGTAGTTGATTCTAGTTGGTTTACTTGGTGGAAGATCATATGTTCAGATCCATTATGCATATTAATACCCCTCTGATTATGAACATGAATATGCTTTGTGAGTAGTTACGTTTGTTCCTGAGGACATGGGAGAATACTTGCTATTAGTAGTCATGTGAATTTGGTATTCGTTCGATATTTTGATGAGATGTATGTTGTCATCCCTCTAGTGGTGTCATGTGAACGTCAACTACATGACACTTCACCATTGTTTGGGCCTAGAGGGAGGCATTGGGAAGTAATAAGTAGATGATGGGTTGCTAGAGTGATAGAAGCTTAAACCCTAGTTTATGCGTTGCTTCGTAAGGGGCTGATTTGGATCCATATGTTTCATGCTATGGTTAGGTTTACCATAATACTTCTGTTGTAGATGCAGATGCTTGCAATGGGGGTTAATCATAAATGGATGCTTGTCCAAGTAAGGACAGTAACCAAGCACTGGTCCACCCACATATCAAATTATCAAAGTACCAAACGTGAATCATATGAACATGATGAAAACTAGCTTGACGATAATTCACATGTGTCATCGGGAGCGCTTTCCTTCATATAAGAGTTTGTCCAGGCTTGTCCTTTGCTACAAAAAGGATTGGGCCATATTGCTTCACCTTATTTACTATATGTTGCTCGTTACAATTTATCTTATCACAAAACTATATGTTATTGATAATTTGAGTGCTTGCAGAGAATACCTTGCTGAAAACCGCTTATCATTTCCTTTTGCTCCTCGTTGGGTTCGACACTCTTATTGAAAAGGCTACGATAGATCCCCTACACTAGTGGGTCATCAAGACTCTTTTCTGGCGCTGTTGCCGGGGAGTGAAGCGCCTTTGGTAGGTGGAATTTGGTAAGGAAAAATTTATATAGTGTGCTGAAATTTACTATCACTTGTTACTATGGAACATAATCCTTTGAGGGGTTTGTTCGGGGTATCTTCACCTCTTCCGGAACCACAATTAGCTACCCCTCAACCTACTGAACCTACTGAAATTTTTTACTTTGAAATTCCTTCGGGTATGATAGAGAAACTGCTAGCTAATCCTTTTGCAGGAGAGGGAACATTGCATCCCGATTTACACTTAATCTATGTGGATGAAGTTTGTGGATTATTTAAGCTTGCAGGTATGCCCGATGATGTTATCAAGAAGAAGGTCTTCCCTTTATCTTTGAAGGGACATGCATTGACATAGTATAGGTTATGTGATGATATGGGATCATGGGACTACAAGCGATTGAAATTGGAATTTCACCAGAAGTTTTATCCTATGCATCTTGTTCATCGCGATCGTAATTATATATATAATTTTTGGCCTCGCGAAGGAGAAAGCATTGCTCAATCTTGGGGGAGGCTTAAGTCAATGTTATATTCATGCCCCAATCATGAGCTCTCAAGAGAAATGATTATTCAAAAAATTTATGCTCGGCATTCTCTCAGTAATCGCTCCATGCTCGATACTTCTTGTACTGGATCTTTTATGATGAATACTATTGAATTCAAATGGGATTTATTGGAAAGAATTAAACGCATCTCTGAAGATTGGGACCTCGATGAAGGTAAAGAGTCAGGTATAACACCTAAGTTTGATTGTGTTAAATCTTTTATGGATACCGATGCATTTCGTGAATTTAGCACAAAATATGGACTTGACTCTGAGATAGTAGCTTCCTTTTGTGAATCCTTTGCTACTCATGTTGATCTCCCTAAGGAGAAGTGGTTTAAATATAATCCTCCCATTGAAGTAAAAATAGTTGCACCTATTAAAGTTGAAGAAAAGACTATCACTTACAATGATCCTGTTGTTCCTACTACTTATGTTGAGAAACCACCTTTCCCTGTTAGAATAAAGGATCATGCTAAAGCTTCAACTGTAGTCAAAAAAAGTAATATTAAGACACCCAAACCCCCTGAACAAATTAAAGTTGAACCTAATATTTCTATGGTTCAAGATCTCTTGGCTGATAATATTGATGGGCATGTTATTTACTTCTGTGATGAGACTACTAGAATTGCTAGACCTGATACTAAAAATAAACATAGACCTGTTGTAGGCATGCCTGTTATTTATGTTAAAATAGGAGATCATTGTTATCATTGCTTATGTGATATGGGTGCTAGTGCAAGTGCAATACCTCATTCCTTATACAAAGAAATAATGCATGATATTGCACCTGCTGAGATAGAAGATATCGATGTTACCATTAAGCTTGCCAATAGAGATACTATTTCACCAATTGGGATTGTTAGAGATGTTGAAGTCTTGTGTGGGAAGGTTAAATATCCTGCTGATTTTCTTGTTCTTGGTTCCCCACAAGATAGCTTTTGTCCCATTAAATTTGGTAGACCCTTCTTGAATACAGTTAATGCTAAGATAGACTGCAATAAGGATATTGTTTCCGTTGGTTTAGGGGATATGTCTCATGAGCTTAAGTTTGCTAAATTTCGTAGACAACCCAGTGATGAAGAATTTCCTAGTAAAGATGAAATAATTGGTCTTGCTTCTATCGCCGTGCGTCCCACTAATACTTTAGAACAATATTTTCTAGACCATGAAAATGATATGTTTATGAATGAAAGAAGGGAAATAGATGAAGTATTCTTTAAACAGGGACCTATTCTGAAACACAACTTGCCTGTTGAAATCCTAGGGGACCCTCCTCCACCCAAGGGTGATCCTGTGTTTGAGATTAAACCATTACCTGATACTTTTAAATATGCTTATCTTGATGAAAAGAAGATATATCCTGTTATTATGAGTGCTAACCTTTCAGAGAAGGAGGAAGACAAATTATTGAAAACTCTGAAGAAGCACCATGCTGCTATTGGATATACTCTTGATGATCTTAAAGGCATTAGTCCCACTCTATGTCAATACAAAATAAATTTGGAGAAATACGCCAAACGAGTTATTGATCACCAACGACGGCTGAATCCTAAGATGAAAGAAGTGGTAAGAAAGGAAATATTAAAGCTCCTTGAGGGGGGTATAATTTGTCCCGTTGCTGATAGTCAGTGGGTAGGTCCTGTCCATTGTGTCCCTAAGAAGGGAGGTATTACTGTTGTTCCTAATGGTAAAGAGGAATTGGTCCCGCAAAGAATTATTACTGGTTATAGGATGGTAATCGAATTCGCAAATTAAATAAAGCTACTAAAAAGATCATTACCCTTTTCCTCTCATTGATCAAATGCTAGAAAGATTATCCAAACATACACATTGTTTCTTTCTAGATGGTTACTCTGGCTTCTCTCAAATACCTGTGTTAGCTGATGATCAAGCAAAGACCACTTTTACTTGCCCTTTCAGTACTTTTGCTTATAGACGTATGCCTTTTGGTTTATGTAATGCACCTGCTACCTTTCAAAGATGCATGATGGCTATATTCTCTGACTTTTGTGAAAAGATTTGTGAGGATTTTATGGATCCTCTTTTGATGATTGCTTGAGCAACCTTGATCGAGTTTTGCAGAGATGTGAAGAAACTAACCTTGTCTTGAATTGGGAGAAGTGTCACTTTATGGTTAATGAAGGTATTGTCTTGGGGCATAAAGTTTATGAAAGAGGTATTGAAGTTGACAAAGCTAAGGTTGATGCTATTGAAAAGATGTCGTGTCCTTGGGACATCAGAGGTATAACAAGTTTCCTTGGTCATGTCGGTTTTTATAGGAGGTTCATTAAGGACTTCTCAAAAATTTCTCGGCCTCTTACTAATCTATTACAAAAATATATTCCTTTTGTCTTTGATGATGATTGTGTAGAAGCATTTGAAGTACTTAAGAAAGCTTTGATTTCTGCACCTATTGTTCAGCCACCTGATTGGAATTCACCTTTTGAAATTATGTGTGATTCTAGTGATTATGTTGTAGGTGCTGTTCTAGGGCAAAGATTTGATAAGAAATTAAATGTTATTCAATATGCTAGTAAAACTCTAGATAGTTCCCAGAGAAATTATGCTACTACAGAAAAGGAAATTTTAGCAGTTGTATTTGCTTGTGATAAGTTCAGACCTTATATTGTTGATTCTAAAGTAACTATTCACACTGATCATGTTGCTATTAAATATCTTATGGAAAAGAAAGATGCTAAACCTAGACTTATTAGATGGGTTCTCCTGCTACAAGAATTGGATTTGCATATCATTGATAGAAAGGGAGCTGAGAACCACGTTGCAGACAACTTGTCTAGGTTAGAGAATGTTCTTGATGACCCACTACCTATTGATGATAGCTTTCATGATGAACAATTAGCTGTCATAAATGCTTCTCGCACTACTACATGGTATGCTGATTATGCTAATTACATTTTTGCTAAATTTATACTACCTAGTTTCACATACCAGCAAAAGAAAATGTTTTTCTATGATTTAAGACATTACTTCTGGGATGACCCACATCTTTATAAAGAAGGAGTAGATGGTATTATTAGACATTGTGTACCTGAGCATGAACAGGAACAGATCCTATGCAAGTGTCCCTCCGAGGCTTATGGAGGGCACCATGCTGGAGATAGAACTGCCAATAATGTATTGCAATCCGTTTTTTATTGGCCTACTCTCTTCAAGGATGCCCGTAAGTCTGTCTTATCTTGTGATGAATGTCAAAGAATCAGTAATATTAGTAGACGTCAAGAAATGCCTATGAATTATTCCCTTGTTATTGAACCATTTGATGTTTGGGGCTTTGATTATATGGGACCTTTTCCTTCCTCTAATGGGTATACACATACTTTAGTTGCTGTTGATTACGTTACTAAGTGGGTAGAAGCTATTCCAACTAGTAGTGCTGATCATAACACCTCTATTAAGATGCTTAAAGAAGTTATTTTTCCGAGGTTTGGAGTCCCTAGATATTTAATGACTGATGGTGGTTCACATTTTATTCATGGTGCCTTTCGTAAAATGCTTGCTAAGTATGATGTTAATCATAGAATTCCATCTCCTTATCACCCGCAGTCTAGTGGTCAAGTAGAATTGAGTAACAGAGAGCTCAAATTAATTTTGCAAAAGACTGTTAATAGATCTAGAAAGAATTGATCCAAGAAACTTGATGATGCATTATGGGCTTATAGAACTGCATATAAAAATCCTATGGGTATGTCTCCGTATAAAATGGTCTATGGTAAAGCATGTCACTTACCTCTCGAATTAGAACATAAGGCATATTGGGCTATTAAAGAGCTCAACTATGACTTCAAACTTGCCGGTGAGAAGAGACTTTGTGACATTAGCTCACTTGATGTATGGAGAACCCAGGCTTATGAAAATGCCAAGCTGTTTAAAGAAAAAGTTAAAAGATGGCATGATAAAAGGGTACAAAAGCGTGAGTTTAATGTTGGTGATTATGTATTGCTATACAACTTCGTTTAAGATTTTTTGCAGGCAAAATTCTCTCTAAATGGGAAGGTCCTTACGTTATCAAGGAGGTCTATCGTTCCGGTGCCATAAAAATCAACAACTTCGAAGGCACAAATACGAGGGTGGTTAACGACCAAAGAATCAAACATTATATCTCAGGTAATCCTATAAATGTTGAAACTAATATTATTGAAACCATAACCCCAGAGGAATACATAAGGGACAGTTTCGGAGTCTTTCAGACTCCGAAAAGGAATAGGTACGTGGTACGTAAGTAAACCGACTCCAAAACAGTTCTAATGGAAATATTTCTCCGTTTTGGAATATATAAAAAATAGGAAAATAAGAAGCAGGCCGGAAGGGACACGAGGGTGGAGGGCGCGCCCTACCCCCCTGGGCGCGCCGCCTGCCTCGTGGGCACCTCGTGTGCTCTCCGGACTCCGTTTTCCTGCATGATACTTCTTTTGGTTGGCAAAAATTCATTATATAATATCCCGAAGGTTTTGACCACTGTATCACGCAAATATCTCCTGTCTTTGTTTCGAGCTATTTTTCTGATAGATCTAGATCGCCATGGCGCCTTCAAGTGCCCCAAGGACAAGTTCTTCGAGAAGGTCATCAACCCCTACCTTGTGGAAGTGCTGCAACACCCTCAAACCATTGAGATGCGTGAGGGGTTGTTGCACATCCGCGATGTGGAGGGACCAAGGAGGACCGGGAGCGTGGAGACAAGGCTCGAGGCGATGGAGCAACAAGTTTTCAAGTGTTAGGACATGGTGGAGCGTGGACTCGACTCCAATCACATAATGATCACGGAGTTCACCAACAACCACAAGCTAGACGCCAAGGACATTAGGGAGGCCATCTTCATGCTTCACGAGAAAATCGAGCGCCTCCAAGTCCAGATCTATGACCTGCAAAACCAAACTGTGAGTATGAATATAGATTCAAGAGGATGAGTTTGGCTGCAGATTTGAGGATTCCGGAGACTCGATCGTACTTCTATGATAGTGAGCCTATGCCTTGGAAGATGGATGACAAGCCTACATCATCAACAACTCCTTCATCACCACCTTAGAGGAAGGAGACATAATCACATGGGTATGGGCACTCCCCATGGCAACTTCCAAGCTTGGGGGAGTGCCCCGGTATCGTATCACCATCACACCTTTTATCTTTACTATTTTTCTTAGTTCGATCCTTTTGGTAATATCTTGATCTAGTATAATAAAGTTTTAGTATGATTTAGTTGTGAGTTTTGCTTTATGATCCTTCTATGTAATCGAGTCCGTGAGCTATATATAATAAAGATTAGTGTTTAGTCAAGGGCTTGATTATTTTGCCATGATCTTGAGGGAATAAAATAAAAGAGAAGGAATAAAAAGAAATAAAGAGATCATATGGATCTTATGGAGAGTAATGAGCTCACATATAAAGAGTATGATGAATAAAAGTTGTTGAGAGTTGACAAACATAGTTTTGGTCATTGTTGCAATTAATAGGAAGTAATAAAGAAAGAGAGGTCTTCACATATAAATATATTATCTTGGACATCTTTTATAATTGTGAGCACTCATTAAAGTATGATATGCTAAAGATTTGACATTGGACAAGGAAGACAATGTAATGGGTTATGTTTTCTTACATTTGAGATAAGTTATATTTTCATGGATCATCCAACATGTTGAGCTTGCCTTTCCCTCTCATTCTAGCCAAGTTCTTTGCACCAAGTAGAAATACTACTTGTGCTTCCAAATATCCTTAATCACAGTTTTTCCATGAGAGTCCACCATACCTACCTATGGGTTGAGTAAGATCCTCCAAGTAAGTTGTCATCGGTGCATGCAATAAAAATTGCCTTCTAAATATGTATGACTTATTAATGTGGAGAAAATAAGCTTTATACGATCTTGTGATATTGAAGAAATAAAAGCGACGGCTGCATAATAAAGGTCCATATCACAAGTGGCAATATAAAGTGACATTCTTTTGCATTAAGATTTTGTGCATCCAACCATAAAAGCGCATGACAACCTCTGCTTCCCTCTGCGAAGGGCCTATCTTTTACCTATATCTTCTACCTTACATAAGAGTCATGGTGATCTTCACCTTTCCTTTTTACATTTTATCCTTTGGCAAGCACAATGTGTTGGAAAGATGCAGATACATATAGCTAATTGGATGTGAGTCTGCATGAGCTATTATTGTTGACATTACCATTGAGGTAAAACGTTGGGAGGCAAAACTATAAGCCCCTATCTCTCTGTGTTCGGTTAAAACTCCATACCCATAAATATTGCTTGAGTGTTAGCAATTGTGAAAGACTAAATGATAGTTGAGTATGTGGACTTGCTGAAAAGCCCTTATATTGACTGTTTCCTATGTTATGATAAATTGCAATTGCCTCAATGACTAAGATTAGAGTTTGTTAGTTTTTAATGAAGTTTATGATTCATACTTGAAATTGTGATTAAATTGTTACTTTAGCATAAGAGATCATATGACTATATATATATATATATATATATATATATATATGTTGTTGTTCTATGAATGATCATGATGCCCTCATGTCTGTATTTTGTTTTTATCGACACCTCTATCTCTAAACATGTGGACATATTTTTCGATTTCGGCTTTCGCTTGAGGACAAACAAGGTCTAAGCTTTGGGGAGTTGATACGTCCATTTTGCATCACGCTTTGATATCGATATTTATTGCATTATGGGTTGTTATTACACATTATCTCACAATGCTTATGCCTATTCTATCTTATTTTACAAGGTTTACATGAAGAGGGGGAATGCCGGAAGTTGGAATTCTGGGCTGCAAAAGGAGGAAATATTAGAGACCTATTATGCACATCTCCAAAAGTCCTGAAACTCCACGGGAGCACTTTTCATAATATATAAAAATTATTGGCTACAAGAAGTACCAGAGGGGGGCCACCCACCAGCCACGAGGGTGGGGGCGCGCCCTACCCCCCTGGGTGCGCCCCTACCTCGTGGGCCCCTGGTGGCCCTCCGATGCCCATCTTCTGCTATATGAGGTCTTACGTTCGAGGAAAAATCATAAGCAAGCTTACGGGATGAAACTCCGCCGCCAATAGGAGGAACCTTGGCAGAACCAATCTAGGGCTCCGGCAGAGCTGTTCTGCCGGGGAAACTTCCCTCCTGGAGGGAGAAATCATCGCCATCGTCATCACTAACGATCCTCTCATCGGGAGGGGGTCAATCTCCATCAACATCTTCACCAGCACCATCTCATCTCAAACCCTAGTTCATATCTTGTATCCAATCTTTGTATCCAAACCTCAGATTGGTACCTGTGGGTTGCTAGTACTGTTGATTACTCCTTGTAGTTGATGCTAGTTGGTTTACTTGGTGGAAGATCATATGTTCAGATCCATTATGCATATTAATACCCCTCTGATTATGAACATGAATATGCTTTGTGAGTAGTTACGTTTGTTCTCGAGGACATGGGAGAAGTGTTGCTATTAGTATTCATGTGAATTTGGTATTCGTTCGATATTTTGATGAGATGTATGTTGTCATCCCTCTAGTGGTGTCATGTGAACGTAGACTACATGAAACTTCACCATTGTTTGGGCCTAGAGGGAGGCATTAGGAATTAATAAGTAGATGATGGGTTGCTAGAGTGACAAAAGCTTAAACCCTAGTTTATGCGTTGCTTCGTAAGGGGCTGATTTGGATCCATATGTTTCATGCTATGGTTAGGTTTACTTAATACTTCTGTTGTAGTTGCGGATGCTGGCAATGGGGTTTAATCGTCTGTGGGATACTTGTCCAAGTAAGGACAGTACCCAAGCATTGGTCCACCCACATATCAAATTATCAAAGTACCGAACGCGAATCATATGAATGTGATGAAAACTAGCTTGACGATAATTCCCATGTGTCCTCGGGAGCTCTTTCCTTCATATAAGAGTTTGTCCAGGCTTGTCCTTTGCTACAAAAAGGATTGGGCCATCTTGCTGCACCTTATTTACTTTTATTACTTGTTGCTCGTTACAATTTATCTTGTCACAAAACTATCTGTTACCGATAATTTCAGTGCTTGTAGAGAATACCTTGCTGAAAACCCATTATCATTTCCTTCTGCTCCTCGTTGGGTTCGACACTCTTACTTATCGAAAAGGCTACGATAGATCCCCTACACTTGTGGGTCATCAAGATGCACCCCCGTCAATGCATAGGACGCTAGTAGCCTTCTGAAACTCCTGCTAACTGGTTTCCACTTCATCCCATCCATCACTCTCATCATCACAGGCTTTCTTCTCTCGACCTCTGGCGGGTTTTCCTTGGTTTCGGATGGGTTTGTCAGGGTGATTTGCTTCACCACCTCGGCCCTTATCGCCAGCGACATTCTGACCCTTTTCCTTGTCACACTTCTCATATTCTGCCCTCTGCTTCTTAACGAGCTGCTCAACCTGGTAACACTCTTGAAGGTCGTGGCCCTTGGTCCAATGAATCTTGTAGTACGGCACATCGCCCTTCCCAGCCTTCTCGGTAGCAGCAGCCTCCCGGCAGTCAGCGCACACTACAGCTTCCTTGCCGGGGACTTCGTCTTTAGCCTTCTTGCCGGTACAAGGCATACCCGATCCTTCAACAGACATCACTGCCTTATCCTTGCGTTTCTTACTGCGCTTCTTGCTCTTTTTCTGACTGGTGGATTTGTCATCATCCTCTGAATCGATGTTGATGCAATCCTCCTCTTCGGGATAGCTTTCTTCCCTCCTCCATCCAAGCGCGCTTATCCACCAAGGTGTAAAGCTCCTTCATAGTCTTAGGCAACCGCACGTTCATATTGGAACGGATCCTGTGGTTGCACACACTGGATTGAAAGGCAGCTATAACAGTTGTTGGATGGATAGTTGGGATGTTCTGATGGACCTTGCTGAATCTCTGCAAATACTTCTGGAGGGTCTCACCTTCTTTCTGTTGGATAAGCTGCAAGTCACTGGGCCTCCCTGGGTGTTGATGGCCACCGATGAAGGCGCCAATGAACTCATGGCACAGGTCAGCCCCCAGCGAAATGGAGTTCCCCGGTAGGTGCATTAGCCAATACCTCACATTGGACTTGAGAGCCAAAGGGAATAAGTTGGCAAACACCTTCTCATCTCTTCCCCCGGCAGCCTGAACAGCGATGGTGTAGATGCTCAGAAACTCTGTCGGGTTCAACCTCCCATCGTACGTCTCAGGTATCTCTGGCTTGAACGTGCGAACGGACAGCCAACGGACTTGCCGCAGCTCACGAGTAAAGGCAGGGCCCCCAACCTGAAAGGTAGGCACCACAAATATCGGGCACAAGCTTGTCGACATCGGGGCCATCGCACCCATTGGACTGGTGCTGGTCGTTGCTGCGTCGCTCAACGTCGATGCGCGGGGCTCCTCCCCCCCCCCCCCGCCTGTCCTCCAAGGCTCACCATCGGCCTGGACGCATTCAAGGGTCAGAAGAGGTCATCGAGACATTGTCAGGTTCTTGATTCTGCTGCGCTTGCACTGGCTGCCATGGCGGGGACTGCACCGTGGGGGTGGCCCCTTCTATATGACCAGTAACACGAGCCGTTGTCGTTGCTTGGGGAGGCCGTGGCGGGCCAGCTCACTGCGAGCCCCCGGCCTCGGTGAAACCAAGCGAACTCTAGATGGTGGCACACCATTCATCCATCTGCTCGGGCGTCGGCGGGAACCTTAGCAGCAGCTGAGCCCGCGCCATGGCCTCCGTAACAGTACTTGGCATGGGTGATGATGACGTGGACCGTACCGTTGGTCGGCTCCTGACGATGCCCGCTGCGACAATACCACGCCCCCATTGTTGCGGGTCGGCCACCTGGATGGCATGGCGGCGTGGCGATGGCGTGTGAGGGCCAGCGGCTTCGTTAGGCACAGCGACTGGGTCGACCCGCCCCGGGGAGGTGTGCGTGCTACGGCCGCTCCTGTGCCGGGGGCGGCCGGAGGGCGGCGATTCGCCCCGGACTGAGCGCCATTGCTGCGACTGTGCCCGTTAGCAAGAGGAAGGGGGATAGACGAAGTAACCCCTTCAACCGTACCTCATGGACCATGGCCGTCAGGGTGTTGTTGATTCTACTCTCCTCCAGTGTCTCCTGCTCCTGCTCCGGCCATGGGGGAAGTGGTGACTGTGCCGCTTGCTCCGACCACGTCCCTAGCAGTGTCCGCATCCTTGCGCGCCTCCATATCTCCCATAGCATTGGCAGCCGTGGGCGGCAGAGACTTTGAGGTGGATGGATGAGCTGAAGCACCGGACTTCTTCTTGGTCGCCATGGTTAATGGCGTCATTGAAGATGAAGATGGTGTGATGCACACTCTTTCAGGTTCACGCAAGTGATCCCCCTACCTGGCACACCAAAGATGTTGTGGGAAACCATGGCCACCTATGGGACTAAGGGTCCCTTGCTAGTTCGGCAGGGGGTTTGTCATGTTGCACAAAGAGCAGAAGAGTGTGGGGTAGCATGGCTGAGATCACACGGGTGATTTTACCCAGGTTCGGGCCACCGTGAGGCGTAAAACCCTACTTCTGCTTTGCTAGATTGATGGTGGAAGAATGATGGTGGATCGTAGTACACTTGCCTGGTAGGGTTGCCTAGGGGCGGCAGTGGCTACGCGCGTATGAATGTGTGGGGATTCAACCTTCTAACCCTTTCTACGGTTGTCATGGGCCTCCTTTTATAGGTTAAGAGGTCACCACAATGGCAAAGTAGTCATTATGCACTTATAAGATAGAAAATAGTGCTATCATACCTATTGTATTGTTGCCATCGAGGATAAAAAGATGGGGTTTATATCATATTGCTTGAGTTTATCCCTCTACATCATGTCATCTTGCCTAATGCGTTACTCTGTTCTTATGAACTTAATACTCTAGATGCATGCTGGATAGCAGTCGATGTGTGGAGTAATAGTAGTAGATGCAAAACCATTTCAGTCTAGTTGTCGTGGACGTGATGCCTATATACATGACCATGCCTAGATATTCTCATAACTATGCGTTTTTCTATCAATTGCTTGACAGTAATTTGTTCACCCACCGTAGAATTTGCTATCTTGAGAGAAGCCACTAGTGAAACACTGAAACCTATGGACCCCGGGTCTATCTTCCATCATATTATTTTTCCTATCTACTTTTGCCGTCTTTTATTTTGCAATCTTTATTTTCCAATCTATACAACAAAAATACCAAAAATATTTATCTTATTATCTTTATCAGATCTCACTTTTGCAAGTGGCCATGAAGGGATTGACAACCCCTTTATCGCGTTGGTTGCAAGGTTCTTATTTGTTTGTGTAGGTACAAGGGACTTGCGCGTAGTCTCCTACTGGATTGATACCTTGGTTCTCGAAACTAAGGAAAATACTTACGTTACTCTGCTGCATCACCCTTTCCTCTTCAAGGGAAAACCAACGCATGCTCAAGAGTTAGCAAGGGGTGGCACTGTTGTCGGTGGTTCTCCTACGAGGAATCCACGACGACCAACGGAGAGGATGGGAACTGGTCCAGCACATCTAGACGAGCTCGGACGTACCCGAAGTGAGGGTGGGGGTGGACAGACAGTGTCGAAATGGTCTTCTCTAGAGATGGCGGGCGGCGGAGCTCGTTGGAGTTGTCAATTCCGGTGTTAATCCGGTGAACCAGCAACACCGTTGTGATCAGGAGAGCAGCAGGAACATGCTGGAGGGAGTGGGTGAAGACGGAGAGAATCAGAGCAATACGACGACCGTGGGGGATCCGTGACCAACTCCGGCAAGGTTTGGCGGCAGGAGGCTCTCCCGGCCTTGCTACACTAGCTAGAGGGTTTATTTGAGTCCAGATGACTATGTTGGGATGATCAGAAAGGCTCGGGAAGTGGTCTATTTATAGGCGGTGAGGTGGTCCATCTCGGGCACCCCATGAGATGATCTGCAGAAGAGAAGAGAGTGGGGAGGAGCTCGGGCTTGATGCGTAGGGGTAGAGGATGATGCCAAGAACAGTGGCTGCACATGGCCAAGGCTACATGGCACGAGGTGGGACAAGTCGCTCACGCGGGCGCACTATACCGACCAGACTTGCCCTGTCCACTCCCGCCGTGCAGGATGCTAGCGTTGGGGAGCTCCAGGGGGTGCTAGATGGAAGAGGAGGAGCACGGTGAGTGGCAAGGACACACTATGGTGGCCCGAGGAGGGCGAACGGGTGGCTGTAGAGGGGTCCCGGTGAAAGGATCGAGAAGAGGGGTCTCGAGGGGGTGATTAGACCCTCAACAAGTAAAAGTGGTAATTTTTAAGTTCTTCAAGTAAAGGTGGAGTTTTAGCACAAGTTTAAGCATTCACAATACATTTCAAGCAAGCATGCCTAGAGTATATGCACCGAAAAGAGTAAAGCATTCTAATTGCAAGAAAGTAAAGGGATGGGATTGGAGTATGCAAACGCAATGAAGACATGAACATTTTTGGCGTGGTTCCGATAGGTGGTGCTATCGTACGTCCACATTGATGGAGACTTGAACCCACAAAGGGTAACGGTTGTGCGAGTCCACGGAGGGATCCACCCACAAAGGGTCCATGAAGAAGCAACCTTGTCTATCCCACCACGGCCATCGTCCACGAAGGACTTGCCTCACTCGGATAGATCTTCACGAAGTAGGAGATCTCCTTGCCCTTACAAACTTCTTGGTTCAACTCCACAATCTTGACGGAGAATCCCAAGCGACACCTAACCAATATAGGAGAAACCACTCTCCAAAAAAGGTAATAGATGGTGTGTTCATGATGAACTCCTTGCTCTTGTGCTTCAAACGATAGTCCCCCCAACACTCAATTCTCTCACAGATTTGGGTATGGTGGAAAGATGATTTGAGTGGAAAGCAACTCGGGGAAGGCTAGAAATCAAGAATCTTGTGGTAGGATTAGAATATATTGATCTCAACACATGAGTAGGTGGTTCTCTCTCAGAAAATGTATGCTGGAAGTGTAGGCACGTTCTGATGGCTCTCTGACATATGGAGAAGGGGGTGGATGGGTATATATGTCCTCCACACAAAATCCAACCGTTACACAAA
Organism: Triticum dicoccoides; assembly: GCF_002162155.2. Taxonomy (NCBI): domain Eukaryota; kingdom Viridiplantae; phylum Streptophyta; class Magnoliopsida; order Poales; family Poaceae; genus Triticum; species Triticum dicoccoides. The sequence goes on from NC_041382.1 coordinate 431,478,739, forward strand.
TTTGACCCAACTCGGTGAGACCGAATAGAAGAACTCGGTGAGACCGAATAGAAGAACTCGGTGAGACCGATTTAGTTCAAAATGTGAACATTAGGAATCCCGGTGGGACCGACTAGAACAACTCAGTGGGACTGGTGTGCTAGGGCTTAGGGGAAACATCAATTCGGTGGCACCGATTGCATCAACTCGGCGAGACCGAAGTGAAGCAATAAGGCAACAGAGAAAATGTCAAGCCAACTCGGTGAGACTGATTGCATAACTCGGTGAGACCGAAATAAATGCAACAAGCCACAGAGCATTAGCAAGGCCATCTCGGTGAGAACAAGATCCGTATAAGTGTGACCGAACTGTTAGTGCTTCTAGCAGTGGCTATGTCATATTAAATCGGTGGCTCCGGATGTAATGAATCGACGGGGCCGAGTTGGAGTTTGGTATTTTGACATATTTGAGGTATTTGGAGCAATATTACTAAGCATTTGAGCAAGCAAGCCATTAAGCAACACCTCATCCTCTTTTAATAGTATTGGCTTTCCCATGGACTCAATGTGATCTTGGATCACTAAAATAGGAATGAAGAGTCTTGAGCTTTTGCCAATATGTGTCCGTAGCATTTTGAAAGGGTTCCACATCCTCTTGTCCTTTTCACGCCATTTTTGAACTTGTGTGAAATGTACTAGATAAAAGCATTAGACCAACAAGAGATATGTTGACATTATTTACCAAAATCACCCAGGGAGCACTTGTGCTTTCAAGCCCCCTTTTTTGGTAATTGATGACAACATACATCAAAGCTTTAGGTGAAAGTTATGAATATTAATAAGTAAAGCTTTGGAAATACATGTAACATGCATAAGCTCCCCCTACATGTATGCAATCATGTGAAGATAGGATATGCTAACATGTGAATGCATAATCACGACAGAGCAAGCAGAGAGTTACATGTATCATGGCTATATGAAGTTATGATTTAGTAATGTACCTCCATGTTTATGAATCCCTCTTGGAAACAATATGTACAACAGTAAGAGATCATCATGCACATGAGTGTGATGCATATACTTACCTTGTGGTCTTAAGCTGACTTTGGAAAGAGTGGACTTGAGAAAATAGGGCTAGATAACTTCAAGAACACTCCCGATAAAGCATTTCAGGGAATCACAAGAATACCAAGACTGGGATTACATGTAATCGGTGAGTACTGAGTACTTCATTTAGATATAGACATGTCCCCAAAGAGTAAAGATGTGCAATGAATTCCAAAGATTTTTATCCCCTTTGGTATATAGTCTTTCTCCCCCTGAATCTGATATTGGATAATGGGAGAAGTTAGGGTGAGATAAAATTAGAGCAATATAGGGCAATATTAACCAAAATCAGAGAAACAAGACAAGAATTTTAGCTATAGCTAAGATCAGATATATTGACATGTCTTTCCCCTCTTAAAGACATGGCACTTATCTCCTCTTTGTTAACAAGCATTTGTAGAAGATCTTAGATGCGCTCATATGATAAGCTTTGATGTGCTCTTTCTCCCCCTTTGACATCAATTTCCAAGAAGGGCACTTGTGGATCATGAGTCAAGTAGGTGTGGTCCTCGAGAGACACTACAAAGTAGTAGATACTCCATGATGCTTAGAGAGCGAAGAATCATTCAATGGAGCTGAAGAAAATAGGCAGTAAGAAATGGCAAAACATTTTCTCAGAGTTGAAATCGGTGACACCGATTAGTTTTCCGTTGGTGATGCCGAGATGAGAGAGTCACAGAGGGTACTTATCGGTGTGACCGAGTTAGTCCATGTTGTTTGTATTAATGAACTATTCACAAGGTGACCTTGTATTTCAGTCGAGCCGGTAGGTTTGTATCAGAGGGACTGAGTTCAACAAAGAGTAAAGATCTTGTCAACTCAGCTCACTTGGCAAATGAGGTCTCACAAGGATTTGCAACAAATTTACTAAAATATTTGCAAGGAATGAAACTCAGAATATATAGGGAAAAACAGAGATAAGAAAAGAGATCTAGATGAATTTTTTTGTGTTAGAGGGAGATATAAAGACTAGAAAATCATTTGAAATGAAAAAGAAGTCAACTGAGCAAATGAGCACTAGAGAACTTCATCTAGAGAGGGTCGGCGACAAAGTGACCTATCTTAGAGTATATTGACTGAGGAGTCAAGTGATTGCACTTGATCGTAGGTCATACTCATCTTATAAGCTCAAATTGGGGTTACCCTTTTTCATTAAGCATTTTGATGTATTCACACCTTGTTGAGTTGCTTTAGCTCATGTCTTGGAGAAAAGCTTCTCTAAGGTGGAATGACATACCTTGGCGTTGTGGTGTTGATCTTGATCACGTAGTCGAACTTGTGTTGGGTGCTGAAGGTTGATGTTGTCCATCAAGAGTTGGGAGCACCGCTAGTAGTTTGAGTTCATATTCCTACATAGGTTAATCTTTGCAAGGAAGAGCACTTGTGTCTCCAAATTGACAATCATGAAAGTTTGATACCAATTGAAACTTGATATATGTAAATTGTCAAAGGATATGTTGAGTGAGTTCATGTTTCCTTGTGGTCAACAACCATATCGTAGGAACTTGGGTGATGTAGAGGTTGCTCAAAATGTGAGTGACTTGCAATCCCATAGATTTGGGTTCATCCAAGTACCTACAAGGGTTAGATAACATGCAAGGGTACAAGTATGGATCCAAGACATATGATCATCATCATAAGAGAAATATCAAGGATTAGTCATAAAAGGCTCATCCCTTGCATGTATCCAAATGGAGTTCCTACTCCAAGTTTGAGGCATCAATGATATTCAATTCACCTCTCAAACGGCAAAATACTTTCTTATCAAGTGGTTTAGTGAATATATCCACCAATTGCTTACTGGTACGAACATGTTTAAGATTGATATCTCCTTTAGCAACATGATCTCAGATGAAATGATGATGAACTTCAATATGCTTAGTTCGAGAATGTTGCACGGGATTGTGAGCAATCTTAATTGCACTTTCATTATCACAAAGCAACGGAACATGTTTCACATGTATCCCATAATCCTTAAGGCTTTGGGTCATCCAAAGTAATTGAGCACAACATGATCCGGTAGCAATGCATTCCGCTTTGGCAGTGAATAAGGATACTGAGTTTTACATGTTGGAGGACCAAGATACAAGGGATTTACCAAGAAAATGACAAGTACCCGAAGTGGACTTTCTATCAACCTTGTCATCGGCATAGTCCAAATCGGAGTAGTCAACAAGATCAAAAGATGCCCTCTTAGGATACCAAATGCCAAAGTTTGGTGTATGAATTAAGTATCTAACTATCCTTTTGTCGTGGGAAACCATGACCACCTATGGGAACAAGGGTCCCTTGCTGGTTCGGCAGAGGGGATGTCACGTTGCACAAAGATCAGAAGAGCGTGGGGCAGCATGGTAGAGATCACACGAGCGATTTTACCCAGGTTCTGGCCGCCGTGAGGCGTAAAACCCTACTCCTGCTTTGGTGGATTGATGGTGGAAGAATGATGGTAGAGTGTAGTACACTTGCCCCGCAGGGTTGCCTAGGGGCGGCAGTGGCTACACACGTAGGAATGCGTGGGGATTCCACCTTCTAACCCTTTCTACAGTTTTCATGGGCCTCCTTTTATAGGTTAAGGGTTCACCACAATGGCAAAGTAGTCATTATGCACTGATAAGATAGCAAACCGTGCTATCATACCTAACCCTGCAGGCTGATAGGGTGCATTAAATGCACCGCTCGTTGTCACATCGTCTCTTGCCCGGCATATCTTGCCAGCTTCACACCTGCTTGCTTGACACGTCGCAGGACGGGTGTTGCTTGTAGGCCTCCCCTGTAGAAAGAGGCCACCATGTGGCGAATGGCTGCCACTTAGTCACTTTGCGGCTTGACACCGCATCGATTGACGGCGTGGGTCGTAGCGGAGTACTTGAGTGAGGTGGTTTTGCCTCCGCGAGTCCCGGTAGGCCCTGCTAGGTCGTCTTGGATGTTCTCTTTCGAGGTTGACCCCGCCCTCGCAGAGTTCGCCTGCCCGGCAAGGGAGGATTTTCTCCTGGTGACATCTTACTCCTCTGGCTCGATCTTGGTCTTCTTGCTATGCATGTTGGTCCTTAGAAAATCTTGTTCTCTGGTACTCTGGTATGTCCATCCAACGGCCGTCGTGCTTCTTCAATATTTGCTCTTCCTGCTCCAGCCACTCAAACAAGCACCGGCGAGACTGCCTGTTCCCTCCTCCCGCGGCCGGCTGTGCTACCGCGCAGGCCTCACCGCCCCATCGTACTCCCATCGCTGGCCTAGCCATCCCTCTACTCACTCACACCTGCTGTTATTCTCCAGCGACGGCAAACGAACCAGTAAACCCTCGTACTCCACTCCGCGTGGGAAACAACTGACGATTCTTCCCTGGCTCTATGTCGTTCCCTTCCTAGGCCTCGCCGTCGTCCACTGCCCTGGTGCTCTCGGCGCGGCGTGGTCAACATGGTCAATGAATGACATCCATCGGAAGTGGACTGTACATGGAGAGGCTGACAGCTGGGTCCACGGCCGCACGCAAGGAAGTGCCTCCTTATTACGTGCAAAATAATGATTCCTCCACCTAATAGCTGGGACCCACCATAAGGGCCTCTGTATTTCACGAAAAAATGTTCCCCCCGCTAACAGGTCGGATCCACGAGCTATATCTTTGCATGCAACGAAGTGCCTCCTTATTATGCACAAAAAACTGAATACTCCCCCTGCTAGCTGGGACCCACCATAGTGGGAGGCTGACTTGTGGGCCTACTAAGATGAAGGGGACGGAGCGCTTTGTCAACTAAGTCAATCTGAACGATTCTAGCTCCAGTGACCGTACGATGTCCATCCAATGGCCGTAGTGCTTCTTCAACCTCTGGTCTTCTTGCTCCAGTCGCCCAAACCAGCGCCGGTCATGCCGCATGCTCCTGCCTTCCATGGCCGGCTGTGATGCCATGGAGGCCTCACTGCCCCAGACTATTTTGTGGCGTCGGCAGCCTCACACCGCAGCTGAACCAGTGAACCCTCGTACTCCTCTCCGCGTGGGCTTCCACTACCGCGTCTTCCCCGGCTCCACGTCGTCCCCTTCCTAGGCCTCGCCATCGTCCACCACCCTAGTTCTCTCGGCGCAACGTGGTCAACGTGGTAAAGGAATGACTTCCATCGGAAGAGTATTGTATGTGGAGAGGCTGACAGCTGGGTCCACGGTAGCAGCAAGGAAGTGCCTCCTTATTACGCGTAAAATAATTATTCCTCCATCTGACAACAGGGACCCACCGGACGGGCCACCGTATTTCGCGAAAAAATGTTTCCCCCGGACTGCTGGGACCCACCAGCTACATCTTCGCACTCAAGGAAGTGCTTGATAGTCGGGACCCATCTGGTCGAAGCGTACGTAGCGTTGTCATTCTGGTCGCGAATGTGTACGTACATACTGGTCGAATGGCCTGTCTACAGGCTACAGCGATGAACCGTGGCTGTGTAAGGAAGGTCACATGTCCTAGTAGAGGCGCGCACGTGTCGTAGTAGAGGCGCACACGTAGTAGGTACACGTACGTACAGCCAGGGTGCAAGAAAATAAATACGGCCACGTACGTACAGATGGGCGGGGTCTCGAACGCCTACTCGCGCATACGTACGGCCAGGGCTCGTGTACATGGTTGGGTCGGAACGGAGAAACTACGTACGTCATCGTGTTCATGGGGAGGCAACGGAATGCGTCGTGTTCATCGGGAGGCAACGGAATACATCATGTTCATCGGGAGCCAATGGGCTTGGACGGAACAACCGATCGAAACGAGGCCTGGCGTACCGCAGAACAGAGGAAACGACCTTGTGTTCGACCGACCATGGTCGAAACGGGATCCTGTTCATCGGGAGGGGTCTAGCATACTGCAAAACGGAGGAAACAGACTTCTCTTGGACCTCCTATGGTCGAAACGGGGTCCTGTTGATGGGGAGGGGCATGGCCTACCGCAAAACAGAGGAAACAGACTTGTGTTGGAGCGCTACGGTCGAAATGGTGGTCCTGTTCATCGAGAGGGGTGTGGTGTATCGCAAAATGGAAATCCACGGGATACTGTTCATCCACCGTCGACCTCTTCCAGCCTCCACCTGCGACTGTTCATCCACGGGCTCCTGTTCATCCAGCGTCTACCGCTCCTCCACCGGCTACTGTTCAACCAACCCTCTCCATGGGGTCCTGTTCAACCAGCTATCCACGGGGTCCTGTTCATTCAGCCCTCCACGGGGTCATGTTCATCCAGCCCTCCACGGGGTCCTGTTCATCCACCCCCAACCGGCTCGATGTGGTCATGTTCATCCAGTGGCAACAACCTCTACTACCACGGGCTCCTGTTCATCCAACCCCCACCGAGAACTGTTCATCCACCCCCCAACAACACTCATTGTTCATCCAGAGGCAGCATCGACCGGCTTCAGTTACCAGCAGTGTGGTGAGGGAATCTCTCAATCGGGTTCAGTTAACAGCTATCGATCAATCGCTCGGGTTCAGTAACGCGTAGCCTGTAGTGCAATCTCTTGGGGTCAGTAGGCGAACTCCTTGCTCGGGTTCAGTAAGAGCCCAACGCCTCGCACCCACGCGCATACGTGTATGAGAGAAACGTGCATCGCTCGGCCCCCGACCACCCACCGTAACCGGGAACTCCCCGATATTTTTCTCGCCCTCGCTACTACCACGGTTTTTTCTATCATCGATGGCCCAAAGAATGTCATGCAACTGCGTCTCCGGCCCGCCCAGGACAAAAATCCCATTCTTTGTCATGATTTTTTTCATAAGAGTAGGAGCCCACCACATCTATGATGATACTGGGTTTTGTCACAATTATCGTCATAGAAGTGTCATAAGCATGATAGAAAAAATCGCTCGGCCCAAAATGTCATGGATGTGTCTTTTTTTTGTAGTGCATCAAACAACTTCAAATTCATAATATTCAATCCAACACAAAGATCTACAAAGAGTGCCCCAAGATTTCTAGCGGAGAAACAAGGACAAAAATGTGCATCAATCCCTATGCATAGATTACGCCAATGTCACCTCGAGAATCTACGAGTTGAGTGCCAAAACATACATCAAGTGAATCAATAGAACACCCCATTGTCACCACGTGTTTCCCATGCAAGACATACATCAAGTGTTCTTAAATCCATAATAGTATTCAATCCGATAATAGTGAAACCGCAAAGCTAAAACTCAATTCATCACAAGAAGGTAGAGGGGGAGAAACACCATATGACTCACCTATGATAACAAAGCTCATGGTACATCAAGATCGTGCCATATCAAGAACACGAGAGCGAGAGAGAGAGAGAGGGAGAGAGATCAAACACATAGCTATTGGTACATACCCTCAGCCCCGAGGGTGAACTACTCCCTCCTCGTCATGGAGACCGCGGGGATGATGAAGATGGCCACCAGTGATGGTTTCCCCCTCCGGCAGGGTGCCGGAACAGGCTCCTAACTAGTTTTTCATGTCTACAGAAGCTTGCGAAGGCGGAACTCATGATCTAGGTTTCTTTCTAGGGGTTTCATGATTTATAGGAATTTTTGGCGTCGGCTTC
>NC_041382.1:431486686-431508543 GCF_002162155.2 Triticum dicoccoides
AGCGGCAAGACAGGGGCCGAACTCCGATGCTCCGTGGGCTTCTTCTGGTCCACCAAAAATCACCGTAAATTTTGAGCTTGTTTGGACTCCGTTTGATATTCCTTTTCTGTAAAACTCAAAAACAAGGAAAAAACAGAAACTGGCACTGGGCTCTAGGTTAATAAGTTAGTCCAAAAATAATATAAAATAGCATGTTAATGCATATAAAACATCCAATTCGCAAAGTGGGATTGCCATGCAACGAATGCACTAGAGCTATAAGTGTATGAAAGCTCAAAAAGAAACTAATTAAGTGGGTGTGCATCAAATTCGCTTGCTCATGAAGACCTAGGGCAATTTGAGGAAGCTCATCATTGGAATATACAAGCAAAGTTCTATAATGAAAAATTCCCACTAGTATATGAAAGTGACAACATAGGAGATTCTCTATCATGAAGATCATGGTGCTACTTTGAAGCACAAGTGTGGTAAAAGATAGTAACAGTGTCCCTTATCTCTTTTTCTCTTATTTTTTTATTTGGGGCTCTTTGGCCTCTTTTTTTCTTTTTTTTTCTTTTTCTCTCTCTTTTTTTATTTCTCGTCCGGAGTCTCATCCCGACTTGTGGGGGAATCATAGTCTGCATCATCCTTTCCTCACATGGGACAATGCTCTAATAATGATGATCATCACACTTTTATGTACTTTACAACTCAAGAATTACAACTTGATACTAGAACAAAATATGACTCTATATGAATGCCTCCAGCGGTGTACCGGGATGTGCAATGATCAAGAGTGACAGGTATAAAAATATGAACGTTGGCTTTGCCACAAATATGATGTCAACTACATGATCATGCAAAGCAATATGACAATGATGGTATGTGTCATAATAAATGGAACGGTGGAAGTTGTATGGCAATATATCTCGGAATGGCTATGGAAATGCCATAATAGGTAGGTATGGTGGTTGTTTTGAGGAAGGCTAAATAGTGGGTTTAATGCACCGTCAAAAGTTGCACGGTACTAGAGAGGCTAGCAATGGTGGAAGGGTGAGAGTGCGTATAATCCATGGACTCAACATTAGTCATCAAGAACTCACATACTTATTGCAAAAGAATTATCTATCGAAACAAAGTACTACACGCATGCTCCTAGGGGAGAGGTTGGTAGGAGTTAACCATCGCGTGCTCTCGACCTCCACACTAAGGATGACAATCAAAAAATAAATCTTGCTCCGACTTCATCACATAACGGTTCACCATTCATGCATGCTACGGGAATCACAAATTTAACACAAGTATTTCTATCAACCCACAATTACTCACTATCATGACTCTAATATTACCATCTTTATATCTCAAAACAATCATAAGGAATCAAACTTCTCATAGTATTCAATGCACTTTATATGAAAGTTTTTATTATATCCTTCTTGGATGCCCATCATATTAGGACTAAATTCGTAACCAAAGCAAATTACCATGCTGTTTAGAAAGACTCTCAAAATAATATAAGTGAAGCATGAGAATTCAACAATTTCTTCAAAATAAAACCACCGTCATGCTTCAAAAAGATATAAGTGAAGCACTAGAGCAACTAAAAAACTACTCCAAAAAGATACGAGTGAGGATCAATGTGTAGTCAAATAGTTAAGTAGCTACATGAAGACTCTATCTCATTCAAGAATTTCAGATCTTAATATTTTATTCAAACAGCAAGCAAAACAAAATAAGATGAAAATTTCTAGAATAGCACATATCATGTGAAGAAGCAAAAATTTAGGTTCAACCAAACTGATCGATCATTGGTGAAGAAGAAAGGTGGGATGCCAACCGGGGCATCCCCAAGCTTAGCTTCTTGGGACTTCTTGAAATATTAATTAGGGATGCCTTTGGCATCCCCAAGCTTGAGCTCTTGTGTAATGCCCCGAGCCTGATGCGCCAGGTGTCTTCCCATTATTCGCCGTCTTTGCTATGTAATTTGCTTGCGTGTTTCACTTTGCCATGTCATCATGTGCATATCATTTGCATTCATGTTTGTCTCTTGCATCCGGTCATTTTCTCCGTTCTCTGTTTTGACATCCGACACTCTCACATGCACCCGTTGCACCTTCCAGTTCTCGTTTCGTGAGCGGGAGAAAAACGTTCTCGGAATGTGCCGAGATTTTTCGAGTGGTCTTGGTATATCACCGGTAGACCGCCTATCAAATTTCGTTCTATTTGGAGGTTGTTTGATGCCCCAACAGTTAACCGCGTTAACCGAAACCCCTCCTTCTCTTTGCAGCCCAGCACCCCTTCAAAACATCCCACTAGCCCATCTAAACCCCTCCATGCTCTTCGTCGTTGGATCACGATCATGTGGGCGAAAACCGCACCTCATTTGGCCTCTCCTAGCTCCCTCTACCTATAAATAGGTCCTCCCCGTCCAAAATCGCAGTCCAAACCCTAGTCCCTCTCCTCTTCCGCCGCCGGACATGTGTGCCCGGTGCCGGACATGTCCAGCCGCCACTCCTCGCCCACTCCCGCTGTCGGTGTCAAAACCGGCGGATCTCGGGTAGGGGGTCCCGAACTGTGCGTCTAGGCCGGATGGTAACAGGAGGCAAGGAACACGATGTTTTACCCAGGTTTGGGCCCTCTTGATGGAGGTAAAACCCTACGTCCTGCTTGATTAATATTGATGATATGGGTAGTACAAGAGTAGATCTACCACGAGATCAAGGAGGCTAAACCCTAGAAGCTAGCCTATGGTATGATTGTTGTATGATGAAGTTGTCCTACGGACTAAAACCTTCCGGTTTATATAGACACCGGAGAGGGTTAGGGTTACACAAAGTCGGTTACAATGGTAGGAGATCTTGAATATCCGCATCGCCAAGCTTGCCTTCCACGCCAAGGAAAGTCCCATCCGGACACGGGACGAAGTCTGCAATCTTGTATCTTCATAGTCCTGGAGTCCGGTTGAAGGTATAGTCCGGCTACCCGAACACTCCCTAATCCAGGACTCCCTCAGTAGCCCCTAAACTAGGCTACAATGACGACGAGTCTGGTGCGTAGATTGTCTTCGGCATTGCAAGGCGGGTTCCTCCTCCAAATTCTTCATAAAAGTTTGTAAACACCAAGAGTAGTGTCCGGCTCTGCAAAATAAGTTTCCACGTATTGCCATAGAGAGAATAATATTAACATAAATCTAATCTACTGACGTATTCCGCAGCGTGACATCACACTACGGCCAAGCCTTTATTCGAATCGTTTTCACTTTTCCACCTCAGCGTGTTTTGCGAGGCGGTTTCCTTGGCACGTCTTGTCGAAGCAGAGATCGTGTCCTCCATTTATGAGATTCTCATCAATACGGACGTGGGTAAGCCAACCGCGCCATTTATCACGGCGCTTGAGAGGCAAGCGAGTTTTACTAGGCTGGTGGGGACGCATAGTCGCATCCGCCCATATAAGGGGATAAGGATCCACCTTTTTACCTACACCTTCTTCCTCCTTTGCCTATCCATCTTCTGTGCACCCGAGCTCCAGCGCCCAAGCCCGCACGTCCTACCTCAACCTTCTCCAACAATGTCCGGAGCGGGAGGCAAGTGGATGGTCTCCTCCGTCACGGAGGGCCATGTCAAAAGGCTAAGGAAGGCCGGATACTTGTCCAAAGACATCGCGCACCGGCTTCCTGAGGAGGGGCAACTTCTCCCCACCCCAAGGCCCCATGAGAGGGTAGTATTTCTTCCCCACTTCCTCCGCGGACTGGGTTTTCCTCTCCACCCATTCGTCCGCGGGCTCATGTTCTACTATGGCCTAGATTTCCACGATCTGGCCCCGAACTTCATCCTCAACATCTCGGCGGTTATCGTCGTGTGCGAGGCTTTCCTCTGCATCCGTCCCCATTTTGGCCTCTGGCTCAAGACCTTCAACGTCAAGCCAAAGGTGGTGTGCGGCAACCAGCCGGAGTGCGGAGGTGCCATGGCGGGCAAAATAGCCAACGTCCTATGGCTCGAGGGCTCCTTTGTGGAGACCTTGAAGGGGTGGCAGTCAGGGTGGTTTTACATCACCGAGCCACACGATCCGAAGTGGATCGCAGCCCCTGAATTCCGATCCGGACCCCCTACGCGGCTCACGTCCTGGAAGGAGACGGGCTTGTCGTGGGGCGACGAAGAAGAGGTGACCGGATTGCAAAAATGCATCCAGTCCCTGGTGAACAAGCAGCTCAAGCTTGTCAATGTAGTCCAGATCATGCTCGTCCGCCGGATCCTTCCGTGTCAAGAACGGGACTTCAATTTGTGGGAGTTCAACCCGGCGCAGCACCGAACTCTGAACAGGCTCTTCGACACGACGTACGAAGATGTCTGGAGGGGGCTAACCAAAGGCGCCGAGGCTCCCACATTCGCCTCTGAAGACCGTGGATTCAGCTCATAGCGTCCTGCTGGCGAGGTAAAATATTTTCATCTTTTACATGATGTTAAGTTTTCTTCATAGTTTGACTCTATGCAGGATCTAAACTCCCTCACCTTTGATAGGATTGGCGGGCGAAGTCCGGACTGATTAACTGTCCGGCTCCCTTGCCCGAAGACCCAGCCCCTGCTCTCTTAGTGAAGCTGCTGGTTCTGGCACCTTATGTGGTGCCGGAGAAGAAGGCCAAGAAGAAGAAGGCCACGGGGACTCGAAAGAGTTCCCGGCATATGGTGGTGTCGGACTCGTTGTCCGACGAGTCCGAGACGCACTCCTCCCGTGAAGACAAGGAGGAGGAAGAAGAGACCTCTCCCCCTCCAGCGGGGGGAGGAAAGAAGAGGAAGGTCGCCCCAGCAGGGGAGGCCGAAGGGTCCAAGAAGAGGAAAACCCCTCCGCCGGACTACGCCCCCGACGCCGACGAGGACAAAGAGGAGTGGCCGGACAGGGCCAAGCGTTCGGCGAAATCGTAAGTGTTCGGATACCAGAGTAACTCATGATATTCCTTTTGTTGCACAGCTTTCCCTAATGTCGAATGTAATCATGCAGCCCGCCCAAGGACGGGCTCGACGAGTCATCGAGCGGCTCCCTGGATTCATCGGACGTGAATTCAGTTCCGCCCGCTGCCTCCCCCTGTGCTAAGGATGATGCCGAAGTGGCGTCGCGACAAGCTTCGGGGCAGGAGGAGGTGGTCCAGGAGGAGCCACGAGGCGACCTCCCAGACTCTATGAGTAGAGGGGACAAGACCCCCCAGGGCTCCAAGTCCGGCTTTAAGCCAGACACCACGCCGGAATCATCAACGGTTCTGGACCGCGGCAGGCGAACTCCTGCCAAGAGGAGCAAGCCTATTGAGCCGGCGTCCTCCGTCCAACCGGAGGCACCGGACAATCTGCTGGAGGTGCTTGAGGGCGCCTCCATCGACGAGGAGCACCGTACCATCATGAGTATGGTGGTCCAGAAGGTTCGGTCCGCCAAAAGCGGACTGACTGAAGCTTGTGCTAGCCTTCTAACAGGCTTCGAGGTAAGTAAAAAATATGTAAAAATATTACCGCATAGACAGTAGCCCCTGATGCTCTGTTTGGCGTTCGGAAAGAAAAGCCGAATAGAGGATCTATTAAATATCGCAGGAGTCTAACTAAAAAGGAGTCAATATACGTATGCAGGCTTCGCTGCTGGCCACCGCCACACTGACTGCGGAGGTGGGTGCCCTGAAGCAGGGCCTCAAGCGGACCGAGCCAGAGCTCGGCCTTGCCAAACGGCAGCTCGAGGAGAAAGAAGGTAAGAGATACCTTATAGAAAAAATGCCTATAAGAAGACGCAATTGCAAAACATGACAGGAGTACACTGCTTATTGTAGGGGCCACAACTGAGGTGGCGACCCTCAAGCAGGCGCTATCCGAGGCTGAGAAGAAAGCGGCCACAGAGCGCACCGAGCGGGAGAAATTTGAGGCGCAGGTCGGTGAGGTGCAGCAAGAGCTTCAGGCTCTCATGGAAAAACATGAGAGTTTGGAGCTCGACTCGAAGACGCGAGCGTCCGAGCTTGCTGCGGCCCTTAAAACTGCCAAATCTGCCAAGGCCGAAGCCCAGAAGGCCCTCCAGGAATTGGATGCGGTGAAAAAGATAGCGGCGGGTAAGGCATTCTCTATGCAAAGCAGACATATAAAAGTAAACTACTTGTTACTTACCCGAATCCGGAGCTCTCTAGGGGCATTTGTAGATCTTCCCCGCAGTGTATCCGATGCCGCCGCATTCTACCGAGCCGAGGAAGGCAGCTCGACGAAGAAGGTGTTCTGGTCTCAGTACGCTGAGGCCGGACACCCTGTGCCCTTGAGCGACCAACTGAAGCAGCTGGTCGAGCTCCACAAGGCGGCCGAACAGGCCCTGAAGGGCTTCATAGTTCGGCTGTGGCCTGGAGAGGCCCTGCCTGGGAGCTACTTCGGACTGGTGTGGCGGCTGGTGGAGGCTTGTCCCAGGCTCGAGGTCATCAAGCGCTCCGTCTGCATCGAAGGTGCCCGTAGGGCCCTTGCCCGTGCAAAGGTGCACTGGGGTAAGCTGGACGATGAGAAGCTTGTGAGGGACAGGCCGCCGCTGGGGAAGGAGCATCGCAAGCCCGAGAACTATTACAAGGATGTTCTAGCTGGTGCCCGCCTTATGGCGGATGAATGTACCAAGGATGTAATTTTTGAATGAACTCGCTCGTGTTATCCTGTGCACTGAAAACTTGTTCATATGCGCTAAGCAATGCTTGTTGAATTTAAAATATTACTTTCTATGCGGCCGTTTATCAAAAAATTGAGAGATGGCCAGTCGTCGGCTTCTGTCCCCATGCCACTAGTGCCGGGGTGTTCGGGATAAACCTGATCGCTCTTTTTCCCATAATTGGGTCCGTCGAGGGAGGCGATCAGCACAACGAACAAGGCAATCGGACTATAATGCTTGAACACTCTCACTTAGCCATAGAACTCTATAATTTTAAATTTCGGCGAAGCCCCTAGTATTCGGAAGACCGAGTTCGGGGCGCTATCCACGCCTTGGCCGGACAAAGCCGGTTCCTCGCTCGAAGTGGCATAAGTCGGACTCAAAAAACCTCCCGAACAGCGACCGGTCTCTCGCTTCATCATGACAGTCGGTTTTAGCTTTCTCTACTGAGGTGCTCAGCCCAGCTCAACTGGGGCACAATCACAGTAGTTCTCCTAGTGCTACCTTAGCCGATATAGCGGAACGTAAGGCACCAAAACATAGGAGCCGGGCAAACCCAACCATTGACCCAAATCATGATTCGGAGCCGATGCATATAGTGCTATAAGTTCGGGGTGCCGCACTTGTGAAAGTGTATGGACTTCTCATGCCATATAGATGGGTACTGAAGCCCCTGGCGTATTTTGCCGTACCATAGTGTACGGATGCAACATGTTATTAATAAACATATGTATAAAAAGAGGATAATGCAAAAAATCGACAAAAAGCTATGCATTGTTTATAAAAAGGCTGCTATGAAAGCGGAACGATACAAATAGTGTGATAAGCAAAAGAAATTGGACTATTTAACATGTCCTGGCCAGGGGCGGGCCGCGGAATTGTATTAAAAAACAGGTATGCTACTCGCAATAGAGACCACCTGGGAGTTCCATAATGCGGTGTGGCTTGTCTGCTTTCCTGGATCTTGCATCATTTGCGTGGCAGTTGAACTGCCGAACGGGTCGTCCGAAGTATGGAGTCCTGAGAGTAAGAGAAAAAAAAGGAATCCGGCAGCCCCTAGTGCGGTTTAAGCCGTTTTTCGAGCGTGCCGTGATAGTGCCCCTTCCCCTATGCCCATGGTATTTCAAGAGCGTAGTTATGTACGCAAAGCGCTGGTTTCGCTATATCGCGGGGGCTAGGGTTGGGGCCGCATTGCTACGCTAGCTCAGAATGTGCCAGGCGGTCTTGTTGTAGGGTACTCCTGGCGTGCTTGACAGTGTCCGGCTTTTTGAAGGCCGAACTGGAGAACTGCCTAGAGAGGCTGCTTTGTACTTCTGCTGCGAGCGCTGCCGTGTGCTCCTCCATTCGGAGGGAGCGTTCAGTGTTCCCATTGACCGTGATTACTCCTCTAGGGCCTGGCATCTTGAGCTTGAGGTATGCATAGTGCGGTACCGCGTTGAATTTTGCGAATGCGGTTCGCCCGAGCAGTGTGTGATAGCCACTACGGAACGGGACTATGTCGAAGATTAACTCCTCGCTTCGGAAGTTATCCGGAGATCCGAAGACCACTTACAGTGTGACTGAGCCTATACAGTTGGCTTCTACACCTGGTATGACGCCTTTAAAGGTCGTTTTGGTGGGCTTGATCCTTGAGGGATCTATGCCCATTTTTCGCACTGTATCCTGGTAAAGCAGGTTCAGGCTGCTACCACCGTCCATGAGGACTCTTGTGAGATGAAATCCATCAATGATTAGGTCTAGAACCAGTGCGGCAAAGCCGCCATGACAGATGCTAGTGGGGTGGTCCCTTCGAAAGGTGATCGGGTAGGAGGACCATGGGTTGAACTTTGGGGCGACTGGATCCATCGCATATACGTCCCGTAACGCACGCTTTCGCTCCCTCTTGGGGATGTGGGTTGCGTAGATCATGTTCACCATCCGCACTTGTGGGGGAAATCCCTTCTGTCCACTGTTGTTCGGCGGCCTGGGCTCCTCCTCGTCGTTGCTATGCAGCCCCTTGCCTTCGTTTTCGGCTCTTAACTTGCCTGCCTGCTTGAACACCCAAGAATCCCTGTTGATGTGATTAGCTGGCTTTTCGGGGGTGCCATGTATCTGGCACAAGCGATCGAGTATTTGGTCCAAACTGGACGGGCCCTGAGTATTTCTTTTGAATGGCTTTTTCCGTTGACTGGATTTGTAGCCTCGGAATCCGGCATTAACTTCCGTATCCTCATTGATGTCGCTGTTAACGTGGCGCTTTTGTTTGTTCCGATGCGACCTGTCACTTTTGTCCTTGGTATTCGCATTACCAGGGTTCTTGGTTAAGTTGTTGCTGCGAGCTAGCTAGCTGTATTCTCCCGTGCAAAAGCGGGTCATGAGTGTCGTGCGGGCTGCCGTAGATTTCAGCTTTTCCTGTCCCAGGTGCCGGGCAAGCCACTCGTCATGGATATTATGCTTGAAGGCCGCTAAGGCCTCTGCGTCCGGACAGTCGACTATCTGGTTTTTCTTTGTTAGGAACCATGTCCAGAATTTCCTGGCCGATTCCTCTGGCTGCTGAATTATGTGGCTTAGGTCATCGGCGTCCGGTGGTCGCACATAAGTGCCCTGGAAGTTATCAAGGAATGCGGCTTCCAGGTCCTCCCAAGAACCGATTGAGTCTACTAGCAAGCTGTTAAGCCAATGCCGGGCCGGTCCCTTAAGTTTGAGTGGGAGGTATTTGATGGCGTGTAGATCATCACCGCGGGCCATGTGGATATGAAGGAGATAATCCTCGATCCATGCCGCAGGATTTGTTGTGCCATCGTACGATTCGATGTTTATGGTTTTGAAGCCCTCAGGGATTTTATGATCCATTACTTCATCTGTGAAGCATAGTGGGTGTGCGGCGCCTCTGTATTGGGCTATATCACGACGCAGCTCGAAGGAGCTTTGTCTGTTGAGTCCGGCCCGGCCGGATTTGTTGCATCCGGAGTGACGATCATCGTCACGTGCCGTGGGGCGCCTGCGCGATCCGTAGATCGATCTTGTTTGCCTTGCCTTGTCCTCCAGTATGTCGTGCAGGTCGGGCGCATTTTCCCGTGCCTTAGTATGCTTAACGCGGCGTCAGGGCATGGCTTGAGTGGAGGGCCAAGAGGCCTCTCTATCGCGGCCACGAGGTGGCCGGTCGGCCATGTCATGCGCTGGTGATTTAGGTGTTTCCTCCTCTAGTCGGGGTAGCAGCCTGCGCTTTGGGTAACTCTTGGAGGGGCGTTCGAGTTCATACTCTTTGGCCGCAAGGACTTCAGTCCATCTGTCAGCGAGCAAATCCTGATCAGCTCTAAGTTGTTGCTGCTTTTTCTTGAGGCTGCTTGCCGTGGCCATAAGCCTGTGTTTAAAACGCTCTTGTTCGGCGAGATCCTCTGGCACGACGAACTCGTTGTCGTCGAGGCTTGCCTCGTCTTCGGAGGGAGGCATATAATTATCGTCCTCAACCTCTTGGTCCGCTGCCCTCTCGTGAGGGCTGGCTTCTCTATCCTCCTGTGCTGAATCTTGCTGGAGGGGGTGTTCTTCGGTGCTATCCGGAGTAGTATTATCTCCCGTGCCGGAATCACCGTTTTTGCTTTGGCGGGATTTAGAGCAGCGCCGCTGACGCCGGCGCTTGGGCTGTTTCTTAGAGTTATCATCCCCCGCTGTTCCATCGCCATCTCCATCCTTTGGAGTGTCCACCATATATATGTCATATGATGAGGTGGCCTTCCAGCTCCCTACAGGTGCTGGTTCTTGTTCGTCTCCTGCATCGTCGTCCATGTCGTCGATGTCTTGGAGTCGAAGTCAAGCATGTCGGTTAAGTCGTCGACAGTGGCTACGAAGTGGGTGGTGGGTGGGTTTTGAATTTCTTCATCGTCCGTATCCCAACCTTGCTGACCGTAGTCCGGCCAGGGCTCTCCTGATAAAGAGAGAGACTTTAGAGAATTCAGGATGTCGCCGAAGGGCGAGTGCTGAAAGATGTCCGTGGCGGTGAACTCCATTATCGGCGCCCAATCGGATTCGATCAGCAGGGGCGCGGGGGGCTCGGAGTTCGGAGAGGAATCTGACTCCTTGGAGTCACGGGCCATGCGAAGTGCGGGGCTGGAGTTCAGCTCGATCGCCTCTGAGATCGCAGCCCCTGAGGCAGCGTCCAACCGCTGATCCTCGATTGGCGCAGTAGGCTCCGAATCTATGGTCGGAACCGATGCGTGTGCGGCCTCCAAAGCACTGTTCGGCGGTAGAGCTATATCATGCCCATCGAGACAGTGCGGCGCGCTTGGCTGTGGCTCGAATCCGTCAAAGATCAAGTCCCCGCGGATGTCAGCCGTGTAGTTTAGGCTTCCAAACCTGACCAGATGGCCAAGGGCGTAGCTTTTGATCTGCTCAAGGTGGCCAAGCGAATTGGCCCGCAGTGCGAAGCCGCCGAAGACGAAGATCTGTCCGGGAAGAAAAGTCTAACCCTGGACTGCATCGTTGTCGATGATCGAAGGAGCCATCGGGCCTAAAAGCGACGACACAGAGGAACTCTCAATGAAAGCACCAATGTTGGTGTCAAAACCGGCGGATCTCGGGTAGGGGGTCCCGAACTGTGCGTCTAGGCTGGATGGTAATAGGAGGCAAGGAACACGATGTTTTACCCAGGTTCGGGCCCTCTTGATGGAGGTAAAACCCTACGTCCTGCTTGATTAATATTGATGACATGGGTAGTACAAGAGTAGATCTACCACGAGATCAAGGAGGCTAAACCCTAGAAGCTAGCCTATGGTATGATTGTTGTATGATGAAGTTATCCTACGGACTAAAACCTTCCGGTTTATATAGACACCGGAGAGGGTTAGGGTTACACAAAGTCGGTTACAATGGTAGGAGATCTTGAATATCCGCATCACCAAGCTTGCCTTCCACGCCAAGGAAAGTCCCATCTGGACACGGGACGAAGTCTGCAATCTTGTATCTTCATAGTCTTGGAGTCCGGCTGAAGGTATAGTCCGGCTACCCAAACACCCCCTAATTCAGGACTCCCTCACCCGCTCTGCCACGTGTCCCCGTGCCACCACATCACTAAGTTGATGTATATCATGTCTACTACATGTCCATGTCTTTTGCATAATTATTAAGGTTGCTATGCTTGTTGTTATGTGCCTCCAAAGTCTGAGAATCATCTTATATCATGTTGCATCTTATCTTGTTGATTGCCATCGATCTAGGGCTTATATGGAGATGCTTAGTAGTCATGTTTTGCCATGTTTAACCTGTACTTTAATGTCATGCTTTTGCTTGTTATGTTCTTGCACTGTATCATCATTGTTTCATGCCTCCAACATGTCAACATGTTAACTCTGCTCATGCATATGCTCTGTTTTTCACTAACTCATAATCTGTGTTGTTAAGTTGCTTTTTGCAATGATCATGTTGGATTAATCCTGATGCCTATGAACCTGAACGTTAATGTTATTTGAAGCATGTAACCTTGTAACGCCCCGGATACAACTTTCCATATTTGTAACTCTAACTCTTGCCTTTTCCGGAGATGCGATATGATTTTCCCTTCATGGTTGGGTTTTTGTCTTTCGTTTTGCATTTTGTTTATGTCATGCATTTCTTATCATGTCATCACGTGCATCGCATTTGCATATGTGTTCGTGTCATGCATCCGAGCATTTTCCCCGTTGTCCTTTTTGAAATCCGACACTCCCTCATGCACCCGACACACCCTTCTTGCCTCTTTTCGTGAGCGGGTGCTAAACATTCTCGGAATGGACCGAGTTTTGCCAAGCGGACTTGGTACACCACCGGTAGACCGCCTGTCAAATTTCGTGCCATTTGGAGTCCGTTTGATACCCCAACAGTTAACCGGGTAACCGCAAAATCCTCTTTGTGTTGCAGCCCAACACCTCTCCAAAACAGGCCAATAACCCATCTAAACCATCTTCATGTCCTCTGTTGTCGGATCACGATCGTGTGGGTGAAAACTACACCTCATTGGGACACTCCAAACTCCCTCTACCTATAAATATGTGTCTCCCTCCGAATTTTCGCGGACGAAACCCTAGCATCTTCATCCTCCCGCCGACGGACATGTCCACCCCGCCGGCGAACATGTCCGCATCGCCCCCTCAGCGAATCCGGAGCCGCCACTTGTCCTTCGCCACCGTCCCCGCGCTGCCGGCCCGTGGAGCCCATCGCGGGCCCGCACAGGCCCGAACGGCCGCTGCCGAAGCCCGGATCGGCCCCCCTCTCCGCCGCCCGGATCTCCCCTGCGCCGCTGCCTCGCGCCTCCGCCGCCTCGATGTTCGCCGCCGGCCGCCGCCGCCGCCGCGCTGTCTCTCGCCATCGGCCCCGCCCGACCGCGCATGCACGCCGCCGCCATAGCGTCTCGTCGGCGCCCCTCTCCGCCGCCACAGCGTCCTTTTTTCCCTGATATTTTTATGCCTCCTTCATTGCACCATATCTCGGTGTCCATGACTCCGATTCATGCATATGATATGTCGAATTGTTCGTCTTGTTGAGCTCTCCATGATAGAATAATTTCCATGCATATCAATGTTCATTATGATGCCATTTTCATTGATGCAAGAGTGCTATAAATTGTTTGCTGCTGCTACTTATCAGATTAGGGTGATTTGTCATTTTTTGTCACAATTGATGTGTCCATCATTTGGCCATCTTTACAGGGGTGCTTTCCATGTATTTTTGTGATCAATGTGGTGACTAGCACAAGCATTCAAAGTAGCCTTCGTGATATTGCTGGTTTTAGGGACTTAGGATTTTGCTAAGTCATTTGCCTGCTGTTATTTTCATGCCATGTAAACTTGATGTTACAATGAGATCCATGCTTGTTTTGAGTTGCTTCAGTAAGGATGTTTTGGACATATGGTTATGCTCTATCCATCCATGCCCCTGTTTGCAATTATGGAGTACCCTATCATGTCTTGTTCTTGCTCTACTTTTGCTATAAAAATGTTCCTGGCAGTTTGTCTACATGTTAATCAATTTTGCCATGGTTGTTGCTAGTGATCCATCCATGCTATGACCTTGCACTTGCCAAGGTTAGCTTCTTGAACATGTATTCTTTCTGTTAGTATGCTTATCTTGTCATGCAATGCCTTGTGGTGAGTGGTTTGAGCTCGCAAAGATGCCTTCATAATTCTGTTTATGCCATGCTCTGTTTTTCTGCCAAGTCTGAAATTGTTAATAAAACTTGCTATGTTTACATGGGTGCCATCATATCTTCTGTGCCTTTTTGGCTCATTATCAGTAAGGGACTTTTGTTCTATGCATTTACTAGAATCATTCCATGCCTTTGTTTTCTATGATATGTTCATGTACCATGTTGTTTGCTTGCTCTAAACATTGCTTCCTGATGTTATTTCTGGCATGTTAGTATTTTCACTAAGTCTGTGAAGCTAATATCTTTTGCACTTTTTCCAGGCTTGTTTGAACATGTTCTTATGTGATTTAGCCGTAGCTCAGTGTTCATGTTTTGTCAAGAATCTTGAGTACATCACTGCCATATGCTTTGTTGCTATGTTGGAATGCAGTAGCGTAGTTTCTTGTTGCATTCTAGATGGCATCGTGCTGTTAATCGCAGAATTGTGCCATTCTTGTTTTGCTTGCCATTTGTTTGCAAACCGTGCATCCGATTCCGGCGATCTTTATATCGATTTCGACCGAAATCATCTCATCTTTCCAGCGGCACACTTGGTTTTCCAAGTTGATGCCTTGATCAATCTTTTCCTTCCGGAGCACGCATATGCATTGCATATCACATCTCGCATATCATGACATGTTTTGCATCATGTTGCTTGTGCAATGCACCGTGATTGATTGTTGGTCCGTTTGCTTGTGTTCTTGCTTTGGGTAGAGCTGGGAGACGAGTACGTGATCAAGGAACGTATGCTAACGAGGATCAAGCTTTCGTCAACTCTGAGAACTTTGCAGGCAAGATGACCATACCCTCGAAATCACTTCTATCTTTGCTTGCTAGTTGTTTGCTCTATTAATATGCCGCGCTACCTACCACTTGCTATATCATGCCTCCCATATTGCCATGTTAAGCCTCTAACCCACCTTTCCTAGCAAACCATTGTTTGTCTATGTTACCGCTTTTGCTCAGCCCCTCTTATAGCGTTGCTAGTTGCAGTTGAAGATGAAGTTTGTTCCTTGTTGGAACATGGATATTGTTGGGATATCATTATTATATAGTATTTACTTTAATGCATCTATATACTTGGTAAAGGGTGGAAGGCTCGGCCTTATGCCTGGTGTTTTGTTCCACTCTTGCCGCCCTAGTTTCCGTCATACTGGTGTTATGTTCCTTGATTTTGCGTCCCTTACGCGGTTGGGTGTTATGGGAAGCCTTTGACAGTTCGCTTTGAATAAAACTCCTCCAGCAAGGACAAACCTTGGTTTTACATTTGCCTAACAACCTATCACCTTCCCTTGGGTTCTACAGACTCAAGGGTCATCTTTATTTTTAAACCCCCCCCCCCCCGGGCCAGTGCTTCTCTAAGTGTTGGTCCGA
Source organism: Triticum dicoccoides (assembly GCF_002162155.2). NCBI lineage: Eukaryota > Viridiplantae > Streptophyta > Magnoliopsida > Poales > Poaceae > Triticum > Triticum dicoccoides. Next base: position 431,501,820 of record NC_041382.1, read on the forward strand.
ACTAGAGCCCCTTGCAGTGCCACCTCAGGAAAACTTGAGGGTTGGTTTTAGTTGTACGGATTGCTCATCCGGTGTTGCCCTGGGAATGAGATATTTGCAGCTCCTATCGGGATTGTCGGCACATCGAGCGACTTTGCTGGTCTTGTTTTACCATTGTCGTAATGTCTTGTAACCGGGATTCCGAGACTGATCGGGTCTTCCGTGAGAAGGAATATCCTTCGTTGACCGTGAGAGCTTGTGATGGGCTAAGTTGGGACACCCTTGCAGGGTTTTGAACTTTCGAAAGCCATGCCCGTGGTTATGGGCAGATGGGAATTTGTTAATGTCCGGTTGTAGAGAACTTGACACTTAACTTAATTAAAATGAATCAACCACGTGTGTAGCCATGATGGTCTCTTTTCGCCGGAGTCCGGGAAGAGAACACGGTCTCGTGTTATGATTGAGCGTAAGTAGCTTCAGGATCACTTCTTGGTCACTTTTAGCTTCTCGACTGTGCTTTGCTTCTCTTCTCGCTCTCATTTGCGTAAGGTAGACACCATATATGCTTAGTGCTTTGCGGCAACTCCACCTCACTATCCTTTTCCTACCCTTAAGCTTAAATAGTCTTGATCTCGCGGGTGTGACATTGTTGAGTCCCCGTGACTCACAGATACTTCTAAACAGATGCAGGTGCCAATGCTACCAGTGCAGGTGATGCTACCGAGCTCAAGTGGGAGCTCGATGAAGATCTTGATCGTTGTGTTGTGTTTTTTCCGGTTGATCAGTAGTGGAGCGCAGCTGGGACGATCGGGGATCTAGCATTTGGGGTTGTCTTCTTTTATTTTGGTTTCGTAGTCGGACCTTGATTGTAATCTGGATGGTGTATGTTTAACTTGTATTTGTGAGAAGTGGTGATTGTAAGCCAACTCTTTATCCCTTTCTCATTCAGTACATGGGATTGTGTGAAGATTACCCCTCTTGTGACAAACCTACCATGCGGCTATGCCTCTAAGTCGTGCCCCGACACGTGGGAGATATAGCCGCATTGTGGGTGTTACAAACATTTACTTTGAGTGCATGTCAAGTTTGTGTCCATATGATTCTTGTAGCATGTTGTTTCCTTGATTGCAAAGTGCTTAGTTATTGTTTTGGGCAGATTGTGTTTGAAACTTGTATTGAGTGTATGTGTTGAACCGTTGCTCCGTTTCGTGCATGCTCTATATGTAACTTGCTTCGCTTTGCATGTAGTTTCATATTATCTTGTTGCATCCTTGTTTTGAGTGTGTTTGCTTGATGTTTGTATGCTTTTTGCATCTAGGACATGTTTAACTTGTTTTGCTCATATCTTCTAGGCCGCAACTCCGAATTAAACGAACTTTATATGTAACTTGACTAGAAAACCATGTAGATCATCTTAGTGCGCTTTAACTTGATGTTTAACAGCTTTAACATAATGTTTTGCTCAGATCAGGACCAATTTCGAAATTTGCATATGAGGACTTACCGGAATTGTTATATGTTGGTCCCGGCCTCATTTGAACTTGCTTTGATCTATTGTTCTTGTATGCATCATCTCTTGCCATGAGTAGCATCATGTAGCTTTGTCTTGCATCATACTTGGTTGAGCATCATGTCTTGTTTATGTGTTGTGTGTTTACCATGTTGTTTTCTTCTTTCCGGTTGTGCTCCTTCTCGATTGTTCCTGTTCCGTTGCGATTGTGAGGATTCGTTTGACCAGATGGGATTGTCTTCTTCATGGACTCGTTCTTCTTCCTAGCGGGATTTTAGACAAGATGACCGTCACCTTGGATCTCACTACTATCTTTGCTATGCTAGTTGTCTTGATGCTATCGCTATGTTGCCCTACCTACCACTTGTTTATCAAGCCTCGCAAATTGCCATGATAGCCTCTAACCTTTTTACCCTTCCTAGCAAACCGTTGTTTGGCTATGTTACCACTTTGCTCAGCCTCTCTTATAGCGTTGCTAGTTGCAGGTTGCTCCATGTTGGGACATGGATATCATGGGATATCACAGCATCTCTTATTTAATTAATGCAGATATATACTTGGTAAAGGGTGGAAGGCTCGGCCTTATGCCTGGTGTTTTGTTCCACTCTTGCCGCCCTAGTTTCCGTCATACCGGTGTTATGTTCCTTGATTTTGTGTCCCTAACACGGTGATGGTTTATGGGCCCCTCTTGACAGTTTGCTTTGAATAAAACTCTTCTAGCAAGGCCCAACATTGGTTTTAACATTTGTCATAATAATACTTGAACCTAATAATTAATTGACATAGGGCATCATGAACCCGAGGATTTTCTACATAGCAGGGGGACAGTGCTGATGGTGTTAGTCCCAAACTAGAGCACCGTGCGGGACCGCCCCTAGGAAACTTGGGGTATTTGGATCCTGTACACTTCACTTATCCGGACGTGGCCTGAGATGAGATATGCGCGACTACTATCAGGGTGTCGGAACGCTGGGAGGTCTTGTTGGACTTGTTTTACCATTGTCGAAATGTCTTGTGCACCGCGATTCCGAGTCCGATCGAAGGGTCCCGCGATGGAGGATTGTCTCCGCGAATCATGAGCTTGTCAAGGGCTAAGTTGGGACAACCCTGCAGGGTTTAAACTTTTGAGAGCCGTGCCCACGGTTATGTGGCAGATGGGAATTTGTTAATATCTGGTTGTAGAGGACTTGAAGTAAACTCAATTAAAATACACCAACTGCGTTGCGTAACCGTGACTGCCTCTTTTCGGGGAAGTTCGAGAGGAGGACACGGTTGGGTTATGTTTGAACATAAGTAGTTCAAGATCACTTCTTGAACATTACTAGTTTGCAACCGTTGCGTAGTTTCTCATCTTACTCTTGTACTCGTAAGTTAGCCACCATACTTTGCTTAGTCAATGTTGCAACCTCACCACTTTACCCCTTCCTTACCCTTTAACCTTTGCTAGTCTTGATACCATGGTAATGGGATTGCTGAGTCCTTGTGGCTTACAGATTACTACACCAACAGTTGCAGGTATAGGTAATGCGATGATCTCACGTGAGAGCGATGTTTTCTTGTTTTGGAGTTCTTCTTCTTCATCATCGATCTTGGGTGAGGTTCCTGGTCGGCAGCCTGGGCTAGCCGGGTGGATGTCGTTTGAGCTTATGTTTGTGTTTCATCCGTAGTCTGATGTTGTTCTATGTATGATGTATTGATGTATTCTTGTGGCATTGTATGCCTTTTGTATATATCCCCAACTATTATGTAATGGTATGATGTGATGATATCCACCTTGCAAAAGCGTGTCAATATGTGGTTTTATCCTTGGTGGGACCTTCGATTTCCGTTAGGATAGAGTCGCATATTGGGCATGACAAGTAGGCATCATAGCCTCGAGCGACCATAGGAGCCCCCTTGTTTGATCGTATAGTTTGGCTGTTGTCGAGTCTAGAAGAAAACTTTTTCGGGGTCTCGTTATATCGGAGAGTAGGAATTCTTTTTACTCCTCATCCCCTTCGTCGCTCTAGTGAGAAATCCTGACGTAGGTGATTTGATATACACCTCTTCCCCTTCAATTTTTTTAGGATCATGCAATTAGTTTTCGTTTGTTGCGATGTCATCTCTTTTCATCCGGTGCTCTCTCTTTAAAGGATTCGATCCTCTCCATCTTTTGCAAGATCATTCCTTAGTTCTTTCTCAACCGACGTTATTTCCACGTCCGGATTGTCTTTCTTTTTCCCACCCACTCACCCTTTTTCGTCTCGAAGCCGGAGTCCTTAATCGAGTATCCATCCTACTGGTGCGAAGCCTTTGCATTCCTTCCTCAGATATTTCAACCGGTGTTTTCTCTTCAAATTATTCGTCTGTCCCCATCCCAGGTTGCCTTTGTTTTTTCCACCCTCCCACCCCTTTTATTCCCGGAGTCTGAGCCTCTATTTGAGCATCAATTTCATTGTTGCGGAGTCTCTTTAATCTTTCTTCAATTGTCTCAACCGGTGAATTCTCGTCTAGTTAATCATTATTCGTCTCGTTTTCTTTTCGGTGGATCCAATTCAAGCTTTTCGTTGTTGATCATATTCTTTTCCTCGACTCAAGTGTTTTCCCTTGCTTGTTCGCCTCTCGCCATTTAATCATTTCGTAGTGTTGAAGACATCTCAGAAGATTCGTGTTTGCATTCAATTAAATTCGAGGTTGTCACCTCATTCGAGTCTTTCAGTTGTTCCGGTGCATCATTTCTCTGTCCAACAATCCTTTCTAACAGTGCTTATTTTCAGTGGGCCCTAACCTACAAGTCTTTTCCCAGGATTTTACCTGACTCTTCTAATTTTCTCGGAGTTATTCTCAAATTATTTTCGAAGTTTGACGTAAGAATGAAATTCATCAGTCAGATGCTTTTCCAAGTTCAATTTCAAATTATTTTGATTGTTGGCTCAACCTTTTCGCTTTCATTCTCCTGGAGTATCCCAACAATTCTTCAGGGTGTTCCTCGTCGTCAATCTCAACATTTGAAGACCGAAGAAGAGTTTCCTCTAAATCTTGTCTGTTGTCTCGGAGATTCGTGGTGCTAGCTTGTTGCTATCCTCTTATTGTTCCCAATCGTGCGATTCTTTCCTTACCCATCCGGTGTATTTCAGGAGTTGTTTTTTTGTTTCGATTATCTGGAGGCCTCCATTTTGGAATAGTTCTTCGTTCCAAGTTTTTAGCTTCATTCTCTAATTATTCTAAACTGATGCCACTTCGTCCGTTCCCTTATTTGTACCGGTGCTTCATTCAAGCTTTCTTTAATCAGTTCGTGATCTTTTCGTTCTCTTGCATCTTTATTCACTCAAGTATCTTCGTTCGTTTTATAATTCTTCCCAGCGATTCGTTCTCTTCGCTTTGTTCGTTTTCATTGACATGGTGGTTCGTTCAAGAATCCTCCTCCTTCGCTATCGTATCAATTCATTCGTCCTTTCCAATCCTACCGGTGGTGCATGAAGACCTTCCCAAGTTTTGCGCTATATCTCCCCGTAATTTTTTCCAACGCGACTAAGTTGTATGCAATCCATTGCTTCTCATCAATTTAATTGATGAAGGATAAGCATAACATAATTCTTATTCTTCTTTCATCAAGTTGAGTAATTTCTTCCTCCGGAGATTGTTCATGATGAGTAATATCTCGGTTCTAAGTTGTTCATTTTTCTTTTCCGGAGTTCCAAGTTTTTTCTAGCTTGTCTCGTCACAAAGTTCCATCTAAATCATCGCAAGGCGTCATCTTATTCTTTTCCTCCTTGAATTCTATCTCATCATTATTTTGTTACCGGAGTTCTTCACGGTGGTTCGTAAGGATTTAATTCATTCTTGAAGTGTTCATCAAGATTCTTGTTGGAGGAGTGCAAGTATCTTTTCCTCTTGCGTCTCAAAGTGCAATTAATTCTCCGTGTTCTTTTGAAGTGGATTTTTGCATTTCATCGTTCTTCTCAGCAATTCAATCATTCCCATTTGTGGCCGGTTATCACCTCATAATTTTGAGATGTTTTCCTTAAGTCCATGCAAATCAATTCTTTCGATTTTGAATCTCCAACAACTTCGTTCAACACTTCTTCGTAAGGATTCTTTTCGAACTCAATTGTGGTAGAAGATGTCATTTTCTTCTTCGTTCTCTTCATTCCACTCTTTTAATTCTTCCGGAGGCGTTGTGTTGTTCCTCTCGTCAAGTATCGGTCCATCTTGTCAACTTCATGTTCTATTCCATTCCATGTCCAATCGAGATGCTATCGCAATTCTTTCATTCTTATTCCTTTTATATCTTCTTCTAACTGGAGTGGTTTCAGAGTCTAGCTTGTTCCTGAGCTTTTGATTCTCGTCATAATCATCGTTTCTCTTTTCCACCCAAGTGCTCCCAACTTTGTTCATCTTCTCTCTTGCACTCTTGGTTACCTCATCCTCTTTCCTTCCGTCTTGTTCCTAAGATCTCGGGATGAGATCTCTTGTCAGTGGAGGAGAGTTGTAACGCCCCAAGCCCGATTCACCAGGTGTCTTCCGGTTATTCACCATCTTTGTTATGTCATTTTCTTGCGTGTAGCACTTTGCCATGTCATCATGTGCATCTCATTTGCATTCATGTTCGTCTCTTGCATCCGGTCATTTTCCCCGTTGTCCGTTTCGACATCTGACACTCTCACATGCACCCGTTGCACCTTCCAGTTCTCGTTTCATGAGCGGGAGAGAAACGTTCTTGGAATGGGCCGAGATTTGTTGAGTGGTCTTGGTATATCACGGGTAGACCGCCTGTCAAATTTTGTTCCATTTGTAGGTCGTTTGATGCCCCAACGGTTAACCGCGTTAACCGAAACCCCTCCTTCTCTTTGAAGCCCAACACCCCTTCATAACAGCCCACTAGCCCATCTAAACCCCTCCATGCTCTCTGTTGTTGGATCATGATCGTGTGGGTGAAAACCGCACCTCATTTGGCCTCTCCTAGCTCCCTCTACCTATAAATAGGTCCTCCCCGTCCAAAATCGCAGTCCAAACCTTAGTCCCTCTCCTCCTCCGCTGCCGAACATGTCCGCCCGGCGTCAGACATGTCCAGTCGCCGCTCCTCGCCCACTCCCGCTCTGCCACGTGTCCCCGCACCGCCACCTCGCGCCTGTGGCCGCCGAGGCCCGCCGAGCCCAACATGGGCCCGTTGGGCCTGGTCGCCGCCTCCTGGCGCGCTCGGCACCCCCCGCGCGACATTGCTCTGCCGCCTCCGCCCGCCGGCCGCCGGCTGTC
>NC_041382.1:431508931-431559270 GCF_002162155.2 Triticum dicoccoides
CGCCGTCGCCCCTCGCCGACCCCTCCCACCTTCGGTCTTCCTCGCCCCTCGCCGGAGCCTCGATAGGGTTCGCGCAATCGCCGGATCTCGTCGGCTGGAATTGATCCACCAGCCCCTCGATCCAAATGCGCCTCCACCTCCCCGGATCTCTTCATCCCGCACCACTCCGTCCCGATTCCGCGAGGTTGAATTTTGTTTAAGTCCCAGATTTTCAGCATTATGCGTGCATCTTTGACCTTCCATAACTTGCTGCATATTGCTCCGTTTTGCGTGCATGTTATGTCAAATTGTTCATCCATGAGTTCTCTAGATGATGGTGTAGTTTGCATGCATGTTAATATTCATATTGATGCCTTAATCATCGTTGCAAAAGTGCTAAGTGTTATAACCTGCTGAGATTGTCATAACTTGTTGATTTGTCTTTTTATAGCATTTTGTGTATTTATCTTTTGAGCACCATGTCAACATGTTTTAGGAGCATCTTCATGCCATATTTGTAGTGGGGCTATCCATGTATTTTTATGTTCTTGTGGTGACTAGCACAAGCTTGTGAAGTGTGCTACTTGATGTTGCTGATTTCTGAGACTTAGTGATTTTGCTAAGTCTGTAACTGTTACAATATGTTGCCATGTTAACTTGATGTTATCATCAATTTCGTGCATAATCTGGAGATGCCTGGTTGACATGTTTTGATGTCCATGTTATGATATTTCATGCCATGCCTTTTGATACCTCACATATGTCCTATAGCATATGTTTTCATTGCCGTGAACATGCCTAAATGATGTTCCAGTTTTCTGTTAACTTCATGATGACATGTTGTGAGCTTGTTATTGATTAATCTATGCCCCTTTTGGAGATGTTCCAATTACATGAATTGAATTACAATATGAGTACTTTGTCCACATGCCAAGTTTTATAATTTTGGACTTAATATGACCTATGTTCCAAGCTTGCAAACATGCTATGCTGATGTTGCTGTTTTACACTTGGTGAAACTGTTACAATATTCAAACTTGTCTTGTTGGTTCCCACTAGTCCATGAGACATATGGTTATGATGCCTGGATGTTATTTGCTCCTTGTTATGTGTACTTTGATGCCATGCCCTTGGTTTCCATATAACTTGTTGTAGCTTTTCTATTTCTTGCTCTGAAGTTGCCATCATGCTAAATGTGTCATCCTGTTAACATCATGTACTTTTTTCCAAGCATCATAATAATTACTCTGTGCTTCATATGAACTTGTGCCCTTGGACAAAGTTAAAGTATATCATGTGTAGTACAAGCCCATGTATTTTGCATAATTATTAAGGTTGCTATGCTTGCTGTTATATGCCTCCAAAGTCATCATCATAATGTTATTGTTTGGCATTCCCAGATTTCCTCTAAGTATGAGAATCATCTTATATCACGTTGCATCTTGTCTTGTTGATTGCCATTGATGTAGGGATATATGGAGATGCTTATTAATCACGCTTTGCCATGTTTAACCTTTAATTTAATGCCATGATTTTGCTTGTTATGTTCTTGCACTGTATCATCATTGTTTCATGCCTCCAACATGTCAACATGTTAACTCTCCTCATGCATATGCTCTTTCACTAAGTCATAATTTGTGTTATTAAGTTGCTTTTTGCAATGATCATGTTGGATTACTCCTGATGCCTATGACCCTGAACCTTAATGTTATTTGAAGCATGTAACATGTACTTTGAGTGCATGTCAAGTTTGTGTCCATATGATTCATGTAGCATGTTGTTTCCTTGATTGCAAAGTGCTTAGTTGTTGTTTTGGGCAGATTGTGTTTAAAACTTGTATTGAGTGTATTGTTGAACCGTTGCTCCGTTTTGGGCATGCTCTATGTGTAACTTGTTTGGCTTTGCATGTGGTTTCATATTATCTTGTTGCATCCTTGTTTTGATTGTGTTTGCTTGATGTTTGTATGCTTTTTGCATCTATGCCATGTTTAACTTGTTTTGCTCATATCTTCTAGGCCATAGCTCCGAATTAAACGTACTTTATATGTAACTTGACTATAAAACCATGTGGATCATCTTGGTTCACTTTAACTTGATGTTTAACAACTTTAACATAATGTTTTGTCCAGATCAGGACCAATTTCGAAATTTGCATATGAGGACTTACCGGAATTGTTATATGTTGGTTCCGGCATCACTTAAACTTGCTTTGATGTGTTGTTCTTGTATGAATCATCTCTTGCCATGAGTAGCATCATGTAGCCTTGTCTTGCATCATACTTGGTTGAGCATCATGTCTTGTTTATGTGTTGTGTGTTTACCATGTTGTTTGCTTCTTTCCGATTGTGCTCCTTCTCGATAGTTCCTGTTCCGTTGCGATTGTGAGAAAACTCATAACTTCCATTAGTATAATAAAGCAAATCACCACTTAGTTACTATTGTGAACTCATTCTAAATTTATATTGGTGTTATATCTACTGTATTCCAACTTCTCCATGGTTCATACCTATAGCGACCTGACCCGAATGTATCAAAGTCTCTGTGCTTCTGTGTCATCCCTGGATCGGTATGCTGACACACACAGTACTCAAGGAATTATAACAGAGTTCAATCACACACTTTATTACATTGTGGTCCTCAAAAGGAGTATTTATTACAATAATATGGCTGAAGGTTGTCTAAATAAAATAACTACGGAAGCTCCGATGGTAAATGAGTCCATCCAACTCCACGGAAAAACTGAGTGCGGAACAACGACCTATCGCACCTTACTCTTCGTCTGAAAGATCTTCAACATGAAACATTGTAGCCACAAAGGGTAAATACATTGAATGTATTGGCAAGTCACACCCAAAGTATAAAAATAGATCTATCATCTACATGCAAGGATATAACAAGTGGATAGCTCTAAGGTTTATTTTGCATAAAGCCAATTTTGTCCTATTTCTACTTACTAGCCAAATTTTATTCCTTTACATTTTTATTAACCTATTGTTAAATTGGACCGCCTCCAACTTAACCCACCTATGAGAGCCTTCGGGGATCATGGTTTAATTAAACCCATATCAAAATAATTATTTGGGATGAGAAGATCTTCCAGAGGTTTCAAGTCCAGTTGCTCAAAGTTGTCTGTAACCGGGGACACGAATAATCATGATTAGTTTGTACACTCTGCAGAGGTTTGCGCACTTTTCCCCACAAGACTCGATTTCCTCCATTGAATTCCTCGCACTGCATGATGTTTGAGAACCGGATGATCGAGACATAGTTTTTCTGAAGAGGTCCCCTTAACCGATAGATAGGCCGGTACACCTGCAATTCCCCTACATCTGCTAGACTATCATGGAAAGGTTTCCCACAACTTACTCAACTATGCCAGAGCCCATAATGGCTTGTGGCTGCACATGGAAGCTACTTGATATGAAACATGTCCAACCTTTTTGAACCTGGGCGGCATTCCCCACCTTTTCCTGAGTAATGCAGAGCCTCTCGGAGGTTACATACTTGTCGACTGGTCCCAACAAACCTTTCTGCCCAAATGATTGATTAATTGGTATTGTAGAGCCTCCGAGGAAATACAATACATGTAAGTTATTAATGTAGTCATTGCTCAAGTTCTCTCGCAACTTCCATGAATCACACGCTACCCAATCCACGTCTACCACAGCATGGCTAAGAAATAACTACACTATAATGATTCCCAATGTGGCGGCAAAGACAATCAGGATCAGGCTAAACATATGGCTATCCTATCTGGGTTTAACATAGCATAGTAGTCCTACACATGCATACTACTGGGTTGATAGAAGGCACTACATGCAAAGTAAAAACATAGGATTGGTATGATCAAAAGTGCAAACTTGCCTGTTAAAGTTGATGAAGTACTCTGCACTCAAAGTCCTAACAATTATACTCTTGGCACTCCGGACAATCTAGCGTGAGCAAGCAATAACATACATAAGCAATCATGCACAAGATTCAAAGAAAAGATCTCGGAAAACTTCGAAAACAAGCACATAGCTCTTGCCAACAGAAAATAATTTTCAATAGTACTAAAATTATTTGGACTAGTCTTAACGGAAAGTTTAGGTCAAGAGCTTCAATTTGCAAAAAGAATAAATTAAATCAGAGTTATCAAACTCTAGTTACAGCCCAAACAAGTTTAAATTGAATCTGATCTAATTCAAAAGTTAAAATTTCAAAAAGTTCATTTTATAAGTTCTCTGGATAGTTGAGATCATGACGAAGAATTTGACGTTGGTTTCATTGAATTTGGACTAACGAGTAAAAAGTTGTGATCCTTTGAAAACCAGGGGCTAATCTAAAAAAAGTAAACTACATCTAGGTCCCTAGCCACATGTCAGAATACTACTGGCTGAAAATCGTTCGTTGCGGGGCTAAACAGAGAACGTTCACTAACTAAAGCGCCCCCGTTCGAACTAAAAAACAAATCTAATCTAATCCTATCCATCTAACCTAGATCGGACGAGCGAGGAGCAGCGGCGGCTTACCGCGATGGTGGGCGTCAACGTCGCCGGAGAAGGAGACGGCAGCAGCGTCAGGGTTGTCGGGCTGGGCTCTCCGGTGGTCCTCCAGCTCGGGCGAAACCACGGGGAGGTGCAGCGCGGAGCGACACGTTTGATGGTGGCGTCAGCATCGGTCGGGAGCGAACCTAGCGACGGCTGCGGAGTTCATCGTCGACGTCGGCTTGAACTTGGGAGGAGAGAAGAGAGGCTGGGACCTCGCTATTTAAGGAGGGAGGGGAGGCGGTGCCTTGGGAGAGGGGACAAGACGGGGAAGGAGTCCAGGACGAGCATGGCGGTGGCAACGACTTGTGCGGGCGGCGGACTCTAGCGCGAGGTCGGGGACGGACCCGACAGGTGGGACCCACCTGTCGACGGCAGAGAGAGGTGGCGGCCGATCGGGGCTGCGAGCGGGCGAGCAAGCGGGAGGCGGTTCGCAGCGCTGCGCAGGGAGAGGCTAGGCTGCGGCTGGCCTGGCCCAGTTGGCTGGCCCGTCCCAGTTCGGCGGTTTCTTTTTTTTTTGTTTAAACACAAACACAACAAAAGAAAATAAAACCAAATAAAATAAAAATATATTATAGGCATATCATATATCAAAATTTGTAGAAAAATATTTTCTAAAACATGAACACATTTCCAGCGGCAAATAAATTCCACAAAAAAATAAATAAAGAAAATAGTGCTATTGGCTCGTATAAAAATAAAAATATTTTAAAATACCAAAATGATTTCAAACTCATTTCTCTCCATTTTTCTACTGTAGGGAATCATTTTACCCTATTTTCCATATATTTTATTTTTGGAGAAAAGTAATTTGAATAAAAACCAAATAACTCCAAATTGAAAGTGGGTTATAAATAACTTCAAAGGGACTTTCAATTTGATTCTTTGAAACTTCCAACTCTCTTTCTTAGCATTTGAAGAAGTCATTTTATCTTCTACCATGGAACTCATTGAGTTGCATAAAGTTTCCAAATTTGAAATATTTCCAAATGGAATTCAAATCTTTTCAAAACCCTTCTCATTTATTTAAATGGAAGAAGTCATATCATCTTCACTCTAGGGTTTTGTGATGTAATGAATATGAATTCTTGGAGATCATAAATGCAAGGTGAAAGTTTGGGAAAGTCATTTCATTCCCTCTCATTCAACTTTCAAAAAGTTTCAAATTCCACTAAATTTCACACAACAAATCACACAAGCAATCATTACTACCTAATTAATATAACATTCCAAAATTTAGAATTTTGGGATGTTTCAATACCCACTGATACTTCTGTAACTCCAAAAATTCTGAACAATTAGGAAAGTCAAGGCAATTTGTATATAAATCTTGTGAAAAAATGATCAGGATTTTATCATGCTTCCATAAAAAATGAAAACTATTTTACTGGGCACAAAAGTTTATGTTTTTCCAGCAAGATCATATCAACTATCACCATAGACCATCCCAAAGGTCTTACTTGGAACTTTATTGAAACAAAAGCTATAAAACATGATTAATACAGTAGCATAATCATGTGAACACACAAAAATAGTAGGGGTAAATATTGGGTTGTCTCCCAACAAGCGCTTTTTAATGCCTTTCCAGCTAGGCATGATGATTTCAACGATGCTCACATAAAAGATAAGAATTGGAACAAAAGGGGAGCATCATGAAGCATATGACTAGCACATTTAAGTCTAACCCACATCCTATGCATAGGGATTTTGTGAGCAAACAACTTATGGGAACAAGAATCAACTAGCATGGGAAGGCAAAACAAGCATAACTTCAAGATTTTCAATTCAAAGAGAGGAAACTTGGTATTATTGCAACTCCTACAAGAATATATTCCTCCCTGATAATAATTTTTCAGTAGCATCATGAATGAATTCAATAATATATCTATCACACAAAGCATTATTTTCATGATCTACAAGCATAGAAATTTTACTACTCTCCACATAAGAAAAATTCTTCTCATTCGGAATAGTGGGAGTATCATGAGAAACTCGAATACTATAAATTTTTTCCACATTAAAAGAGTAATGTTTAGAAAAAAGGGTAAGCATAACCTTGACAAGTTTTATGAATATAATCATCACTACTTTTTATGACATAAGTGTCATCACAATAATCATCATAAGTAGCAACTTCGTTCTCATAATCAATTGGAACCTCTTCCAAAATAGTGGATTCATCAATAAATAAAGTCATGACCTCTCCAAATACACTTCCATAATTATTACAATAAGATTCAACACCCTCCAAAATAGTGGGATCATTCGTACCTCGAGTTGACACTCTTCCAAACCCACTTTCATCAATATAATCATCATAAATAGGAGGCATGCTATCATCATAATAAATTTGCTCATCAAAACTTGGGGGACAAAAAATATCATCTTCATCAAACATATCATCCCTAAGCTTGTAGCTTTTCATATCATTAGCATCATGGATATTCAAGGAATTCATACTAACAACATTGCAATCATTCTCATCATTCAAATATTTAGTGCCAAACATTTTATTGACTTCTTCCTCTAACACTTGAGCACAATTTTCCTTTCCATCATTTTCACGAAGGACATTAAAAAGATGAAGCATATGAGGCAACCTCAATTCCATTTTTTGTTGAAGTGATAAAACAAGAAATTAAAAGATTCAATTGCAAGATCTAAAGATATACCTTCAAGCACTCACCTGCCCGGCAACGGCGCCATAAAAGAGCTTGATGTCTACTATGCAACCTTCTTCTTGTAGACTTATGTTGGGCCTCCAAGCCTAGTGTTTTGTAGGACAGTAGCAATTTTCCCTCAAGTGGATGACTAAGGTTTATCAATCCGTGGGAGGCGTAGGATGAAGATGGTCTCTCTCAAACAATCCTGCAACCAAATAACAAAGAGTCTCTTGTGTCCCCAACACACCCAATACAATGGTAAATTGTATAGATGCCGCCAACAAGTGTGAGACCTTGGAGGAGAAGAACAAGGCCCAAGAAGACGATCTCACCAAGGCTCTTCAGGAGGCCAAGGAGGCGCGGACCGAGTCCCGGGCAGCTCGCGAGGAGATCAAGCAAGTCAGACAGATAGCGGCTGGTAAGCCCTTTCTTTTACAGAGTATATTCGGCAGTCAAAGATACGCCTTGCTTAATCGACTACGGAGTTTTCCAGATGCCTTTGCAGATCTCCCAAGGAGTGCGACAGACGCCGCACAATTCTTTCGGTCCTAGGAAGGAAACACCACGGAGAAGCTCTTCTAGTCCCAGTACCTGGCGCCAGAAAGGCCAGTGCTGCTAAACAACTAGATGATGCAGTTGGCGGAGCTGCATAGGATGTTCGGTTCGGCCATGAAGCACATCATAGTCCGGCTATGGCCAGCCGGACCCGTTCCGAGCAGTTACTTCGGCTTGGTGCGGATGGCCTTTGCCCGCGTCAAGATGCACTGGGCGAAGATGAAGGCCGCCGTCGTGGCCGTTGAGGGGCCACCTGAGGGCAAGGACTACCTCAAGCCAGAGCGATACTTCAAGGACATCCTGGAGGGTGTCCGTTTAATAGAGGGTCAATGCTCGAAGGATATTATGTTTGAATGAGTGTATCTAAGGTGCCTGGATTGTGTTATGAAACAAGGCCTTTGTATAATATGCTTGTTTGTTTATCTCAAATTATTTTCCTCCTGTGCGGTCGTTTGTTATATCTGAAAGTTTGCCAGTCGTCGGCTTTAGCCCCCACATAGATACTACAGGGGTGTTAGGAGTAGCACTTGACCACACTTGACCCAACGTCTTGGTCAATAAAGGAGGTGATCGTGCAGCGAACTAGGCAATCAGACTATGCGGCTTTATCACTCTCACTTAGCCATAGGAGTTTGACGAAGGGACTCTGAGCTAGCCCCTGGTGTTTGTTATCCAAACTTGGATGGTTTTAGGTGCGTGACCGGGTAGAGGCTGGTCCTTCGTATAATACGAAGAAAAATCGCAAAAGATTTAGTAAGTCACCGAACCGATGACCAGCTCTCTCCAGATCATGACAGTTAGTTTTCGGCTTTCTCTACTGAGGTGTTTGACCGGACGAGCCAGAAACACAATCTCAATAGTTCTCCCTTTAATACCTTAGCCGAACAAGCGGGACGTAAGGTGGTAACCACAGGAGTCGGGCAACCCAACTATTGACAAAAGACATGATTCGGAGCCGATGCATATAATGCGGAATTCGGGACGCCGAAGTGTACTGTAAAAGTGTTCGGACTTTTTTTAAATATATGTGGCTGAATAGAGCCCTAGCAATTTATGTCGTGGTGTGTATGTCAATCTGTCATGAAGACAGAATACAGATTATGAAATAAGCCAATACCGAATAAGGTTGGACAAAACTATTTCCGCTATATTCTGATTGATACGTCAAACATGCTCTTATAGAAAATGCCATAATCATTAAGGCTATTTTACATGCCAAGAATTTGCGAGCAAGGGAAAGCTGTATTCAGGTCCTAAAAAAGAACAGGGGTGGTCTTGAAGTTCCTTTGGGCACCCTGCCGCACGTCTACGCCGCTTTTTCACCTTGGTGTAGGATCCTTTGAAAGGATCAACGATCAAGTATACATAAGCGGCCTGGAAAAGGGCCCTTGGTACCATCAAAAACTGATTTGGGTTTTGAAGAACCTGAAAAATAAAAAGGGAAAAAAGGAAAACGGCGAACATGAAGGTCTGAATAGTGTCGAGTCGTACTGCGAACTTTCTCCTTAGTGTGCCTCCGTCCTTTCCCATGGTATTTTTAATGCATAGTTATGTACGCGCGGTGCATATGCCGTGATTAAGTGGGGGTATTGACGGAGGCCGAATTGCTAATCTAGTTCTGGACGAACCGGACTGTCATTCTACAGAGTAGACCGGACACTTTTGACAGTGTCCGAAGGCTTGATGGCCGATGAAGTATTCAGCTTGATAAGGCCACCCTGCACCTCGGCTGCGAGGGCCGCAGTATGCTCCTCAGTACAGAGGGAGTGCTCCATGTTTCCATTGACTGTTATAACCCGAGTGGTCCATGCATCTTGAGCTTTAGATAGGCATAGTGCGGGACTGCATTGAAGCGGGCTAAAGCGGTTCATCCGAGCAGTGCATGGTAACCACTACGGAAAGGGACGATTTCGAAGATTAAATCTTCGCTTCGAAAGTTATCCGGTGAGCCGAAGACTACCTCCAGCGTTATTGACCCTATGCAGCAGGCCTCTACGCCAGGTATTACTCCTTTAAATGTGGTTTTAGTGGGCTTGATCCTTGACGAATCAATACCCATTTTAGGGACAGTGTCCAGATAAAGCAGGTTAAGACTCCTCCTGCCGTCCATGAGGACTCGCATGAGATGGAATCTGTCGATAATTGGGTCGAGGACCAATGCTGCCGAACCTCCATGACGGATACTGGTCGGGTGGTCTCTGTGGTCGAAAGTGATCGTACAGGCCGACCATGGGTTAAATTTTGGGACGATTAGCTCTATGGCATAAACGTCCCGTAGTGTGCGCTTGCGCTCCTGCTTGGGGATATGAGTAACGTAGATCATATTCACTGTTTTTACCTCAGGGGGGGGGGGGGATTTGTTTTGCCCCCCAATGTTTGTTGGGCGAGGCTCATCGTCATCCTCGCTAGGCGGCCATTTCCCCTTATGTTCGGTGTTTAGCTTACCGGCCTGTTTAAAGACCCAACAATTTCTGTTGGTATGATTGGTAGGCTTGTCAGGGGTGCCATGGATTTGGCAAGGCCGATCTAGTATTCTGTCCAAACTGGATGAACCATCTTCGTTTCCTTTGAATGGCTTCTTCCGCTGACCAGGTTTAGAGCCACTGAATCAAGCGTTGACCGTCGTGTCTTCGGTACCTTCACTTCGACGCTTGTGTTTGTTCCGTCGTGGCCTACCGTTGTCATATCTTGCTTCGGAGGTGCCAGGGTCATTGGTGCTATTGCTTCTGCGAGCTAGCCAACTATCCTCTCCCGCGCAAAAGTGGGTCATGAGTGCGGTGAGAGCTGCCATGGACTTCGGCTTTTCATGGCCGAGGTGTCGGGCGAGCCACTCGTCATGAACATTGTGCTTAAAGCCCGTGAGGGCTTCAGCGTCCGGACAATCGACGATTTGGTTCTTTTTAATAAAGAACCTAGTCCAGAGTTTGCGGGTTGACTCTCCGGGTTGGTGGACTATGTGACTGAGGTCATCGGCATCCGGAGGCCGGACAGAGGTGCCTTGGAAGTTGTCTCTAAAGGCATCCTCCAAATCTTCCTAGCCACCAATAGAGTTCTCTGGGAGGCTATTTAGCCAGTGTCGTGCTGGTCCTTTTAGTTTCAAGGGAAGGTATTCGATGGCGTGGAGATTGTCACTGCGGACCATGTGGATATGGAGAAGGAAATCTTCAATCCATACCGCAGGATCTGTCGTGCCATCATATGATTTGATGTTTACAGGTTTAAACCCTTCTAGGAACTGGCGCTGCATTACCTCGTCGGTAAAGCATATGGGGTGTGCGGCACCTCTGTATCGGGAAACGTCACGACGGAGTTCGGATGACATTAGTATGCGGTTTTCGGCCCTGGTGAGGTTATGCCTATCGCCCCAAGCTTGACGGTCATCTTCTCGCATTGGAGTGCGACCCTTTGATCCATAGATTGATCTTGTTTGGCCTGCTCTATTGCTCAGGTCCTGACGTAAGTTGTAGGTGTATCCTGGAGCCGTTGTCTCTCTGCCCTAACGGCGAGGTGGTGCGGGTTGGTGTTCGGCATAGGTGGCCGCTTTATCTCGCCCACGTGGTGGCCGGTCTAGTTCATCAGCGCGGTCATGTTTCAACGTGATTGGCTCAAAGGCCTCGTCATCGAATTGTGGAAGTAGTCGACGCTTTGGATAACTCTTTGTTGGGCGTTATAGGCCATATTCTTTGGCAGCTAGGACCTGGGTCCATCTATCGTCGAGTGTATCCGGTTCGGCTTGGAGTCGTTGCTGCTGCTTTTTAAGGCTTCTTGAAGTGGCAATTAGTTGGCGCCTAAAGCGCTCCTGCTCGAGGGGTTCCTCTGGCATGATGAATTCTTCGTTGCCAAGCCTGACATCATCCTTAGAGAGCGGTAGATAGTAACTATCTTCCGAATCCTCATTCTCGACCGGATCGTCGGGGTTAACATGCCCCTCCCCCACATCATCCTATTCAGATGTGGGATCGATGGGAGCTTCGAGGTCTTCGGCGTCCTACAGAGTGTTATTCTCTCCGGTGCCGGTATTAATGTCTTTGCCACGATGCAATTTTGAGTGGCGTCGCTGGCGTCAACGCTTCGACGGTCCCTCATCAGGTTTCTCCTCCACTGGATCCTTCCTGTCTGCACCGTCATCCTCATTGGGTGTGTCCACCATATACACGTAGGATGTGGAGGTGGCCATCCAACATCCAGTAAATGGTGGGTCTTGGCCTTGTGCATCTCCTGCATCGTCGTCCATGCCACCGATGTCTTCGAAGGTGTAATCCAGCATATCGGTTAAGTCCTCGACGGTGGCTATGATGTGGGTGGTGGGTGGGACGTAAAATTCCCTGTTCTCAGCCCCTAGTCCGGGCTGGCCATAGTTCAGAGGCAATTCCTCTGTAATGGCGAGGGACCACATCAAGTCTATAGCCTCATTTAAGAGCGGGGTTTGGACGGGGAAACGAGAGTCCGCAGGGCTGGCCAGGGCAAAGGCCTCTTGGCCACACTTACTAGGCGCGGGCTTCGGGGGTTCGGAGCTAGAGTCCAGAGGCGAGTGCGGCTCTTCCATGATAGGGGGAACCCAGCTTGACTCCGGCTGGCCGAAGACGAAATCGCCTCTGGATCCCCGATTGTGAGTTTCATAGCTGAGAGTCCGGCGGGCTTCAAACTCCCATCTTCGGACCAGACAGTTTGCTCCAGATCTAAGGCCAGAGCGGCGGTCGGGGCCGTGAATCCTTCGAAGATCAAATCTCCTCGGATATCAGTGGCATAATTTAGGTTCCCGAAACTGATCTGATGACTAGGGGCGTAGCTATTGATCTGTTCGAGGTGGCCAATCGAGTTGGCACATAGAAGGAAGCCACCGAACACAAAAATATGGACGGGAAGGAAAGTTTCCTCGGAAACGGCATCATCATTGATGATCAAACAAGCCATCGAACCTTCTGTCGGCGGCACAGTGGAACCCTCCATGAAAGCACCAATGTCAGTGTCAAAACTGGCCAATCTCGGGTAGGGGGTCCCGAACTGTGCGTCTGAGGATCGAAGGTAACAGGAGACAAGGGGGACACGATGTTTACCCAGGTTCGGGCCCTCTTAATGGAGGTAAACCCTACGTCCTGCTTAATTGTATTTGATGAGTATAGGGGTTACAAGAGTTGATCTACCTCGAGATTCTAATGGCTAAACCTTAGATGTCTAGCCTGTATGAATTCTGATAGACTCTACGGACTAAACCCTTCGGTTTATATAGACACCGGAGGGGCCTAGGGTTGTACGGAGTCGGTTTACAGAGAAAGGAAAATACACATCCGGACATTTAAACTTGCTATCCACACAAAGGAGAGTCCCATCTGGACACGGGGGAAGGTCTTCTACCTTGTATCTTCATGGCCCATCAGTCCGACCCATATCAAATAGCCCGAACACCCGAGGACCCCTTAGTCCAGGACTCCCTCAGCCACCATCAAGCCTCTTCTTCGACCTTGGACGCCACCGGCGCCCGCTTGGGGAACCCCGTCATCGATGACATCGCCGCCGTCCTTGCCATCGGCCGTAGTCACGGGGTTGACGGCGAGGAACTTCCGCAGTAGGGCCTCGGTGGCAGCGGTGTAAAGCTCAGAGTCCACGGGTTCAAGCAAGGAGCCAAGGTCGAAGTTGGGGTCCCGAAGATAGAGGTGGCTGAAGACGCGCGTCACGGCTGAAGTAGAAAGCGCGTGGGCCTCCCCCTCCACCATGGGACCCACTCTAACAACGATACCCTCGAGCGTCGTGACAAGCTTGAGAAGCAGCCCGCCGGAGCCTTCCTCTAGAGTCACCAGCAACATCTTGTACCCGCTCCCATCGAGATCCTGCAATGCCTTGTGGGACCTCAGCTCGAGGGAGTCGAAAGCGGCACGTCCCGTGGTGGCCACCTCCTCAACAGCGGCAAGGAGCTTCACCCTGGTCTCGAGCCGAGCCTCGTCCTCGGAGACAAGCTTGGCGTGGGACGCCTGGGCCGCCTCCACCACCTCCTTCAGCTTCTCCAGGTGAGGGAGTCCTGGATTAGGGGGTCTCCGAACAGCCGGACTGTTGGACTATGAAGACACAAGGTTGAAGACTTCGTCCGTGTCCGGATGGGACTCTCCTTGGCATGGAAGGCAAGCTAGGCAATACGGATATGTAGATCTCCTCCCTTGTAACTGACTCTGTGTAACCCTAGCCCCCTTCGGTGTCTACATAAACCGGAGGGTTTAGTCCGTAGGATAACATACAATCATACCATAGGCTAGCTTCTAGGGTTTAGCCTCTATGATCTCGTGGTAGATCAATTCTTGTAATACTCATATCATCAAGAACAATCAAGCAGGGGTAGGGTATTACCTCCATCAAGAGGGCCTGAACCTGGGTAAACATCATGTCCCCTGCCTCATGTTACCATCCGCCTTAGACGCACAGTTCGGGACCACCTATCCGAGATCCGCCGGGTTTGACACCGACATTGGTGCTTTCATTGAGAGTTCCACTTTGCCGTCACCGTAAGGCTCGATGGCTCCTTCGATCATCGGTAACGATGCGTTCCAAGGTGAGGTTTTCCTCCCCGGAAAGATCTCTGTATTCAGCGGCTTCGCACTGCGGGCCAATTTGCTTGGCCATCTGGAGCAGATCGAGAGCTACGCCCCTGGCCATCAGGTCAGGTTTGGAAACTTAAACTACATTGCCGACATCCATGGAGATTTGATCTTCGACGGATTCGAGCCCATGTCAGGTGCGCCGCACAGTCAGGACGAGCATGACATAACTCTGCCGTCAGATAATATTCGGGAAATCGAATCTGCAACTAATCCGGCCGTCAATCCGGAGCAAATCGCGCCATCCGAGAGCGGAGGGATAGACCCCGCCATGGAGGCCACACTCTCAGTGGCGATAGAGCCGGATACTGACTTCACCCCTTACGAGAGCTGTTGTGGAATTAACACGTCAGATGTCCTTAGTGTTAGGACTTAGTCGCGAGGCCAACGCATCTATGTGGTAGCTTGAGAGGGGTTGAGTGGGACGAGAGACGCAGGGCGGATCCACACGCAAGACAAGGATTTAGACAGCTTCGGGCCCCGGGAAACATCATCCGGAAAAAACCCTACATGCTGTTTGAGGTTAGGTCTCATTATCATCACGAGGGATTCACCGTAAACCGGCTCTCCTCTTTGTTTCTAGCCCTAAGATTGTTTCTTCTTACTTGTAGCCTGTTGCTTCTAACTTGTCCCCCATTGGGAAGCCCTGCCCCTCCTTATATATGTTGAAGGGGCGGGTTACATGTGGAGTCCTATTAGGATTAGGACTAGTCTATCTCTAATACAAACCGGATACAAGTCCTGGTCTTAACTCCTTGTAAGGTAAATATTCGTCATGCCTTTCTCCTTAAACCGGCCCACCATAGCCTGATCCGGCCTTCCATAAACCGCTCGTTGGGCCACCAGGTCTTGTCGCTCCTCGCACCCGCCTGCCGGATTACCAATGAACCGTAAACCACCATGTCCAAGCGGGTCGCCAGTGAATTGCCAAACTCTAGCCGGGTCATACATCCGGCGGTTTATACCGCGAGGTATATCCCCGACATTAGCCCCCAGTTTAATTTGGATTTATCCATGTTAAACTGATCCTGTAAAAATAAACACAAGAACAAACTTGACAGGTTGTGCTCCGGGTTAAGAATTCTTGTAGACCGGCACCTGATCGTCCTTAAGTCCTTGTCATTTCCTCCTTCTAGAAAATCCGGGTCAATAATCAGCTTCATATTCAAATTGCTGATGTTGGCTTCTTACAGAAAAAATATTGTGAAGAATAATCCACTTGAGTCGGCTTCCAAAGCGTCGGTTTAAGAAATATTGGTCTTGAAACTCATCTGATATTCAGCCGGTTTGAAAATGTAGACTTGCCGGTTTTATCATTGCCAAAGACTGTCGGGTTATAAAAACTTGATAACTTCGAGTCATGTTTGTTGCAGACACCGGTTCATGATTGTTACCAACGCCGGTTCATGATTATTAATGACGCCGGGTTGCATCCACAAGGTCATAATGATTGGTGACGCCGGGTCAACCTAGTAACCTCAATCATAATATGAAAATAGTTCTTCGATAATAATATAATACATGTAGCCCCCAAGCCTTGAGCAGAACAAAGTGGTGGCTTAAGACTTTGCTTCAATATAAATATCACAATTTTGAAGAAATCCAGGTTGTTCATCTCAATCACTAGTCAGAATTGAGTATTCCCCATATGTAGCCCCCAAGTACCGGGTTGTCATGCTTACAGCAACCTGGGACTTGTAATTGCCTGATGCTCATAAAAACTTCAACCAGTGTAGCCCCCAAGGGCCGGGTCATTATGCCATAATGAGCAGGGACTTTGTAGGTATAATCATGTAGATTTGAGCAATGATGTGTAGCCCCCAAGGGCCGGCTCAGTAAGATAATATTGAGCTGGGACTTTAATATATACTTCAATGAAAATAACATCATATGATGTAACCCTCATCATGGGACTTGAATCCACATCCACAAGGCGAAGAGCCTTGTGCTTTACCAACTGAGCAGTGGACTCTTCAATAAAATGAATAAAAAGCTTTGTACCTTCAACTGTTGACAGGAGCAATTGGTAGCCCCCAAGGGCCGACTCATTATAATGTGACGAGTCGGGTCTTCAATAATATGAGCAGAAAATTACTTTGCATTAGCCCCCAAGTATCATGGTGCATGCTTGCAGCGACATGAGACTTGCATAATTAATGTAATCTCAACTTAAAATAATGTAGCTCCCAAGTGCCGGGTTGTAAGCCTGCAGCAACTCGGGACTATTCCTTCAATTGTAGAATAAAAATCATATCCATTGATAATATGATAGCCATTGCGCTAAACCGACTTTGAAAACCTTAATCATAATACTGGTTGTTGATAACCATAATAGAAATCCAGCCATGTTGGCTATTTTGAATAATATACCCAATGATTTATAAACGCATAATTCCAATGGCGCAGTCCAAATATATGTTGGCGATTTATAGTCCAAAGCCAGGCCGGTTTAATAAACACCGGATAATTTCTCATCATATACTGGCGACTTATCGTCTTAAAGTCAGGCCGGTTTAATAAACACTGGATAATTTATCATCATGCTTTATTCAACCTGTTTCTGCATACAACAAGTTTAAAGTGTCCTGGCGGTTTACCGCCGGACGGGTTATAATGCCCAACACATAACCTGGGTTTATAACCAAGGTCGCACTTAAGAATAATCAAATATGAAATATATCATACCTGTGATATTGAATCACATTGCTGGCTTTACCAACTTTTTGTAGTAAGAGTGATAACCCCAATCTTGAGTAATGATAACTCCTTTCATAATGTGCCGGTTGATGATAAACCGTACCGGGTTGTGATAAACACCGGTTTAACCATATATAATACTGCGACTCGTAGTCAAACCAGACCGGGCTGATAGTCCCCGGACCATAACTTGATCCTGTATTGACAACTTGTAATTGAAAGTCAAGCCGGGTTTATGAATGCCGGTTTACTCCATAATAGGATGGCAACAGAAAATCAACCGGGCAGATGGCCTCCGGATTAAAGGGGGATCAAAAATCATTGGCTGAATCGGGAAAAAATATGCTTGTTGACATAAAAGAAATCCAACAAAAGCAAAGAACGAACAAACCATGAAAACAACATGGAAGCAAAGGCAATGATAAAAACCATTTGCAAAAATATGCTATACTGAGCTGTTCAGATGGTATTACCATGGTCGGACAGGATCAAGGCCCCCAATAGGAGTGACAATGATTCAAGTCAGCCAGGTCCCCAAATGACTCGTGGCATATATGCTAGATCAAGAGGCGTGGCAATGGTTCGGGCCCGACCATGCCCCCAAGTGATTTTGTGGCCTTAGGCCGACCAAGAGGCGTGACTGGTTCAGACTTGACCGAGTCCCCAAATGATCTGGTGGCTGTCGCCTATCAAAGGGTGTTCGTTGGTTCGGACACGACCAAGGCCCCCAGTGATATATAAAAACAAATGTCAAGGGGTAAACCGGAGGCCGCTTTAAACAGAACCACTCCGTGTAACCTCGCATGATGAGAAAGACAGAGACCCCGCTTTATGAAGCAGAAGCCCCCATGTGATCAATAATATGTTAGGCCAATAAGGCAGGATACCCATGTTTGAACCGCCAATCATGGCAGCAGGTCCTCTTCGGTAATTTTTAACCTTTTTGCAAGAGATGAATTCTTCTTGAACCGGGATCTTGAACCGGATAGTGAGAGCTTCAAAGCTTTGTGGGAGAACAGACGTCCCTTAAACAGGATTGCAAACCAGAATCTTCACTTTCAGCCGGAAATTTTCTGACGGCCTTTAAATTTGCACCAATATGGCGGTTTAGGGTTCTGCATTAGATAACTTTGCAAGCCAGAGTAATCGCTCTTTTAAAGAAAGCAATATATAATATAAAAATATACTGGATGGATTTCACCTGATATGCCAGGCTAGTGGTTATCCACCGCAGAGTTGATGATCACCATGGTGAAGCCGTTCAACAACAAGCAGGCGCGGACATCGACGCATGATGACGCTTAACGCATACTTCATTGGCACAGCATGGCACCATCTTTATAATAAATTATTGTCCTGCATATAAAAAATATACAGACCAAAAGTAATTGTTCTCTTTATAAAAACAATATTTGCTGATAAAATAAACTTAGATAGACATCACCTGACTTTGCCCGGATGAAGGATGATCCGTAAGTAATACCAGTTTAATCCCACAGAACATTGCTTGTGAGTCAATTAGCCTAATCAACTCCTGATACCGTGGCGGTTCAGTGGGCGAAGAGGTGGAAGCACGCCGGTTCTGGCATGGCTGCAGCAGCTTGGAAGTGGCGAGGCGATCCCGTGGATCGGTTGTGGAGGCGCGGGCGGTTTACCACAGCTGCCAATGACTCAGGTGGTTTACCGCTGCGCTGGCGGTTCTGCGGTGATCTGTCAACAAGGCGGAAGCGAGGGCAGAAGCGAGGACCATGACGGTAACCCGGAGCAGGGGCAAAAACTAAAACACTTCGGCGATTCAGCACGGGATAGAATCAAACCGTCGGCCCGAACAGCTCTCAGTGAGTCAACGGACAGCTCACCGGATCCGACCGTCGCAGCTCAACGCAGAAGCGGCAACTTAACAATGCGCGGCTGAGCCAGCCGCGAGCTGACGTGGGGGTGATTTGGAAACCCCTAAGCGATGCAATTTTGGCGAGGCGGAGGCTGAACCGCCCGACAAGTTTAACAACAGAATCTCTCGCGAGGCGGACCGGCACCGAAACAGGATGGGAGGCGCTGGCGGGGCCTCGCGCAGCTGCAGAGGCGCATGGATTGGAGCATATGGCGGTGAAGTGCGTGGGCGCGAGCCGGGCGGAGGCGCGAGGCCGTGGGCGGCCGGGAACCGGGGGCCCGCCAGTCCGGATGGGGCTGGAGGCGCGCGGCTGAGCCGGAGGCGGCAGAGGCCGAGGACACGTGTACGAGGCAAGGGCGACGCGGAGGTGCTGACGATGAGGCACGGGCGGAGCCTGAGCGTGGCGACCCGGCAGGGGCTCGGGTGGCCAGCGGGGCCGAACCGGAGCGGGACGAGGCCGGTACAGCCGACGACAGAAACCAAGCAGCGGCAGCTCAATGCGCGTCCGTGACGGCGGGTTTGAACACGAACGCGGCAGATTAACGCAGCGGGGCGAGCGGATGAAGCGAGGCCGTGACCCGGGGCGATGCAGAGGCAAACCGGCCAGTGGTGGAGACGGTTCAGCGGTGCAGCCGGATGACAGTGGAGGCGACGGGTGCTCGAGATAAAGCCCGGCAGCCCTCTGCTGCAAACAAGGCCATCCTGATGATTTCTGGTGGCGGTTTTACGCGGGGCACCCGGCCGCGGCGGAGGTGAACCCAGCAGGGACCCGGAGCCGGCCGGTGTAGGGATGACGAACAGGCGGACGAGTCGCGCGGGAGGCGGCGGTCGGGTCGCGCGAACGGCAGAACGAGGGAGATGGCGGCGACCCAGCTGGGGCTTGGAAGGGAACCAGCGCGCGAGCGACTCAGGAGACGGGCGCGGAGGCAGTGATCCAGCACGGGGCGAAGCTGGTGATGCGGAGAGGCTGTGGCGATTTAAGGCTGAAACAGCAGGGCGTCTCAAAAACGACTTAGGGGAGCAATCGAATTCAGCGGGAGGCGAGGACAACTCCACTGGCGGCTTGCACGGTGATTCATCAGGCCGGGTCACCGCACGGATGATAGCCGACGGTGGTTCATCGAGGAGAACCGGCGGGATGTGAGCGTAGAAGCACGATGGCTCGCAACAAAGCTGAATATGGGCGGCCGAAGGTGAGCTCTTGGCGAAGTGGTAATGGCGGCTCCGGGTTGGAAACAGAGGCGGAACGAGGCTCGTCCGGGTCGCAGGGGAACGGAGGGCGACTCAGCGCGGGACGGCCGCGGCAGATCAGTGGCCAGTTACTTGAGGTCATACCAGCAGCCTCGAGCTGACGGCTGCGGCGGAGGCGACCTACCGACTCGATGTAAGGCACGGGCAACGACAGGGCGGGTCAACGGAGCAGCCCGGGTGCAAGACGGGTCGCGGCCCTTCTGTACTTCTCCCCTTTTTTTTTGCTTAATCTTCACGTAGGTAGGCGAATCTCTGTGCAGAGGCACCAATTAGTCTCGGACTAGTACTAGCAAAAGTCATCGATCCATTGGATTGACCGATGGTCATACACGCGTGCGGCGGTGAAAAAAAAAACCTAGCTTCTCCACCGGGTTATCCTCGAGATCTGTTCCACGAGGTTTTTCTTCACCGATTTGTCTGACAGTTTACTCTTGACGAGGCCCTTTGCAGCAAACTCGTAACCAGATCGGCTCTTTCTCACCTGGCAGTTTTAACATGATAAACTCAGAGTTAATATGAATCCTTCCGTGCAAACTCTTCCTGATTCAGATATTCGCAAGCTTCTTGATCCCTTGAAGTGATCCCTCCAAGAACTCCACACCACCGTGCGCAAGCCCCACGGTGGGTGCCAAATGTCGTGGAATTAACACGTCAGATGTCCTTAGTGTTAGGACTTAGTCGCGAGGCCAACGCATCTATGTGGTAGCTTGAGAGGGGTTGAGTGGGACGAGAGACGCAGGGCGGATCCACACGCAAGACAAGGATTTAGACAGCTTCGGGCCCCGGGAAACATCATCCGGAAAAAACCCTACATGTTGTTTGAGGTTAGGTCTCATTATCATCATGAGGGATTCGCCGTAAACCGGCTCTCCTCTTTGTGTCTAGCCCTAAGATTGTTTCTTCTTGCTTGTAGCCTGTTGCTTCTAACTTGTCCCCCATTGGGAAGCCCTGCCCCTCCTTATATATGTTGAAGGGGCGGGTTACATGTGGAGTCCTATTAGGATTAGGACTAGTCTATCTCTAATACAAACCGGATACAAGTCCTGGTCTTAACTCCTTGTAAGGTAAATATTCGTCATGCCTTTCTCCTTAAACCGGCCCACCATAGCCTGATCCGGCCTTCCATAAACCGCCCGTTGGGCCACCAGGTCTTGTCGCTCCTCGCACCCGCCTGCGGATTACCAATGAACCGTAAACCATCATGTCCA
This sequence comes from Triticum dicoccoides, assembly GCF_002162155.2. Taxonomy (NCBI): domain Eukaryota; kingdom Viridiplantae; phylum Streptophyta; class Magnoliopsida; order Poales; family Poaceae; genus Triticum; species Triticum dicoccoides. The sequence continues at coordinate 431,530,289 of NC_041382.1, forward strand.
AGCGGGTCGCCAGTGAATCGCCAAACTCTAGCCGGGTCATACATCCGGCGGTTTATACGCGAGGTATATCCCCGACAAGAGCCGTGTCGCTGAACCACTGGATTCACCTCCGGCCACGGACTCCGAGCCGCTTACATCCGTGCCCATCGAATCCGACTGGGTGCCGATCATGGAGTTCACCTCCGTGGATATCTTTCAGCACTCGCCCTTCAGCAATGTGTTAAATTCATTAAGGTCTCTCTCCTTGTCAGGAGAACCTTGGCCGAACTATGTCCATCTAGAATGGGATGCGGACGGCGAAGAAATTCGCTGCCCACCCACCACCCACTTAGTAGCCACTGTCGATGATTTAACCGACATGCTCGACTTCGACTCCGAAGACATCAACGGTATGGACGACGATGCCGGAGATGAGCAGGAACCACCGCCCACAGGGGGCTGGACCGCTACCTCATCATACGACATATACATGGTGGACACCCCTAAAGAAGGCAATGGCGACGAGACAGCGGAGGATGACCCCTCCAAGAAGCAACCCAAGCGCCGACGTCAGCGGCGCCGCTCTAAGTCCCACCACAGCAAAAGTAGTGATACCGGCATATGAGATAATAACACTCCGGATAGTGCCGAAGACAACCACAATCCCCTCCAGCACGATGTAGAGCCGGAGGATGAACAAGCTAGCCCTCCAGACCAGGCAGCAGATGTAGAACCGGAGGAGGAAAATTACATGCCTCTCTCCAAAGACGAGGCGAGCCTCGGCAACGAAGAATTTATCGTGCCTGAGGACCCCGTCGAGCAGGAGCGCTTCAAGTGTCGGCTTATGGCCACAACAAATAGCCTGAAGAAAAAGCAACAATAGCTTCAAGATGATCAAGACTTGCTAGTAGACAGATGGACCGAAGTCCTTGCGGCCGAGGAATACGAAATCGAGCGCCCCTCCAAGAGTCACCCACAACGAAGGTTGCTACCTCACCCCGAGGAGGAATCATTGAATCCTCATTCACCAGTGTACGATGCGGCTGACCAGCCACTGCGTGGCCGAGCCAGAGAGGCGTTTCAGCCTGAAGTTCAGCCTGCACCCCGCCGCCACTCAATCAAAAATACCAAGGCCTGGGGCAACACACGGGACCTGCGAGACATATTGGACAGTAAGGCAAAACTTGCAAGGTCAATATACGGGTCACGGGCACGCGCGCCAACACGGGACGATGATCGTCACGCCGAATACACCAAAAGCAAATCCGGCCGGGCCGAATACAGTAGACAAGACTCATATGAACTACGTCGTGATACAGCCCGGCACAAAGGCGCCGCACAACCCGTATGCTTCATTGATGAAGTTATGGATCATGAATTCCCAGAGGGTTTCAAACCCGTAAATATCGAATCATATGATGGTACACCAGATCCCACTGTATGGATTGAGGATTTCCTCCTTCACATCCACATGGCTCGCGGTGATGATCTACATGCCATCAAGTACCTCCCACTAAAACACAAAGGACTAGCTCGGCATTGGATGAATAGCTTGCCAGCAGACTCCATCGGCAGTTGGGAGGATCTGGAAGACGCATTCCTTGACAACTTCTAGGGCACTTATGTGCGACCACCGGATGCTGATGACTTGAGCCATATAACTCAGCAGCCAGGGGAATCGGCCAGACAATTCTGGACTTGGTTCCTGACTAAGAAAGACCAAATTGTCGACTGTCCGGACGTAGAGGCCCTCGCGGCATTCAAACACAACATCCGTGACGAGTGGCTTGCCCGCCACCTTGGCCAGGAGAAGCCGAAGTCTATGGCAGCCCTCATGACATTCATGACCCGCTTTTGCGCGGGCGAGGATAGCTGGCTGGCTCACAACAATAACACATCAAGGAAACTGGGCACTTCGGATACCAAAGATGCTAAGGGCAGACAACTCATAACAGACCAAAGCGCCGCAATAACGGTGATAACACCGAGGATACGGCAGTCAATGCCGGATTCAGAGGCTCTAGATCCGGTCAGCAGAAAAAGCCATTTAAAAGAAGTACTCCGGCTCCGTCCAGTTTGGATCGCATACTGGATCGATCGTGTCAAATCCATGGCACCCCCGACAAGCCAGCCAATCACACCAACAGAGAATCCTGGGTGTTCAAGCAGGCCGGCAAGTTAAATGATGAAAACAAGGACAAGGGGCTGCATAGTGATGATGAGGAGGAGCCCCGGCCACCGAACACGGGAGGACAGAAGGGGTTTCCCCCACAAGTGAGGACTGTGAACATGATATATGCAACCCACATTCCCAAGAGGGAGCGGAAGCGTTCACTAAGGGACGTCTATGCGATGGAGCCTGTCGCCGCAAAGTTCAACCCATGGTCTGCTTGCCTGATCACCTTTGATCGCAGGGACCACCCCACTAGTTCCGTCATGGCGGATCCACCGCACTGGTCCTAGACCCCATCATCGACGGATTTCACCTCACCCGAGTCCTTATGGACGGCGGCAGCAGCCTGAACCTGCTCTATCAGGATATAGTGCGAAAAATGGGCATCGATCCCTTGAGGATCAAACCCACCAAAACCACCTTTAAGGGCGTCATCCAAGGTGTAGGGGCCCATTGCATGGGCTCAATCACACTGGAAGTGGTCTTCGGATCACCGGACAACTTCCGAAGTGAGGAATTAATCTTCGACATCGTCCCGTTTCGTAGTGGCTATCATGCACTGCTCGGACGAACTGCATTTGCAAATTCAATGCAGTACCGCATTACGCATACCTCAAGCTCAAGATGCCAGGACCTCGGGGGGTCATAATAGTGAATGGAAACACAGAGAGCTCGCTCTGCACGGAAGAGCACACTGCGGCCCTCGCAGCAGAAGCACAAAGCAGCCTTTCAAGGCAACCCACTAATTCGGCGATACAGCCCCCGAACACCTTCAAGCGTGTCCGGAGTAAACTGCAACAGGACCGCCTGGCACGTTCAGAGCTCGCCTAGCAATTCGGCCCCCGTCCCAGTCCCAGTCAAGCGACGAAATATGTGTCGCGCGTACATAATTATGCACTAAAAATACCATGGACATAGGCGGGGGCACATTTTGAATAGTCCTATTTTCTGCTTATTGCACTACATGTACCGGTACACTTCGACGTATTATTTAAATAACAATGCATAGCATTAGTCTATTATTGCATTATTCATTCTTTTTTTCCTTTATGTCCATTTACGACAATCAACACCCGTAAAATCAGGTACGGTCAGTATGGCAGGGGCTTTCGTTTACCCCATAATACGGCGCGAGAAGTCTGAACACTTTCGACAGTGCGGCACCCCAAACTTATAGCATTATATGCATCAGCTCTGAATCATGTCTTGGGTCAATACTTGGGTTTGCCCGGCTCCCATGCTTTGGTACCTTACGTTCGGCTATATCGGCTAAGGAAGCGGTGGGAGAACTACTGCGATTGTGTCCCGGTTCTTCCGGACGAGCACCTTAGTAGAGAAAGCCGAAAAATGACGGTCATGATAAGGCGAGAGACTGGTCGCTATTTGAGAGGTCTCAAGTCCTTAAAGACCTTTTCCGCTTCGGGCAGGGAGTCGGCCTTGTCCGGCTTAGGCGTGTATAGCGCCCCAAATACGGCCTTCCGATTACCAGGGGCTTCGCCAAAATTTAAAATTGTAGACTTCTATGGCTAAGTGAGAGTGATAAAGCATTATTGTCTGATTGCCTGATTCGTTGCGCTGAACACCTCCCTTGAAGGACCCAAAATTGGGGTAAAGAGTGCTCAGGTTTATCCCGAACACCCCAGTACTAGTTACATGGGGGCAGAAGCCAACGACTGACCAACTCTTAGATTTTGTAAATGGCCACACAAAAGGTAATATTTTAAATTAAAAAAGTGTTGCATGGCGCAGATGAACTTGTTTCACATTACAGGATCACACGAGCATGTTCATTCAAAAATTACATCCCTGGCACATTCATCCGCCACAAGGCGGGAACCCTTCAGGACACTCTCATAATACATCTCGGGGTAGCGACGCTCCTTGCCCTCTGGCGGCCCCTCCTTCACCAGCTTCACGGCGTCCAGCTTCGCCCAGTGCACCTTCGCCCGGGCAAAAGCCATGCATGCACCCTCGATGCAGACGGACCACTTTATGACTTCAAGCCGTGGGCAGGCGTCGACGAGTCGCCTCACCAGACCGAAGTATTTGCCGAACAGTGGCTCGCCAGGCCACATCCGGACTATAAGGCCCCTCATGGCTTGTTCGGCCGCTTTGTGAAGCTCGATCAACTGCTTCAGCTGGTCGCTCAAGGGCACGGGGTGTTGAGTCCCAGTATACTGAGACTAGAACAACTTCTCCGTCAAGCTCCCCTCCTTAGCTCGGTAAAACTCTGTGGCATCTAGTACACTGCGGGGAAGATCTGCAAATGCTCCTGGAGAGCTCCGAACTCGGGTAAGAAAAGGGAAGTTTCATTCACATGCTTGCTTTGCATAATGAATGCCTTACCCGCTGCTATCTTCTTCACCGCATCAATCTCCTGGAGGGTCTTGTGGGCTTCAGCCTTGGTGCCCCGGGCGATTTTGAGCGCCTTCTCAAGCTCAGATTCTCACGTCTTAGAGTCAAGCTCCAAGGACTTGTGTTTCTTGGTGAGAGCCTCGGGCTCTTACTGCACCTCGCCCACTCAGGCTTCTTGTTTCTCCCACTCAATGCGCTCCTTGGCCGCTTTGTCTTCGGCCTCGGGCAGCGCCTTCTTTAGGGTTGCCACTTTGGTCGTGGCCCCTGGAAAATTCATGATGATCCTATTACTTTACACCCGAGCTTCTTTTATTTTATATAGACAAGGTATTGCTTACCTTTGCTCTCCTCGAGCTGCCTCTTGGTAAGGCCAAGCTCATTCTCGGACCACTCCAGGTACAGCTTCGGCGCAGAGACCTCCGCAGTACGTGTGGCAGCGGCCAGCAGTGAAGCCTGCACATGCACATAGATATATTCAGATTAGACTCTTGAGTCATCACTTGATCCTCTATTTGGCCTTTCAACTCGAACGCTGAACAGAGCATCATGGGCTACTATCTATGTGGTAATATTTTCTTATATTTTGATTGCTTACCTCAAAGCCTATTAGGAGGCTGGCGCAAGCTCGGTCAGTCCGTTTTTGGTGGACTGAACTTTCTTGATCACCGCACTCATGATTGTATGGTGTTCTTCGTCGATGGAAGCGCCGTGAAGCGCTTCTAGCAAGTTGTCCGGTGCCCCTGGATAGACAGAGGACACCGGCACGGGTGGCTTGCCCCCCTTAACGGGGGGTCGTGTGACGCCCCAAAACCGATGCTCAAGAAGACTTCCATATATTCTGGGTTTCGCCGTGTGTTTCATTTGTGCTTGCCCTTTTATTTTTGCATTGCATCATGTCATCATGCCATCATACCATTAGTTTTATAACTCTTCTAAATAAATTGTGTGGATCTTCGATCCATTTAAATCAAGGGCGTTACAAGTTGGTAATCAGAGCCTTCCCCGACCTTAGGAGCCCCCTGCTTGATCTAATCGTTGGCGTTGTTGAGTCTAGAAAATGTTTTGAGTCATTTAGGAATTATATATCGGAGAGTTTAGGAATTCTTTTTACTCCCCAGTCCCTTCATCGCTCTGGTGAGGCATCCTGACGTAGAGTTTTGACTCTTCTCTTCTCAAGTTTCACTAAAAAAAATTTAGGATCACGCGGGTATCTTGGAATCATTCCGATGGTTTTGTGACGAGAACATTGTTCTTGGTGCCTCCTGACATTTAGGGGTTGTGGCAGTGTCTTGGGGAGTTGAGCTCTGAGGTGTTGTCGTCACAATTTTATCATTGCAGTTCTGGAATACCTGAGTTCGCCGACATCGAAAATCTCTTTTATGCAGTTGTTGGTGAGATAACCTCGACGCCACCCAGTACTGGGGCGGGAGTTCGGGAGTATCGCCATAACTCGTTTAACAGATTCTTTTCGAAGGTTGAGGTAAACGATTTCTGAAGGTTTCTTGGTTATGTGTTGAAGGATGGATACAGCTGGATGTAGGATTTGCTAGTTTTGGGTGAGATATTATGCTTCCCCTCTATCCCCAACACCTGATTGCATAACTGGAAAATTTCGGGAGTTTATAAGTGGGAATTCAAGTAGCTCTTAGGATATCTTTCCGATAGATGTATGATTTGAAATTGGGGTTCAACGTCTAGTGGTCCGCCTATTCACGGTTGGTTTTACAGTGGTCTTGTTGCGTCTTAAAGAGTCCTTGGCTATGCCGACTCGGGGACGCTTCGTATGTCATGTGCACTGCCTTGTACATGATGGTGCTGTATGATTGAGCCCATGTAGGCCCCACAAAAACTTCGGACGAAATCTCTATCATATGTTCGTTCCGGCTTATTCTGCAAGCCAATCCTTCGTGTTGTTTTTGAGTTGTGGTATTCGAGTTGCTTCAATGTCAAGTGTTTGATTCCATACCTTCCCCAAATGGTGTTCTCATACTCCGATGCGAATACTAATCCTTCTTGATAATCAAGATTGTCATGTCAAACCTTTTCAACCAACGTGTTTTCTCTTCAAGTGGATCCGATCATTTTCAACATCCGCAAGATCAACTCAAATTTTTCATCAACGGTGTTTGTTTCATCTGTCTCCAAGTTGTCTTTGTTTTCCCACCCTCCCACCCTTTTTCTTCAAGGACTCAGATTTCTTATTCAAGTATCATTTTATTCATGGGAAGTCTCTCCATTCTTTTCCGTCATTGTTTTACCCGGTGGTTCTCTTGAAGATGCTCTACTAGTTCATTATTCTTCATTCTCTTTTCTTCTCCGGTAGTCTTAATTCAATCTTTATTGATCACATCCTTTTCCTTGTTTCAAATGCTTTTCCCATCCGGTGCACCTCTTAATCATTCCCTACTTGTTATTTAATCGTTTCGGAGTGATCAAGATATCTTGAAGATCCGCGTTTCCACTTTGCATTCGTTCAAGCTCTTCGAGGATGTTATCTCAATTCAAGACTTTTTATTCAACCGGTGCTATCTCTCTTTCCAGCAATCGTTCTACGGTGTTTCTTTTGAGTGGGCCCTAACCCATAGGTCTTTTCCCAGGATCTTACCTGACTCTTCTAATTTTACCGGAGCTATCCTAAATTCATTTCAAAGATTGTCGTAATAATGATTTATCATCAGTCAAATGCGTTTTCCTCCAAGATCTCTCAAATTCTTTTCATCGTTGGTTCAACATTTCTAATTTTTCATCCCGGAGTGTCTCAATGATTCATGGTGGTGTTTCTCGTTGCCATTCTCTGTATTTGAAGACCGAAGAAGATTTTTCACCCAACCTTGCTCCATTCTTTTCAAGATTCATGATACTAGCTTGCCGCCATCCTTTCATAGTTGTTTTTGGATTGTGAGAATTCTTTTCACCTATCCGGAGCAATTCAAGAGTCTTCTCAGTTTGTTATCCGGAGTCCATCAACTCAGGATTATTCATTCCAGCTTTCAGCTCTCATTCTCTAAATCTTATCGGTGCATCATTCAAGTATTCTATAATTAGCTCGTGATCTCTGCGTGCTGATGGATCTAAATTCACTCAAGTATCTTCATCTCATCTTCTAATTATTTCCGGTGATTTGTACTTTTGCTTTTTCCTTGAGCAATTGTTATGATGGTTTGCCCAAGATTCTATTACATGGTTATCATATCAATTTATTCGTTGTTTCAACCCTTCCGGTGGATTCGTGGAAGACCTTCCCAAGTTCATGCTATACCTCTCTTCAATCCTTTGCAACTAGAATAAGTAGTATGCTAAATCGGTTTCTTGTCATCAATCTAAAATGGTGAAGGATAAGCATAATGTAATTCTTATTCTTGTTTCATCGGGTAAATTCAATACCTTACTCCGGAGGTTCATCATATCACTTTCTCAGTTTGAGATGCTTCATCTTTCTTTTCCGGAGTTCCTAGCTTTTCCGCATTATCTCGTCACGAAGCTCCTTCTAAATCTTTACAAGGTTTCTATCTTATTCTTTTCATCCTTCACTTCCTTTTGATCATCCTTTTATTACCGGAGTTCTCATGAAGGCTCTACATGATGGTTCAGCAAGGATTTAATTCCTTCTCCAAGTGTTCATTGAGATTCTTTTCAGAGGAGCTCAAGCATTATTCATCTTGCATTCCGAAGTGCAATTCATTCTATCTTATCTTTTGAGGTGGTGTTATGTCATTGTTGATAATTTCCCTTCATGTTTCATGGATCACAAGTTTTCCAAGAGTGACATATTTAAATCCATCATTTTCTCTTCGCTCAAGTCATCTTTTCTACCCATCAATTTCTTCGAGCATGAGCTCTTCTCAATCCATCAATCTCTTCGTTGGAGTTATCTTGGGTTATATTTCACCTAAAGCTCTTCCCTAAGGATCGTGCTATTTATGGTGCTTATAAATGACCCAAGTTCTTGTTTTATCCTCCCGGTGAAATAGTTTCTCGTCTCCTTGTTCATATCAATCCAAATCCATTATTTCCATTAGCGGCAAGTTGTCACCTCATAATTTTGAGATGTCTTCTATAAGTCCATAACAAGCTTACTCTCTTTGTTGTTGGTTTTCCAACAACTCCGTTATAACCTTCTTGGAAGGGTGCTTTCCAAGCTCAATTGTGGCAGAAGTTGTCATTTTCTTCTCCATTTTGTTATTCCAATGATATATCTTCTATTCTTCCTTCCGGAGGCATTGTGTTGTTACTCTCTTCGTCCGATCAACTCATTTTTGCCAAGATCATATTCTTTTCTAGCTTATCCATTTAACCAGAGTATTGTCGTAATTGATCTTATCGTTCCTTGTACATTTCGTTTCTATCGGAGTGCTTGCATGTACTTCTTATCCATTGTAACCTTTTTCTTATGTCTTTCAACCTACAAGGTTCTAGTAATGTTCCTTGTTCCTCTTTTCTAACGGAGTGTTTTCGACTTTGTTCATCTTCGTTGCATTCTTTCTTTCAATTTGTTAAACCTCTCAAGGTTCTTTGGTATCACTCGTTTGTCAAAGAAGCAACTTTGTTTTACCTTTTCTCTTCCTCTTCCTTTTCCCTCCGGTGCCATCCTAGATCTCGGGACGAGATCCTCTCGTAGTGGTGGAGTGTTGTGACGCCCCGAAACCGATGCTCGAGAAGACTTCCATATATTCCGGGTTTTGCCGTGTGTTTCATTTGTGCTTGCCCTTTTATTTTTGCATTGCATCATGTCATCATGCCATCATACCATTAATTTTATAACTCTTCTAAATAAATTGTGTGGATCTTCGATCCATTTAAATCGAGGGTGTTACAGGTCGCCCGCCGGAGTCCGGAACCACCGAAGATTCCAGTGCAGTGTTCGGCTGGGGGCCGAACCTGGAGCCGATGGGAGTCCGGCTCCCTTTGCGCCCAGGGTCCGGAAGGTCGCCTCGAGGCGCCCCCAGGACTGCCTCCCCTTGGCCCGGTGCCTGTTGAGACAACACCTCGATGTTGTCCGCAGGGCAAGGGGTGGAGGCGGTCAGAAGAGAACCGTTGTTCATATCCAACGAGTCCAGCGAACCGCTCGACGAAGATACGTCGAGATGAGCTCGGGACGGACTGCATAATCATGTTCGGCATGAGGAGAAGCAGTGCAGTAAAACATACCATGAATTACTATGGTGTCCGGACACTTACGACTTCGCCAGGGGCTTGACCCTGGGTAGCCACTCGTCGCCGCTGTAGGCGGCCGTTGTGGAGCAGTCCGGAGGGAGGGTCCTGCCATTCTTGGACCCTTCGGCCTCCCCGGTTGGGTCAGCCTTCCTTTTCTTGTCTCCCCCGGCTGGTGGGGGGGGGGAACTTTCCTCTTCCTCCTCGTTTTCATTGGAGGAGGGCGCGTCGGAGTTATCGGACGATGAGTCTGATACAACCTTGCGCCGGAGACCCTTTTGGGTCCCCGCTGCCTTCTTCTTGGCCTTCTTCACCGGCACCTCGTAAGGTGCCGGAACCAGCATCTCCATCGGGAGAGCATCTGCAGGATCTTCTGGCAGGGAGGCCAGGCAATCGATCTGCTCCGTTGTCTTCACCCAGTCATGTTAAAGGCATGGAAGGCTGAGATCCCGCACATGATTAAACTGGGGCAAATGGATACCCTGTGAAATATAAAAACTTACCGGATTGGCGCAGCGCTTTGCGCTGAGTCCGCGGTCCTCGGTGAGGGAAGGAGGTACCTCGGCGCCCTTGAACAGCACCCTCCAGACATCTTCGTGCATCGTGTCATAGAGCTCTCACAACGTCTGGTGCTTGGTCGGGTCGAACTCCCCCAAGTGGAATACCCGTTGTTGACACGGGAGAATCCGGCAGAAGAGCATGACCTGGACCACGTTGATGAGCTTGATTTTCTTGCTCATCATGTTCTTGATGCAGGTCTGGAGTCCGGTAAGCTCTACCGAGGAACCCCAAGACAGGCCCTTCTCTTTCCAGGAGGTGAGTCGTGTGGGGATTCCAGATCAGAATTCGGGGGCCGCCACCCAGTTGGTGTCGCGCGGCTCGGTGATGTAGAACCACCCCGATTGCCACCCCTTTATGGTCTCCACATAGGAGCCTTCAAGCTAGGTGACATTAGGCATCTTGCCCACCATGGAGCCTCCGCACTCCGCTTGCTGGCCGACCACCACCTTCGGTTTGACATTGAAGGTCTTCAGCCACAGGCCGAAATGGGGCTTGATAAGGAGGAAGGCCTCGCACACGATGATAAACGCCGAGATGTTGAGGATGAAATTGGGGGCCAGATCATGAAAATCCAGCCCGTAGTAGAACATGAGCCCAGGGACAAACGGGTGGAGAGGAAACCCCAGTCCGCGAACAAAGTGGGTAAGAAAAACTACCCTCTCATGGGGTTCGGGCGTTGCGATGATCTGCCCTGCATCTGGCAGCCGGTGCGCGATATCCGCGGCCAGATATCCGGCTTCCGATAACTTTATGATGTTCTCCTCCGTGATAGAGGAGACCATCCACTTGCCTCCTGCTCCGGACATGCTTGGAGTGGTTTGAGAAGAAGAACGCGAGCTTGGGCGCTAGAGCTGGAGTGTGCGGGAATGGGTAAGCAAGGAGGAAGAAGGCGTGGGTGAAAAGAGTGAATCTTTGTCCCTTCATAAGGGCGGAGGAGGCGTTGTGCCTCCCGACTTGCCAGGTAAAATCGCTTATTCCCCAAGCACCATAATTGATGGCGCGGTTGGGTTACGCACGTTTGTATTGATGAGAATCCCGTAATAAGGAGAACACGATCTCTGCTTTGACAAGACGTGTCAAGAAAACCGCCTGTGCGGTTCTGGTTGATAAAAATGGTTTGAATAATGACTGGGCCATGGCGTGATGTCATGCTGTCAAAACGTGTCAGCAGAGTAGAATTGTGGAAATATTATTCTCTCTATGGTGGTATCTGGAACTTGTTTTGCAGAGCCGGACACTATCCTAGTGTTCAAAATCTTCCATGGAGTATTCGAAGGAGGAACCCGCCTTGCAATGCCGAAGACAATATTGTGCACCGGACTCATCTTCATTGAAGCCTGGTTCAGGGGCTACTGAGGGAGTCCTGGATTAGGGGGTCGCCGGACAGCCGGACTATATCCTTTGGCCGATCTGTTGGACTATGAAGACACAAGATTGAAGACTTCGTCCCATGTCCGGATGGGACTCTCCTTGATGTGGAAAGATAGGCAATACGGATATGTAGATCTCCTCCCTTGTAACCAACTTTGTGTAACCCTAGCCCCCTCCGGTGTCTATATATACCGGAGGGTTTAGTCTGTAAGACAACATACAATCATACCATAGGCTAGCTTCTAGGGTTTAGCCTCTACGATCTCGTGGTAGATCAACTCTTGTAATACTCATATCGTCAAGAACAATCAAGCAGGACGTAGGGTATTACCTCCATCAAGAGGGCCCGAACCTGGGTAAACATCGTGTCCCCTACCTACTGTTACCATCCGCCTTAGACGCATAGTTCGGGACCCCCTACCCGAGATCCGCCGGTTTTGACACCGACACCAGGCGACCGCACTCTGTGGCCTGTTCCCGGGCTACTTGCTCCATCTCGGCGTCACGGTCGGCGATCGCAGCTTCCTTGGTCTTCAACTTCTCCTCCTGCTCCTTGAGTTGGCGGGTGCGGGTGGTTTGCTCATCGTGGAGATCCATCAGCTTAGCTTCCGCCACGCGGCAGTGTTCCTCGGCTGCCTCTGTGTCCTTCAATGCCACATTGCAGGTGGCTGTGGCTATGCTTGCCACCTTCCGTACCTCCTCTGCAGCCTCCTCGGTCTGGCCGAGGCCGCCCTGACGGACGAGTCGGCCTAGAGCCACTCGAGACCAACTCCAAGCGGCCCGACGCCCTGCGCCGGTCGGAGCCCCGAAGATTGTCTCGTAGCCGTTCCAGCGTGGAGAGGGCCTCCTCTAGAGCGTTGGGCATGGCAGAAGAACCACGGCCCACCGGCGCGACGCCTGGGGGTAGAGACGGCGCTGGTGTCAAGGCTGGCGAGGCAGCAGCAGCAAAGAGGGCCGGGGGCTCCGGAGCACTCGGGTCCTCAGCAAGCGAGCTGAGGGCGAGCGCCTCCAGAGTTGGCTTCTCCACAGGGCCTGTCTTCTCTTGAGGCTGGGCCCCTAAGCCTCACGAGGACAACCCTACCGCAGGGGCACACGAGGCAGTCTTGTCCTTCTGCACCGGAGTCAATGCAAACACGGCAGGTCGCTTGGCCTCGACGGCTCCGGCATCCTCCTTCTTCCTCTTTGCCGCAGACGTCATCCTAGAATCAAGATGAAGATGCTGAGTCCTGCGTCAAGATCAAAGAGCAAAGGCAAGGAGATACACTGACCGGTCCTCGGTGACGTAGTCCCTCTTCCTACCCAGGAGCGCGACGCCCCCAAGCTTCCGGGGCACGGGTGTCGCCAGACGCAGCGGCCAGATCTGCGGCAGTGGGGGCCGGTGGCAGGGTGGAGACGCCGCCCCAGGGAAGCAACGCTGACCTGTCCTTCTTTGGGGTCCCCTGTCTTGGCCTCTTCTGGGGGTGCCCCCGGACCTCGTGGTGACCCCGGTGGAGAGCGGCGACTCCCTGACTGGGTGCTCGCCGGCATCATCGTCATCACAAAGGGCCCGGAGGAGCTCGCTCTGCTGTGGGGGAGAGGTCTCTTCCACCTCCTCCAAGGTCGCCTCTGAGTCTGCCTTCTCCTCCTCCTCGGACTCACCGGACGACACCAGCACCTGGGAGCCCAGGGGCTGGGAAGGCTTCAGCGGCACGAGCCCTTCCTCATTGAAGACAGGCATGGCGGCAGCCACCTTCTCCCCTTCCTCGCGATGGTACAGCGAGAGATGGGCTTCTGGGATGCCGCCCTAGTCCTTCCCGAGCAAGGAGCGCACGACCTTGCTCAGCTCCTCGTCAGACAAGGTGTCCGGGCGCAAACCGGAGGTCGTCTTCCACACCATTGAAGCTCCACAGGGGGCATGAGTGCGCCTAGAGCGGAGCCAGGCGCTGCGTCAGGAACTCCTAGACGATCATGGCCCCCGTCAGCTGCTCCATGTCCAGGCCAACCGTCATCTGCTCCATCAACTGCTCCAACCGGGGGTCGGTGAGATTTTCGTAACTCCACTGGTCCAGCTTCGCCGGGAAGGCGGTCGGCAGCTCCAGCCGATCATGGGAGCACTTGGCATCCATGAAGATCCACTTGTGTCGGAAGTCCTCCACCTTCTTCCTAGCCCTCGAGATCGTGTTGCTGCCATGTGCCACGATGAAGTTGGCGCACCCATAGTATTGGCCACTACTTATCCGGAGCTAGAAGAAGTGGCGGAATAGCGCAACGGAGGGCATCATCCCCATGAACGCCTTGCAGTAGAAGGCGAAGATTTATAGGAGGAGGATGGAGTTGGGATGAAGATGGAGGGCGTGGATCCCGTAATGGCTGAGGATGGCGTAGAAGAAGCTAGAGAAGGCGGGAACCAGCCCAGTGAAGATGATGTGCAGGAAGAAGGGGTAAAAGGTGTCACCCAAGGCTTCCGACTTGGCGGAGACGACCTGGAGCGCCATCTCTCCCCCTCGTTGCCGCTACACACCATAAGAGGGAGCACGGCGATGAGGTCCTTCTCTTCAGCAATGGTGGATGCACTCAGGGCCAGCTCGAATCAGGAAGCCGAGCGCGTGGCCGGGGCCGATGACTTCACCTTGTCAGTGGCCATCGGTGGCGAGCTCGGGGGAAGGATTTAGCAGATCTGGAGGCGCTCTGAGCAGCGAGAGAAGGGGATCTAGAGCAAGATGAAGGAAAGGCACTGAAGGCTCAGTGGCAGGTACCAGCCTTTTGTCAGCCAGGGACAATTCTCGAGGAAGCATGGGGAAGTGGAGACGCACATGTCCCATCAAGAGCCACGCGTCGACCAAGCCCGCAGGCGGTTAGGGCCCGTGGCGCTCCGCACTTGGCCCTTGGCTTTTCCCCGAAGCCAAGTCTGAGTGCGCCATTGGCCCGGGGGCTACTGTCGGTGTTCTAGGAACGGGGATATCCATACTTGCATGCATGCGGCCCATGGAGTGGCTCCATCGGCGGCCTAGTACGGCCCACCTTCTGCTTCAACAACTCAAGACCCTCGCGAGGCGGACGACACCAAGACCTCCAGAAGGGGCGGCCTCCTCAGGATGTCTCCTAAGGTGTCGAATGTGGGGTTCCAGCAAACCCTTAAGGTTTGAACACCGAGGTGTGCGTGGAGTCTTTTCCTCCCACCGATCTACGCCCTAGCTCACTAAGATCTCGCGGACGAACTCGATGAACTCGCAACACAGAAAGACACAAGATTTATACTGGTCTGGCCACCGTTGTGGTGTAATACCCTACTCCAATGTGGTTGTAGTGGATAGCCTCTTGGGCTGATGATGAACAACACAAGGGGAAGAACAGCCTCCTCGTGTTGAGGTGTTCTTGCGCTTGGCTAACTTGTGTGGGTGAGTGCTGGATGAACTGCCCTCTCCCCTACTGCGGTGGCTAGCTCTACTTATATAGGCCCTAGTCCTCTCCCCAAATATTGAGCGGGAAAGGAGCCAACAACAGCGGGAAATTTGAAGGGGGATAGCTAGTACAAGCCATCCTATCAAAGGTGGTCTCCGCCTGTGAAAGGCTCTGGTGGTGACGCCGTTTTGGGCTCCATGATGACCTCCGTCTTGCCGTCCTTCTGGTCTTGGTCTTGTTGCACCGATATGGCAACCTTTGCCTGATGCCTCGGTACTGCTCTCATGCGCTGGCCTCCTTAGCACCAAAGAGGAAACAAGGACGTTGTGCACGCTGGCGCCCGCTTGGCGCCCGCCTGGTGTCGATCGTCATGGCTCACGTCACGCGAGCCTCGTGAGGTTCGCCTCGCCTTGATATCTCCGCTCCTCGCGAGCCTTCCCAACTAGGCCACTCCAGAGGAGGTCTCGTGTCGTCTGACTCGTGAGGCTTGGCTCCTCGCGAGGGTCGTGGATGCCTTGTTGATGAAGATGGGCCGTACGGCCTGCTGGCTTAGCCACACCACGGGTCACAGGCAGGCAAGTCTGGGGACCCCTGTTCCCTGAACGCCGACAGTAGCCCCCAGGCCCAAGGTGCGCTCGGGCTTGGCTTCACGGTGAAGCCAAGGGTCAAGTACGGAGCACCGCAGGCCCTAAAAGCCTACAGCCTCGGTTGATGTGTGATTGTTGATTGGACGTGGGCGTCTCCGCTTCCCCATGCTGCCACGGCAACTGCACGACTTGACAAGTCCCTGTGACATGCAAGGAAAACCATCATTGCATACGATCATGGGAGGTGTCGGTTGGCCTTCTCTTGCTATAAATGGGAAGGGGGCGGAACCCTTGTCACCCATCTCTTCCTCGCTTTCTTGCTTCTTCTTCGCTCCATTGCTTGCAGTGCCACCAATGGCGCCATGAAGGAAGTTCTCCGCCACCGAGAAGGGAAAGGCCCCTCGCGAGGGACCCTGCTCCCGGGCGCCCAAGCGCGGACTCAGCCATCCGCGCAAGCACGCCACGTCCCCTACCGCGGCCCATCGTCGAAGCGGCGCCGCGGCACGCGGAGGGGGTCGTCCCAGCCATGGCGATCTAGTTGACGAGGGGAGGCGTGCTTTGGTAGCGCCCCCTCCCCCCGGTCCGCGCTTCCACACGGTGGAAGCGTCGCCGGAGTTTGTCGTCTGGTTGGAGAATCCGGCCGGCAACTAGCTCCAATTTCCGTGCTTCTTCGCTGATGAGCTGCCGGCCTCCGGTCCAAACGGACTCTGGCTATAGGCGGATGGTTGTTGTAGCAAGGCCTCTTGGGTTGCAGTCGCAGCTTCCGCCATGGGCAACATAGCCCTGGCCCGCGGCTGGCAGACGTTCGCCCGCGCACACGGCTTGGGCAGGTAGTGCACCCTCCACTTCAACTATGATGGTGGATCGACCCTCTATGTGTGGGTGTTTGGGGAAGATGGTCGCCGTGCCAGGTGCTGCCCCGAGGAGAATGATGGTGAGGAGGTGCTCGGTCTTGGGGACCGTCGCGACGAGGATGAGGGTGAACCCGCCCTCGGGGGCGGCCGTGTCTTGTCCAGCTATGGCGACTCTTCCTCCTGCGACAACTCCAACAGTGGTGGCTACGACCAGCCACCGCGCTCGCTTTGAAGGTGACAGTGGGTCATCTCATCGTCGCGCCTCCGTGAAGCGCGAAGAAGGATCCGGCTAGGGTCGGGGTGCTGCTAGGGCTCTTCCTCCGTGGATTGCTGCAACGCTACTTTTATTTTACTCTTTCTCCTACATCAAGAATGAAACTCGTATGGGCCCAGGGGGGCGTGTATCGAACTATAGTTCCTCGGTTGTTGCACTATGCTTGTTTTTCCCATGTTGTGTCGTTATTTCATGCAAAGATAACTTAACCTGGTATATTCAAGACACCCTCTTCCTCACGAGGAACTCATTTCCTCGTGTCCATCTTGCCTTGGTGGCCTGCATTCGCTCAGGAACTGCAAAAACTCGTCAGGAAGTGCATTAAAAGATCTATCGTTCACCCTGGCCCTGACCTGGCGCATTGTATCACGGTACCCGAGGGGCACGGATTAGGAAAAGCACGCCAGCTTTTGGGCTTGAATGAGGGTGGCTCGCGAGAAGGCAGAGAAGGGAGAAAAAAATGCTCGCGAGGCATGCGAGAGGGAGAACACGAGCAAATCTGAGACGGAAAAATGTAGTGAGAGGTGAGGGGGTCAGATTAGCAAGGAATGCCAAAAGCAAATTTCGATTAAGGAAAAGCGAGCCAACCGCGGAAAGCAAATGAAAAGCCGCGTCTGGCACCTAATCTAGTCTTCAT
This sequence comes from Triticum dicoccoides, assembly GCF_002162155.2. Taxonomy (NCBI): domain Eukaryota; kingdom Viridiplantae; phylum Streptophyta; class Magnoliopsida; order Poales; family Poaceae; genus Triticum; species Triticum dicoccoides. The sequence goes on from NC_041382.1 coordinate 431,547,612, forward strand.
GTCTTATCACCGGCGCAGAGCTAAGTGCTGCCACTAGGCGTGGGCGGGAGCCCCAGGGCCTAAGGCCGGCACTCCTGAGACTCCGGGGCGTGTACAGCCCCAACTCATTATTACGTGAGAGTGTCACGGGCGGCGATTCTTCACAGGCACCGGGCCTTCTTCACAGGCTCTGGGCCTTTCTTCACAGGCTCTGGGCCATCCTTCACAGGCTCTGGCCTTTCTTCACAGACTTTGGGCCTTGCTTCACAGGCTCTAGGCCTTTCTTCATAGGCTCTGGGCCTTGCTTCAAGGGTAGAACTTCCTGAGGTGCTGGATGTTCCAGGCGTTTTGGATTGGTACCCCGTCTTGTGTCTCCAGGCGCACGACACCAGGCCTGGAGATGTGGATGGCCTTAAACGGGCCCTCCCACATTGGTGAAAGCTTATGCAGCCCTTCCCTGGAGAGGACCTGCCTCAGGACTAGGTCACCCGTCTTGAGTGTCCTGGAGCGGATGTTGCGGCAGTGGTATCGCCGCAGTGCTTGCTGGTACCTTGCCGCCCGTAGCGCAGCTTCGCGGCGACGTTCCTCCCCCAGCACGAGGTCCATCCCCCGCGTGGCGTCCTGCTGCGTTTCGGCGAACGCCAGGACCCGTGCGGAGCGATGCTTGATCTCGTGAGGAAGGACCGCTTCAGCTCCATAGATGAGGAAGAATGGAGTTTCTCCCGTTGGCTTGGTGGCGGTGGTTCGGATGAACCACAGTACGGACTGGAGCTCGTCGTGCCAGCCCCTGCCGCAGGCCTCCAGCTTCTTCTTGAAGGTCCTGGTCTTGAGGCCCCTCAGGACCTCCGCGTTAGCACGTTCAGCCTGACCATTACTCCTAGGGTGGGCCACCAAGGCGTAGAAGATCTGCGTTCCAAGATTAGCACAGTAGGTTTTGAAGAGGTTGCTAGTAAACTGTGAACCGTTATCTGTGATGATGCGGTTCGGGACCCCGAAGCGGCTTACGAGGCCCTTGATGAACTTGACAGCAGAGCCGGCTGGGATGGTACAGACGGCTTCCACTTCCGCCCACTTGGTGAACTTGTCGATGGCGACGTAGAGGTAGTTTGAAGTCCATGTGAGTGGGATAGTTTGAAGTCCCTAAGCTAGCTGATGGATTTGCTTGGCGTGGAATTGGCAAGCTTCGCAGGATTTCCCCAGCTCGGTCGCGTTGTTGAGTGCCGTAGGCCAGTAGAATCCACTGCAGAACACCTTGCTGACGAGGGTCCGTGACGATGAGTGGTGTCCGCAGTCCCCGCCGTGTATGTCAATTAGCAACTCCCTTCCTTGATCGCTGGATATGCAGCGCAGCGTGACATTGTTCGGTCGTTTCCTGTATAACTCGTCGTCTTGGATACAGTATGTCGTGGCTTGCCAGGCCACGTGCTCCGCCTCCTCTTCCTTCTCCGACAGCGTCCCGTGCGTTAAGTACTCCTTGAATTCCTTGGTCCAGCATTCCTCATGGGGCTCGAGCGCCAAGAGCAGCCGAGCTCCTGAGGTCGGGCCATAGGCTGGGGCTACCGTGGCCGGGGGCTGGGGGAGCTCCTCCCGAGGTTGAGTCATGCTTGAAAGAGGTGGCGCAGCTGATGGCTTGAAGAGCCGCTCCTCAAAGACGCCTGGCTCCTGCGGTTGTCGCTTGGATGCTCTCATGGCGATGTCGTCGGCTTTCTTGTTGGTGCCCCGGGGCATGTGCTGCAGCTCCAGGCTCGAGAAATGCTTCTCCATCTTGCGCACCTCCATGAGGTAGGCCTCCACATGCTCGTCCTTCGGCTCATACACCTTGTTGGAGAAGTTGACGAGGAGTTGTGAGTCGCCTCTCACGGTGAGGCGCTTCACCCCTAGAGCCGCCGCAGCCTTCAGGCCAGCTATGAGGCCTTTGTATTCTGCGATATTGTTGGAGACCTTCTAGCCGTGCTGAAATGAGCACTGCTCCAGCCCCCGCGCCCTGGTGCGCGAAGGCACCATCGAAATACATGACCCAGCCGTCCGGAGCCTCACTTCCTGGGGAGGTGGACTGGTCTTCTCCTTCCTCAAGTGTAGGGGCATCCGTCCATTCTGCCACAAAGTCAGCAAGTGCGGCCCCCTTGATGACCCTGGTAGTGCTGAACTCCAACTGGAATGCTTGCAACTCGATGTTCCACTCAGCGACCCTTCCGGCTGAGTTAGGGCTCCTAAGTACCCTCTCCAATGGGTAGGCTAAGACGACCTTGATGGGGTGGCCTTGGAAGTAGTGTCGCAGCTTGCGCAAGGCCACCAGGAGTGCGAGTAGGAGTTTCTGGGGCATGGGGTAGCGTGCTCTTGCGTCCCATAGTATGGTGCTGACAAAGTACATCGGGTGTTCGACGAGGGCTGGCACACTATCGAGGCTCGGGCCTTGCGGAGATCGGGGCATATCCTAAGGTGGAAGGATCCCTGAGACCCGATTGTCCTCAGGGGCTTCTGCGATGCCGCCCTGCTGAGCTTGGACTTCCACCGTTCATGCCTTTGCTGCACCTTCCTGACCCCACGCCACTTCAGCCCAGGCTTGGCGCGGCACCCCCTTGGCTTGCCGCTCCTCCCGAACCGCCACCAACGCCGCGCTGGCGGAGTATAGGGTGGAAGCAAGGTAGTAGAGTACCAGAGGCTCGAGGGGCCGTGGTGCCACCATCACTGGGGGCTAATAAGATATTTCTTGAGGTCTTGGAAGGCCCGGTCGGCCTCCGGGTTCCACTCGAACGGGCCCTTCTTCTTCATGATCTTGAAGAAAGGTAAGGCTCGCTCTCCCAGTTTAGAGATGAAACGCCCTAACGACGTCACCCGCCCCGCTAGCTTCTGCATCTCTTTGAGGGTCTATGGTGGGCTCATGTCCTCGATGGCCTTGATCTTCTCTGGGTTAGCCTCGATCCCTTTGTGGGATACGAGGAATCCCAATAGCTTGCCAGAGGGGACGCCGAACACGCACTTCTCTGGGTTGAGCCTCAAGTTCACCTGGCGCAAGCTCTCGCAGGTCTCCTCCAAGTCTTGAATCAATGTCCTCGCCTCACGAGACTTGACCACTATGTCATCGACGTAGGCCTCTGCGTTTCTCCCGAGCTGCTGCCCCAGAGTGATGTGCATAAACTGCTGAAAGGTCGCACCCGCGTTGCGCAGCCCGAAGGACATGTAGGCAGTACACCCCACATGGTGTAAGGAAGGTCGTCTTCTCCACATCTTCCACCACCATATTGATTTGATGATACCCTGAGAACGCATCCAGGAAGCACAGCATGTCACACTCGGAGGTGGAGTCGACAATCTGGTCGATGCACGGGAGTGGGAACGGATCTTGGGGGCGGGCTTTGTTAAGATTGGTGAAGTCGACGCACATCCGTTCCTTCCCGCCTTTTTCGGCACTACGACAGGGTTCGCCAGCCATTCGGGGTATCGGACCTCTCGGATGGCACCTGCCGCTTCCAGCTTGCGTGTCTCTTGGACGATGAAGGCCTGCTTCTCAGTGGAATGTTATCTTGCTCGCTGCTTGACGAGACGGATGTTGGGGCATACCCTTAGATGATGCTGGATCACCTCCCTCGGGACCCCTACCAGCTGATTGGGCTCCCACGTGAATATCTCCTTATTCGCACGCAAGAACCTCACCAGGGCTTCTTCTTGTTCCGGGTCAAGGCCGGCTCCTATGGTAAAGGTGGCTCCTGAAGACCCGTCCTCGCTGACTAGCACCTGCCTGGTTTCTGCCTTGTCTTGGGTGAACAGCTGCTTCTTCTTGGTGGGCGCGGCCTTCCTGGCCACAGGGGTACCGGCGTCGGCGGGTTGTGCTGCTGCTGTGGTCTTGAAGGTGAGCCTGAGCGCCATCACGGCCTCCTTAGTGTCCCCCTTGATGGTGAGGACGCCCTTGCTCCCTGGCATCTTCATGAGATTATAAGCCGGGTGAGTCGCCGCCATGAACTGAGCGAGAGTCGGATACCCGAGGATGGCGTTGTACGGGAGACCGATGCGAGCGATGTCGAAGTCCACTAGCTCGGTGCGGTAGTTGTCACGTGTGCAAAAGGTGACAGGGAGGCGGATCTGCCCCAAAGAGTGCGCAGCTCCACCACCCACTCCCGAGAAGGGCTTGCTGAGGCCGAGCCACTCAAGTGGCACGTGGAGGAGGCTGAAGGCTTCTACGGAGAGCAAGTTGAGGCCAGCACTACCGTCGATGAGGGTCTTGGTGACGGCCACGTTGCAGATGGTGGGCGTGCAGAGCATCGGGAGCATTCCGGAGCCGGCAATGGAGTCGGGGTGGTCTTCTGAGCCTAAGGTGAGGTCGGCCTCTGGCGCAGCCCAACCTGGCGGAGCCCCCGGGCGCCTGGAGGTGGCCCCGATCTGACGGTGGAACAGGTTGCGTGGCGGTCTGATGGTGGTGCTTGAGAGCCGCCCAGCAGGGCCGCGACTACGCGGTGCACCGGCACCACGTAGCGAGCGGCAAAGAGGTCGCGGAGTTCCCCCCATGGGGCCACCGTGGATCTAGGGAGGCCGAGCAGCCAGGCGCGTGGCTCGCCGGCGAGGGCCATGGGGATCCAGCTGGCCACGGAGACGATGGAGCGACGGAGTGACGAACTGATGGAAGGGAAGCTATGGTGCACCCCTACCTGGCGCGCCAAATGTCGGATGTGGGGTTCCGGCAAACCCTTAAGGTTCTAACACCGGGGTGCGCGCGAAGCCTTTTCCTCCCACCGATCTACGCCCTAGCTCGCTAAGATCTCGCGGACGAACTCGACGAACTCGCAACACAGAAAGACACAAGATTTATACTGGTTCGGGCCACTGTTGTGGTGTAATACCCTACTCCAGTGTGGTGGTAGTGGATTGCCTCTTGGGCTGATGATGAACAATACCAGAGGAAGAACAGCCTCCTCGTGTTGAGGTGTTCTTGCGCTTGGCTAGCTTGTGTGGGTGAGTGCTGGATGAACTGCCCTCTCCCCTACTGTGGTGGCTAGCTCTACTTGTATAGGCCCTGGTCCTCTCCCCAAATATTGAGCGGGAAAGGAGCCAACAACAGCGGGCAAATTTGAAGGGGGACAGCTAGTACAAGCTATCCTGACAAAGGTGGTCTCTGCCTGTGAAAGGCTCTAGCGGTGATGCCGTTTTGGGCTCCACGATGACCTTTGTCTTGACGTCCTTCTGGTCTTGGTCTTGTTGCACCGATATGGCAACCTTTGCATGATGCGTCGGTACTCCTCGCCTTCACTAGCCTCCTTAGCACCAAAGAGGAAACGAGGACGATGCGCGCGCTAGCACCCGCCTGGTGTCGATCGACATGGCTCACGTCATGCGAGCCTCGTGAGGTTCTCGTCGCCTTGATATCTCCGCTCCTTGTGAGCATGCCCGACTAGGCCACTCCAGAGGAGGTCTCGTGTCGTCCGCCTCGCGAGGCTTGGCTCCTCGCGAGGGTCTTGGGTGCCTTGTTGATGAAGATGGGCCGTACGGCCTGCTGGCTTAGCCACGCCGTGGGCCGCAGGTAGGCAAGTCTGGGGACCACCGTTCCCAAAACACCGACATAAGGAGCGGAGATTTCTATGCAAGCCTCGCCTCATGAGGTTTGGATGACGTGAGCCATTATGACCAAGGCCAGGAGGGCGCTAGCGGGCGCAGGACAATAGTTTCCTCTTTGGTGTTAAGGAGGCAAGCGCAGGCGCGGAGTCCCGAGGAATCAGCTAAACGTTTCCATTCTGGTGCAATAAGACCAAGACCGTCGGGACGAAGGTCATCACCGAGCCCACCACAGCATCAGGACCAGAGGCTTTTGCAGGCGAAGATTAATTTTCTCAGGATAACATGTACTAGTTGTCTCCCTTCGAATTTCGCCGTTGTGGGATCCCTTCCCGCCTTCATTTGGGAAGAGGACCAAGGCCACTGTAAATAGGGCCTAGACACCACCATAGAGGGGGGGTCTGAATCTTGGAGATCATCCTCTGCCCCACCAGCTCAAGAACACACCTCCTAAGGTTGTTCTCCCACTTTACTAGTTCACCCTCAGCCCCTCAAGGCCAATCCACCACGAAGCAGGAGTAGGGTTTCACACCGCAAGGTGGCCCAAACCTGGGTAAACTGTTGTGTCCCGTTTCCTTCTAGTTCATCGAGCTAGGCCGTGAGATTAGCGAGTAGGCAGACTGGGGAGGTCGAGTTCTTCGCACACACCCCAGATTTCAAACCTCTCAAGGGCCTGCGGAACCCGAAATCCGACACCTACCCCGCTCAATCCTGTGAATTCTCTTCTATCCCCTATTAGACTAGTTCTCCCCTCATACTCGGATGATCACTTGACGAAGGTTCTTTCAGATGTGGGCATTACTTTTGATCTTAATGTAGGATCCCCCTCTGCCATTCTAGCTCTGGTTAGGGCCAATGAGGTGGCCCAGGCTGCCATTGCCAAAGCTAAGGAGCTGGCTCCAGCCCTGCTAATTCCTTCGGTTGTGGCCGATGACAGATCGGGGGGGTGTTGTGGCCTGTGCGCCTCCGATTTCTGTTAAAAAGGGTTCCCCCAAACGTTCTAAAGCCTGCTTGGCACCCTGCAGGTCCAGCCTACGCATTAAAAATCTATCCTTTAAATGAGAGCCTTGTTCTGGAACGTGAGGGGTTTTGGCGCTCGGGGGCGCCGGGACCAACTCAAAGATGTGGTGAGGGGTGACAATATTGACCTTGTTGGTCTAGTTGAGACCTTCAAGAGTTCCTTCTCCTCCAACGAGCTCTCCGCGGTTGCAGGAGATGGTAGATTTGATTGGAATTTCCTTCCTCCGACTACTCTAGTGGCATTCTCATTGGCTCCAAACGGGACATTTTTTACTTCGTTGCTTTTGACCATGGGAACTTTCGGACCAACATTGTTGTGTATCATCGCCACATGAATGTTCACCAGGAGGCCATGGTTTTTTACGACCCGGCTGATCATTCTCTCTCTCTCTCTCCTCTTTTCCTGGACGAGCTAACCCCTAAAATTGAATCTTGCACACTCCCCCTCCTCATTGGAGGCGACTTCAACCTCCTCCGCTCTCCAACAAATAAGAACACTCAAAACTTTTCCTGGCCCCTCGCAGACGCCTTTAATGACTTCATTAGTAACTGTGCCCTTCGAGAGATACCTCGGGTGGGTTCTCATTTCACTTGGATAAATCATCAAATCGCTCATATTCGCTCTGTTCTCTATCGTGTCTTTGTTTGTCCTAATTGGGTTACTTTGTTCCCGATCGCTCTGCTCAAGGCTAAGGCCATTGTGGGCTCTGACCATGCTCCTCTCATCCTTGACGCTGGGCTCCAGTTCCCTTCTAACCCTCCTCATTCCTAGTTCGATGCTTCATGGTTGCTGATATATGGATTTCGCAATCTGCTCTCCTCTAAAATCTTGGCCTTGCTCTCAGCGGATCATCATTCCTTTGGGCCTATGGATGACTGGCACCACTGCTCCTACTCCCATCATAAGTTTCTTCATGGATGGGCCCGCAACCATGCGGTGGAGGAGCGCAGGGAAAAAGCCTCCCTCGTGAATCTGATTAGTTCCTTGGACGTGCTTGCTGATGGGTTGGGCCTCTCCGATCAGGACTGGGTGTTATGCTTCGCTCTTGAGGAGAATCTGGTACAGTTGCACCGCCAAGCGGAAATCTACTGGCGCCAACGGGGTATGAATAATTTGACGCTTAAGGGAGACTCTCCCACTGCCTATTTCTTTGCTATTCCCAATGGGATGTGTAGACGATGCACGACTGACAGTCTGATTATCGATGGGGTGAAGACCACGGATCAGAACCTTATTATGAACCACGTTGTTGATTTTTTGTCTTCTCTCCTTTCAGCCAAACCTAACTCGGGCTTCAGGATCGCCTCTAACTTTTGGAACGATCGTGACATGGTCTCTGCTGAGGAAAATGCTGCTCTTATGATCCCTCTCTCCGAAGAGGAAATTTTTCTTGCCATCAACAAGGCCAATGTCAATTCTGCTTCCGGCCCGGACGGCTTCTTGATCCCCTTTTTTTAGGAAATTATGGCCTCAGCTTCGGGCCCTTGTTTGCGCGATCATCCAGAGATTCTGGTTGGGGACTGTTGACATCTCTAGGCTTAACTACGCAGTTATGACCCTCATCCCTAAAGTCAAGGGTGCGGATCACATCTCGCAATTCAGACCTATTTCCCTGATCAACAACTTCGCAAAATTTCCAGCCAAAGGCCTGGCCACGCGTCTTACTCCAGTTGCCCACCGTACCCTCTCCCCCTATCAATCCGCCTTTGTCAAAGGCTGATTCATCCTTGATGGGGTGCTATGCCTTCACGAAATCACTCATGACATCTGCAAGACTGGCAGTAAGGTGTAACACCCTCGATGCGACTATAGCTCCCACGTGTCGAGGCACGACTTAGAGACATAATCACATTGAAGGCATATGTCGCAAGTTAGGCAATCTTCACAACATCCCAATAATATGAATAATAAAGGGGAGATAACATAGTTGGCTTACACTCGCCACGTCAATCAAGTACATAAATAACATTACATCAACCAACACACTCATGGCCCGACTACGGCGCCAAAATAAAAGAGAACCCAACATGCGACAACGGTCCCAATCACCCTCAACTGGGCACCACTACTGATCATCAGGAAAAGACACGTAGTAACGCTGAGAGTCCTCGTCAAACTCCAACTTGAGCTCGTACTCGTCACCTGGAGCGGAATCACCTGGACCTGCATCTGGTGTAATAGTAATCTGTGAGCCACAGGGACTCAGCAATCTCGCACCCTCGCGATCAAGACTATTTAAGCTTATAGGAAGGCAAGGTAAAATATGAGAAGCTGCAGCAAGCGACTAGCATATATGGTGGTTATCTTGTACGCAAAAGAGAGCGAGAAGAGGAGGCAAAGCGCGAGCGTGAAAAGCTAGAGGAACAACCTGCGCAAGCATTACTCCAACACCGTGTCCACTTCCCGGACTCCGCCGAGAAGAGGCCATCACGGTAACACACTCAGTTGGTTCATTTTAATTAATTAAGGTTCAAGTTATCTACAACCGGACATTAACAAATTCCCATCTGCCCATAACCGCGGGCACGGCTTTCGAAAGTTCAATCCCTGCAGGGGAGTCCCAACTTAGCCCATGACAAGCTCTCACGGTCAACGAAGGAATAGACCTCCTCCCAAGACGTTCCGATCAGACTCGGTATCTCGGTAACTCAAGACACTTCGACAGGTTAAAACAAGACCAGCAACACCGCCCGAATGTGTCGACAAATCCCGATAGGAGCTGCACATATCTCATTCTCAGGGCACACTCAGATGAGACTAGCTACGAGTAAAACCAACCCTCAAGTTTCCCCGAGGTGGCCCCGCAGGCAGCTCAGTTCGGACCAACACTCAGAGGGAGCACTGGCCCGGGGGGTTTAAAATAAGATGACCCTTGGGCTCCGGTAACCCAAGGGAAAAAGAGGCTAGGTGGCGAATGGTAAAACCAAGGTTGGGCATTGCTGGAAAAGCTTTAATCAAGGCGAACTATCAAGGGGTTCCCATTATAACCCAACCGCGTAAGGAACGCAAAATCCGGGAACATAACACCGATATGACGGAAACTAGGGCGGCAAGAGTGGAACAAAACACTAGGCGAGAGGCCGAGCCTTCCACCCTTTACCAAGTATATAGATGCATTAAGATAACATACCAATATAATGATATCCCAACAAGTAAATAAATGTTCCAACAAGGAACGGCTCCAAACTTCACCTGCAACTAGCAACGCTATAAGAGGGGCTGAGCAAAGCGGTAACATAGACAATCAACGGTTTGCTAGGACATGGTGGGTTAGAGGTTCAACATGGCAATTGGGAGGCTGACAAGCAAAAGGTAGGCATCGTAGCATTGGCATAGCAAGAGCGAGCAAACTAGCATAGCAAAGATAGTAGTGATTTCGATGGTATGATCATCTTGCCTGCACAGTTGTCAGAGTTGACTGGATCCTCACAAGCAAACTCAACGGGCTCCTCGGTAGCGAACTCATCTCCCGGCTCTACCCAAACAAGACAAACAAGCAACAAGGACACAATCAACCGCGTGCAAGACCAAGCAATATGATGAAATGATGATATGCTATGCGGGATGCGATGCGGGATGTCAAATGCAAGATATGACAGGAAATGCATGAACCTGGCCTCAACTTGGAATTCCATGGGTGCCACTGGAAAGATGAGATGAAATCGCTTGAAAACGATATTAAGAACGCCGGAATCGGAGTTACGGTTTGGAAATGGCAAGCGTTTCAAAAATGACACCGGTCTGCGATTTACAGCAAGTAGGCATCTAAATGCAATGAAATGAACATGCTACAGCATCCAAACATGACAACAAAATGCATGGCAGGTATGTACACAAGATGCTTAACAAAAGTCTAGCACTGAGCTACGGCCAATTCATCCATTATGAGGTTAAAACAAGCATATCAAAAACGCAAATGCAAAACAGATTTCAGACTTAGTGAAATTAACATTTGTGTGAAATTTCAGATCATGAAGCCCTCTTCGGAGCAGAAAACCAACATGATACATGACCTGATTAAGACAAGTAAGAACATGGCATGGAGCTACTCAACAAGCTTAACAAAATACCCAAAGTGACCTGGGGCCAAAAGGGTTCACAAAATATACTAACGGGCACACGAACATAGCTAAAAACACAATCAGTTTTCACACTTAGTGAAAACTGAGACATGCTGAAATATAACTCACGAAGGCATGTAAACGAGCTCGATGCACTCACTACGGTGCAAGTCATGGCAAGGCAAGCATACATCCATTAATAAGGCACAAAATGCTAGCTAGACATGGCAAGAACAATGGCGTAGCATGCACGGATCAACTACAATAGCATCGGCAAAAACGCAAACAAGTTGACGATCTGCCCAGATTCACAACGAAGCAAAAGTAGAGCTCGATTGACTCAAGCTAGGGTGCCCCATAATTGCAAACAAAGACATGTATGGATAGAGCATAACATTATTAACAAAACTACTCTACTGATCATCCTCAAAAGAGGCACGGATCACTAGGAAACGAGCTGAACATATGGCATCATGAACTAAATAATCCCAGACTTAGTGAAAACTACCAAGTCCCTGAAAACAGATTTGCCGGGTGCCTCACTTTGCAAACTTGCACAAGTCACCACACACATCCTAAAAATGCATGGGTTGCACCTCTGGAAAGAAGACAAAATCCTTAACAAAACATATGAAGGACTCACAGGCATATCATGCACACAATAATCATGGCAAAAATGACAAGTCTAAGATGAACTAGCAGATCTGACAATTAACTCACGAAACCCTCTTCTAACAGCATTTCGGTCATCAAGATGAGCTCAAATGAAAATGATGCAATGGAATGAAATGATGTACTCGTCGAGGCGAACATTTTGATATGCTATACACCCAAATCGGAGCTACAGATGCAAAGTTTCGGAGCCTCGAACATAGCAACTTGGACTAAAAATTTAGGGACTTAGTGGAAAAAAAAACCTCTCTCAGATCAGATCTAGGGTTTTTTTACCCCGCGCGCGAACCGAGGCGGCCGGAGCGCCGTTCGCCGGCGTGAGGAGGTGAGGCGGGGCCGGCGATGGCGACCGATGGTGGCGGCGGAGCGGCGCCGGGCGGCG
>NC_041382.1:431559514-431572493 GCF_002162155.2 Triticum dicoccoides
CGATGTGGGCCGCGGGGGCCGGCCTCGGGCTCTCGGGCCGCGGCGGCGGCGGGGACAGGCGAGGCCACGTGGCAAGCGGCGGATGGCTGGGCGCGGCGGGGCGGACACGTCCGGCCCGATTTGGATGTGTCCGTCGGCGGGGGAGCGGCGGATCTGGAAAAATTAGGGTTTCGAGGGGGAGAGAGATACGAAAAACGGGGGGGCTATGTATAGGCATAAGTGGAGCTAGGAGAGTCCAAATGAGGTGCGGTTTTCGGCCACGCGATCGTGATAGAACGCTCTAGATGATGGAGCTGAGTTTGGTGGGTTTTGGGCCAAATTGGAGGGGTGTTGGGCTGCAACACACACGAGGCCTTTTCGGTCCCTCGGTTAACTGTTGGAGTATCAAACGGAGTCCAAATGACACGAAACTTGACAGGCGGTCTACCGGTAGTAAACCAAGGACGCTTGGCAAGTCTCGTTCCAATCCGGAAATGTTTAATCCCCACACACGAAAGAAAGCTAGAAAAGACCACCGGAGGAGAACGGAGCGCCAGAATGCAAAACGGACAACGGGGAAAAAGCTCGAATGCATGAGACGAACACGTATGCAAATGCAATGCACATGATGACATGATATGAGATGCATGACAATGACAACAACACACGGAGACGAAACCCAAATCCGAGGAAATAAATATAACTTAACGCCGGAAACGGCAAGAGTTGGAGTACAAATTGGGCAAGTTATATCTGGGGCGTTACAACACTCCACCACTACGAAAAGATCTCGTCCCGAGATCTAGGACTGAAAGAACTCCGGGTACTCAGAATGGAGGTGATCCTCGCGTTCCCAGGTAGCTTCACGGTCGGAATGGTGTGACCACTTGACTTTGAGAAATTTGATTGACTTGTTTTTTTTTGAGGAATTAGTGACAGTGGGAGAGGCTCCCACTGACTTTGTATTACTCACAACAAAACAGTTACATTTGTGTTACATAGGGTTCTTAGGCCCCCCGGCCATGATTGATACAAAAGCTAGCTGCCCAAACTAACAATGAAATCAGAGAGGAAAGGATGAACCTTCTCAGGACAGTTGTGAGTCACCAAACCCAACAAATGTTTAAATCTAGCTAACCATGCCCCGAACGAGTGCGGGATCCTCCTAAAATGTTGGTTGTTCCTTTCCATCCACAGGATCCAAGCAACAAGCAAGAAGATGTCCATGAATAGCGACCGACGCCAGTCATCTCTACCACCATGCAAAATGGCAAGCATGTTGGTCCCCCCTGGCCACATCAGACCAATCCTACTCCAGCATTGTTGGGCAAAAGGGCACGTGAAGAAGAGATGTTCCACGGTTTCCTTGGGTGGGTTTTGGCAGAGCATGCAAGTATAGTCGCCCCCATCCACATTATAGTGCCGCCGCTTCAGCATATTCCTGGTGTTCAACCGATCTACCATAAGCAGCCACCCAAACATCTTGAACTTGATTGGGCATTTGGATTTCCATAGCCATCCAAAGGCCTCATCAGCCATTACCTGCCTGAAGCAGTGGATATAGTATTTCTTAGACGAGTATCGTCCCAGGTCACAGACCCAAGTATCAACCGATCCACTGTCCAGACCGATGTGTGCGGACCCTTGCTGTATCTCTCTGATCTCTTCCCTGGCCTAGATCGAAAGAGGCAGACTGAAGATCGAGGCAGGATCAGTGGATTTGAGGATCTTGGCAACAGAATCATCCTCATTCAGAGCATATGAGAATGCCCGCGGATGCGTATCCATCAATGCGGAGGCTGGGTCCCCAAACCAGACATCCTTCCAGAATAGTGAGGTGCGACCATCTCCGGGGACAACCCTAGTGATCCCACGGAAGATTCCACTGAGCTGCATTACATCTTTCCACCAGAAGGAACCCACTGGCTCGGCGGTGTGCGGCACCTTGTTCGGGTAGTGCGTCTCCCAGATCAGCTGAACCCAGGGTACATCTTCACGATTGTAGAATTTGAACAAGTATTTTAGGAGAAGTGCGGTATATTGTATTCTGACATTAATAACACCAAGGCCACCACACCGTTTCGGTCGATAGACAAGCTCCCATGCAGCAAGGGAGTTGGATTTGATCCCATCATCAGAATTTTTTGCCCATAGACAATAGCGGCGGAGTTTGTCCAGGTGTTCAACTATTTTTGGGTGTAGCTTGATCGTACACATTGCATATATCAACATGGAGGTGACCACCGAATTGACCAACGTTAGTTTGGCCCCTGACGACATCAGTGATAGGGCAGTGGAGGTTTTCCTCTCAACCGAATGAACTAATGGCATGAGATCAAGAACAGTCGGCCTCGTCGTCCCCATGGGAAGACCAAGGTATGTAAACGGCAGGGAACCAACCGAGCAACCAAACACTTCCGCCAACCCCCCGGCACGCTGGTGGTCAACATTGATGGGTATGAGGGTCGATTTATGGAAGTTAATTTTGAGCCCTACCGAAGCCGCATAATCCTCCAAGATAAGTTTCATGCGGATTGCCTGTGTAGGACAAGCTTGCATAACCAAGATCGTGTCGTCAGCATACTGCACCACCGGGAAGTCACCTACATTTTCACGTGGGATGGGTAGCTCTAGCAATCCCTGAGCATAAGCATCATTGATCGCAGCTTGTAGCAGATCAGCTGCAAGAACAAAGATTAGTGGCGAGAGAGGGTCACCCTGTCGTACTCCACATTTGCATTTGAATTTCCGGCCAGGAACGCCATTCAAGAGGACTGACGAAACTCCCGAGCCAAAAATCAGTTCCATCCAGCCCAGCCACCTATCATCAAAACCCATATGTTTCATGATTTCCAACATGGGGGCATGCTCGATCGTGTCAAAGGCCTTAGCAAAGTCTAGTTTGAGCAATATGATCTCTCTCCCAGACGAGTGGCACTGATGAATGTATTCGTACGACCACGCGAGACAATCCTGGATGGTCCTACCTTTGATAAACCCATACTGATTCCTGTGAATAATTTTTAGAATCACTTTCTGCAGTCGGTTCGCCAGGATCTTTGTAATGACTTTTAGACAACAGTTCAGTAAGGTGATTGGTCTGAAGTCATTAGCCGTCTCCGGAGAGAAATTTTTGGGAATCAAGGTGATGTAACCCTCACTTATGCTAGTGATATCCAGACCACCTGCATGAAATGCGTGACAGAGATCATAGAAATCTGTCTTGATAATTTGCCAGCACTTCTTAAGGAAACAACCATTAAACCCATCCGGGCCAGGTGCTCTGTCATTCGGCATTTCCTTAACAACAGCATCTATTTCATCATTAGAGAATGGCGCGCTCAGCTGATCCAATCCATCAATCCTGCGAATGATCCTAGAAAGATCAAATTTCATATTGGTAGGTTTAGAAGAACCCAAACGGTCCCTGTATGTATTGAACAGTACCCCCTCCTTGCCAACATGGTCATGTATATCGACCTCCCCAACTCTGAGCATGGCAATAGTGTTGTGTCTGTACCTCTCTGTGGCCAAAGACTGAAAGAGCTTTGTGTTTTCATCGGCAAAACGAAAGTACCTGATCGTACACCTCTTTCGCCAGTACTCATTCTGGTATGTGAGCAAGGCCTGTAGATGATTTTTCAGTATCTTCCTGAAGTTTGACTCCTGAACATATAGGGGTCGTCTATCCTCAAGTGCATCCATGTTTTCCAGAGCCTCATTACTGATTTGAATCAGAACTTTAAGTTTGGAGACACCCTTACTCCAACGCTTGAGATCATATCTCAGAATTTTAAGCTTTTTGCAAATTCGCGCCGCCGCATTGGGTGCGTGACATGATTTAGACCATGAACCATCAACAACCTCCATGAACCCCTCATGATCTGTCCAAAAATTCTCAAACCTAAAAAGCCTGGACCATGGGATGCTTGATTCAATCGTGACCACGCACGGAATGTGGTCAGACACTGGCTTCCCCAGGGGCAAGACCATTGTGTTAGGGTATTTGGTGGTCCAATCAGACGACGTGAAAAACCAATCTAACTATTCGAGCAGAGGATCATCTTGCATGTTACTCCATGTGTATGCACGGCCTTTAACTGGTAGTTCCATTAGTGATTGTGCGCGGATGATCTCATTGAATAGTAGCATGTCCGCAGCGTTGCCACCTGACTTGTTTCTATTATTCGTGGAACGAATAAAGTTAAAGTCACCCAGAATTAACCAATTGTCGTCATCAGGGATATTAAGCTCAAAAAGCCAGTTTGTAAAGTCCAGTCTGCGCTGACCAGAGCAGGGGCCATAAACATTGACTAGATTCCACGAATCATGTGACTGCGTGGCCACGAAAGAGATCCCAATGGCAAAAGAATCCACAAACCAAGATGTACCAGTAAAAACAGCACTATTCCAGATAACGATGAGGCCCCCAGAAGCCCCCACTGATGGTGCAAAAACAAATTTATCGAAGCGCTTAGGGCAGAAAGTCTTAATAAAAGCAGGATCGAAGGATTCACGTTTAGTTTCCTGGATACATAGCACAGAACAACCGCTAGTATCAATCGCATTCCTAATAGCCAAAAGTTTTTCATCAGAGTTTATGCCTCTGATGTTCCACGAGAGCACATTCCACGATTTATTCATCAGTCGGGTAGACTTCAGTGCTCAGCTTCCCCGGACGAGCTCTGATCATCCAGCAGCTTGTTACGGGAGATGGCTTCCGGAGGAATTCCACAGTTGCGCCCCATCTGTTGAAGATCCTCGATCGGCGTTGGTGGGGGGAAATCGGCAATGGGCACCTGCACAGGAGCAGCAGCCAAAGAAACATCATTGACAAAAGAATGTCTCGAGGTTTCACCCTTGATTTTGAACGCCTTGCGTCCGGAGCATGGTTGATTTTGAAACCATCGTACTTGTTGGATCTATTGCTTCGTCTGACAGTGGTTGTGTCCAATGGCACTAGCATGTTACTATGTTGATTAGCATTGAACACAGAGGAAGACGCAAGCACCTGGAGCGCAGTAGGCTGGTCTGATGAAAGCATCATCTGAGTCTCCTCATCCGCTGAGACGAGCTGTGGAAGCGCCTTGAGGCCAGGAGATTGTTCCGGCAGATCCCAATTCACAGCATTGAAACGAGCCCTGGGTTTAGGCGAAAGCATACCAGATGGGACAGTGACTCTCCCCCACTGAAGTGCAGAAGCAAAGATCCTTGAGAAGATGTCAGGTTCCGGCACCATACACTCAATCCAAACTGCCACCGCTGCATTAAGATGATTCTGAATAATCTGAAAGGGGTTGAGGGGCATCATCACAGGAGAATTGTGTTGCAGGGTGATAATGGGCGTATAAATGCGTTTGAGCATGCCCCCAATCCAGAGCAAGAACTCATAGTCAACTGCAACCTGAAGAAAAAGAGAGTTTCCTCCAGCCCTGACGAACTCCCTCCTGGCTGCAGGACTGCCATTCACAAATCCATCAGCCAAAGCATCTACTGCTTGAAACTCCGAGTCAGATGACCAAATGTCAGATAAATTATCCTGCACATTATGCTCCGGGTCCACACCATCCATGAGGGACGGACCATCATACTGAAAGAAAGTCCTAAAGCTGAAACCAGTGTAGGGTGGAGTTACCACAGGCCACACACCCCACCCATTGTTCTGAACATCATTAACTGGTTCAGGAGCATTCCAGGCCTCCGCATTCAAAGCATCCTGAGCAGCCATCTCATCAATCCTTGCTTGTTGCATGAGGGTATAGTAAGGAAGCTGGTATGGGTGTGGAGATGCATTCAAAAGTGGTGGAGTGTCCTCATTACCAACCAAGTTCGGTATAGTATTCCTGCCATTCAGAACATAAACTGGTACAGACCACGAATGAGCAAGACCCGGTAGTAAACCAACCCTAGTAATGACCAGACTATGCGGCACCTCCGCAACATCTTTGATATGGCATTTAACAAGGACTCTGGCCTTGTTCTGACCCGGGCGGGGCCAGGCAAGCATTTTCCCAAAGTGTGAGACTGCCTTATGAACATAATGCTCTGTTTGGTAGTCCATTGGAAAAGCAAGAAACATGACCCAAGCTTCATATTCAAAAGCAGGCATACGCATATTGATGCTCTCATCATGCGGAACTAGTGAAAAAGTGGAATCCTCAGACAAAGCATGCGGACCTTCTCTAATAGCAGCATCTCTACTCTCCATATCCGCAAACACAACACATCCAATCCCCAGCGGGTAAACAAAGTCATCTAGCAGTTCATACTCTAAATCTCCAACAATAATGCGGCAGACCTCAGCTAGCCATAACTCCTTCTGATGATCAGGGACCGGAGGGTTGACGGAGAATGTGGCGTACCTATCATGATTCAGAGGCGGATCATCCACCACCATGACATGTCTCTGGACCCGGTGAGCCGGCCCGCGATCAAAGGTAGATCCGTCTGGAGCGAAGGCGAAGGGGCTCACGGGGAAGTTCGCCATGGGTGACGAAGCCGGGGACTACTTGAGAGATCTCGCCGGAGCAGGGGATGGAGATTGCTTGCTGAGAGCCGATGGGGAGAAGAGCCGAGATGGCGGAGGCGTGGGTGTAGAACTCGAGGAGAGCGTCGTAACACTCGATTGGAGTTTTTGGCAGGCAGAATTGACTACACCCTGACCGGGTAGGCGTATCGTCAAGCAATGGGGGTTAGCCACTTCTGCGTGGAACGGGATTATCTGTTGCCGTTTCGAAAGGCAACCACCATGCGGATCCCCAGTAGCACGGGCCATACCAACATCCACAGAGATACCTACCTCAGATGCACCCGCGGCAGCCCGAGGCAAGATCCTCTCTGATTGTGGTAGATTTTTATTTTTCCAAGCCCATCGGGGTAGAGAGGCACAAGCCGGAAGCTTACGTGACTTGTGGCCCAAACGATGACATAGAGGACAGCGACGAAGCCCAGGACAAAGCCTGGTTATGTGGTTAACTGCAGAACATGCATTACACTGAAGGCCCAAAGGGTCCGGGCATACTCTGCATGGCTCATGCTTGCGAGCATCAGTACGTGTAGACATGCAGGCACATGTCCCAGAAATATCCCCACAACCTTGACAAAATATTCCAGTGCACGAATCATCAACATGGCCGAGACAATCACAGAGAGAACAATGCAAAAGTCTTTTGTAAATGTATTCCTTGGTGGGGACTGAAGTGATTTGCACCAGAAGCTTAACACTATCATTATCATAACCGGCCTGCCAGCCATCGAGAATAGCAAATAATTTCTCATCCGAAATTGAATCCCATAATCCCATAATATATCCTTCCCCATGAAAAGATGGCAACCGTCCAGGAATATCGTGAGAAATAGGTATAGATATGGAACCAATCCGAAAAGAATCCTTAGAATCCGGAGATGAAAAACTACCAAAGAAGATCCGATCTGAAGGCTCGCCGGAATGCAAGTCCGTCGGCGGCTTAATGAAACCCAAATTCTGCAGAACTGGTAATGAGGCGGGATCCAGTGGTAATTTACTCTGATTAGAGAGCCATTTAGATTTGATCGCTGGGCCAGGTGATGAAGCCAGACCAGTTAGCTCAGAATCAGCGTGCCAAGAATGAAGTAGTGGACGAGAAACCCCAGATCGATGAAGGTGAAAATGGCAGATGAAGTCCGGCCAAATTCGGTCTCTCAATCCAAAAATGAAATGTCCCACACGATTTGAGGCCACTGAGAAACGAAAAAGCCGATCACCCAAGCGCAAGACATTAAAACTGGCAGCAAGACCTCCAATACATGACTGAAGAGCCAAACCCACCGAATCCACCGAGAGGGGAAAAGAGGCCGAAGAGAAGGAAACTTCAAGGAAGAATTCCTTGGAGCCGGGGTTGGGGACGAAGTGAACCGTAGATCCAAACCTAGCACGCACCTGTGCTTCAACCTTGAGGCCGGGGGAGAAATCCTAGTGGAGAAGGCCGTCCATTGAGGTCGTCGAGAGGCAATCGTAGGGTTAGACCCTAGAATCGCCATGGGAGTCGCCTGAGGTGGGTGGAGGAGGGAGTCGCATTGTGGATTTTTGATTGACTTGTTGCGAGTCTTGCGTTCAGTCTCTTCAAGAATAGCAACTGGGTGCTCACGATAAGAAAGATCTTCTTGGAGCTCAATGTCCTCGAAGTTGACGGAACGGAGGAGGAGGAAGCCAAAACTTATGTTGCTTGGCCACTTGAGTCGAGGAAGAAGGAGTAACATCTCTAACTCGCTTCCTGGAAGCATCACACCTCAACTGAGCAGCCTCTTGCTTCAGTGCCATGTTGTAGAACTCATCATATCTCAAGGGCTCAAAGAGAACAAGAGCGAGCTGAATATCTTCTCTGAGACCACCCCTGAACTGATATATCATGCTCTTCTCATCAGGCACGTCCTGCTTGGCAAAGTGGGCAAGCTTCTGGAACAACTTGTTGTAGTCATAGACAGACAAAGAGCCTTGCTTCAGATTGCGGAATTCCTCACGCTTGCTTTCAACCACGCTCTGCGGAATATGATGAGCTCGGAAATCTCGACGGAAATCATCCCAAGTGATAACACGTCCACCTCTGGAATCCTTGTACTACTGGAACCATTCTGCAGCTTGATCTTTGAGTTGGAAGGAAGCGAACTTGACAAAGTCCTCAGGCCTGACATTACTGCACTCAAAATGCTTACACAGATCCACAAGCCAATCGTCAGCATCGGTTGCCTCAACACAATTGCTGAAAGTCCTTGGCCCGTTAGCAAGGAACTGGTTGAGTGTAGCAAAGTGACTCTAATTGTTGCCTTGATTCCCTTGACTGCCTTGATTGCGCTCTTGAAGAATTTGCATGATCAGCTGTGTGTTTGCATTGGTTGCGGCCATCACAGCTTGACATGCCTCCGGAGGAGGTGGAGGTGGTGGCGGATCAGGATTCGGAGTCGTGCGGGTTGGAGGAGCCATCATGAAGAGGTTGACCACCATTAGCACATTGACAGGTAATTATTGAAGCTGAATCCAACGGAATGAAAATTGCAACATATAGTCTTCACATCCGAACAAAATGAACGAATGCATTCCTCTTGAAATGGTCACATGTCCATAAATTGAGAAGCCATGTAGAATTTAGGTAGAGAAATAAATCAACAAGGTACAGATCAAGAACGAATAATCGGTAAGAAATCCCAATCTCAAACCAATATTCGTGGAAGAAGAACTAGAGCTACTAGAATTCCCACCTATGAAACTCCCGAACCTTTCCGGTTATGCAATCAGGTGTTGGGGATACAGGGGAAGCATAATATCTCACCCAAACTAGCAAATCCTACATCCAGCTGTATCCATCCTTCAACACATAACCAAGAAACCTTCGGAAACCATCTACCTCAACCTTCGAAAAGCATCCGTTATACAAGTTATGGCGATACTCTCGAACTCCCGCCCCAGTACTGGGTGGCGTCGAGGTTATCTCACCAATGAACTGCATAAAAGAGATTTTCGATGTCGGCGAACATATCTCAAGTATTCCAGAATTGCAACGATAAAATTATGATGACAACACCTCAGAGCTCAACTCCCCAAGACACTTCCACTAAACCCCTGACAGGAGGCACCAAGACAGTATTCTTATCATAAGCCATCGAAACGATTCCAAGATACTCGCGTGATCCTAAAAAATTTTTTAGTGAAATTTGAGAAGAGAAGAGTCAAAACTCTACGTCAGGATGCCTTACCAGGGCGATGAGGAGACTGGGAAGTAAAAAGAATTCCTAAACTCTCTGATATAAAATTCCTAAAGACTCAAAACATTTTTCTAGACACAACTCGGCCGCTAAAAACGATCAAGCAATGGGGCTCCTAAGGTCGGGGAAGGCTCTGATTACCAACTTGTAACACCCTCGATGCGACTATAGCTCCCACGTGTCGAGGCACGACTTAGAGACATAATCGCATTGAAGGCATATGTCGCAAGTTAGGCAATCTTCACAACATCCCAATAATATGAATAATAAAGGGGAGATAACATAGTTGGCTTACACTCGCCATGTCAATCAAGTACATAAATAACATTACATCAACCAACACACTCATGGCCCGACTAGGGCGCCAAAATAAAAGAGAACCCAACATGCGACAACGGTCCCTATCACCCCCAACTGGGCACCACTACTGATCATCAGGAAAAGACACGTAGTAACGCTGAGAGTCCTCGTCAAACTCCCACTTGAGCTCGTACTCGTCACCTGGAGCGGAATCACCTGGACCTGCATCTGGTGTAATAGTAATCTGTGAGCCACAGGGACTCAGCAATCTCGCACCCTCGCGATCAAGACTATTTAAGCTTATAGGAAGGCAAGGTAAAATATGAGAAGTTGCAGCAAGCGACTAGCATATATGGTGGCTATCTTGTACGCAAAAGAGAGCGAGAAGAGGAGGCAAAGCGCGAGCGTGAAAAGCTAGAGGAACAACCTGCGCAAGCATTACTCCAACACCGTGTCCACTTCCCGGACTCCGCCGAGAAGAGGCCATCACGGTGACACACTCAGTTGGTTCATTTTAATTAATTAAGGTTCAAGTTATCTACAACCGGACATTAACAAATTCCCATCTGCCCATAACCGCGGGCACGGCTTTCGAAAGTTCAATCCCTGCAGGGGAGTCCCAACTTAGCCCATGACAAGCTCTCACGGTCAACGAAGGAATAGACCTCCTCCCAAGACGTTCCGATCAGACTCGGTATCTCGGTAACTCAAGACACTTCGACAGGTTAAAACAAGACCAGCAACACCGCCCGAATGTGCCGACAAATCCCGATAGGAGCTGCACATATCTCGTTCTCAGGGCACACTCAGATGAGACTAGCTACGAGTAAAACCAACCCTCAAGTTTCCCCGAGGTGGCCCCACGGGCAGCTCAGTTCAGACCAACACTCAGAGGGAGCACTAGCCCGGGGGGGTTTAAAATAAGATGACCCTTGGGCTCCGGTAACCCAAGGGAAAAAGAGGCTAGGTGGCGAATGGTAAAACCAAGGTTGGGCATTGCTGGAAAAGCTTTAATCAAGGCGAACTATCAAGGGGTTCCCATTATAACCCAACCGCGTGAGGAACGCAAAATCCGGGAACATAACACCGATATGACGGAAACTAGGGCGGCAAGAGTGGAACAAAACACTAGGCGAGAGGCCGAGCCTTCCACCCTTTACCAAGTATATAGATGCATTAAGATAACATAGCAATAGATATCCCAACAAGTAAATAAATGTTCCAACAAGGAACGGCTCCAAACTTCACCTGCAACTAGCAACGCTATAAGAGGGGATGAGCAAAGCGGTAACATAGCCAATCAACGGTTTGCTAGGACATGGTGGGTTAGAGGTTCAACATGGCAATTGGGAGGCTGACAAGCAAAAGGTAGGCATCGTAGCATTGGCATAGCAAGAGCGAGCAAACTAGCATAGCAAAGATAGTAGTGATTTTGAGGGTATGATCATCTTGCCTGCACAATTGTCAGAGTTGACTGGATCCTCACAAGCAAACTCAACGGGCTCCTCGGTAGCGAACTCATCTCCCGACTCTACCCAAACAAGACAAACAAGCAACAAGGACACAATCAACCACGTGCAAGACCAAGCAATATGATGAAATGATGATATGCTATGCGGGATGTCAAATGCAAGATATGACAGGAAATGCATGAACCTGGCCTCAACTTGGAATTCCAATGGTGCCACTGGAAAGATGAGATGAAATCGCTTGAAAACGATATTAAGAACGCCGGAATCGGAGTTACGGTTTGGAAATGGCAAGTGTTTCAAAAATGACACCGGTCTGCGATTTACAGCAAGTAGGCATCTAAATGCAATGAAATGAACATGCTACAGCACCCAAACATGACAACAAAATGCATGGCAGGTATGTACACAAGATGCTTAACAAAAGTCTAGCACTGAGCTACGGCCAATTCATCCATTATGAGGTTAAAACAAGCATGTCAAAAACGCAAATGCAAAACAGATTTCAGACTTAGTGAAACTAACACTTGTCTGAAATTTCAGATCTTGAAGCCCTCTTCGGAGCAGAAAAACAACATGATACATGACCTGATTAAGACAAGTAAGAACATGGCATGGAGCTACTCAACAAGCTTAACAAAATACCCAAAGTGACCTGGGGCCAAAAGGGTTCACAAAATATACTAACGGGCACACGAACATAGCTAAAACACAATCAGTTTTCAGACTTAGTGAAAACTGAGACATGCTGAAATATAACTCACGAAGGCATGTAAACGAGCTCGATGCACTCACTACGGTGCAAGTCATGGCAAGGCAAGCATACTTCCATTAAGAAGGCACAAAATGCTAGCTAGACATGGCAAGAACAATGGCATAGCATGCACGGATCAACTACAATAGCATCGGCAAAAACGCAAACAAGTTGACGATCTGCCCAGATTCACAACGAAGAAAAAGTAGAGCTCGATTGACTCAAGCTAGGGTGCTCCATAATTGCAAACAAAGACATGGATGGATAGAGCATAATATGATTAACAAAACTACTCTACTGATCATCCTCAAAAGAGGCACGGATCACTAGGAAACAAGGTGAACATATGGCATCATGAACTAAATAATGCCATATGGCATCATGAACATATTGAAAACTACTAAGTCCCTGAAAACAGATTTACCGGGTGCCTCACTTTGCAAACTTGAACAAGTCACCACACACATCCTAAAAATGCATGGGTTACACCTCTGGAAAGAAGACAAAATCCTTAACAAAACATATGAAGGACTCACAGGCATATCATGCACACAATAATCATGGCAAAAATGACAAAAGTCTAAGATGAACTAGCAGATCTGACAATTAACTCACGAAGCCCCCTTCTAACAGCATTTCAGGCATCAAGATGGTCTCAAATGAAAATGATGCAATGGAGTGAAATGATGTACTCGTCGAGGTGAACATTTTGATATGCTATACGCCCAAATCGGAGCTA
>NC_041382.1:431572982-431608400 GCF_002162155.2 Triticum dicoccoides
ATGGCTGGGCGCGGCGGGGCGGACATGTCCGGCCCGATTCGGACGTGTCCGTCGGCGGGGGGAGCGGCAGATCTGGAAAAATTAGGGTTTCGAGGGGGAGAGAGATCCGAAAAACGGGGGGCCTATTTATAGGCATAAGTGGAGCTAGGAGAGTCCAAATGAGGTGCGGTTTTTGGCCACGCGATCGTGATCGAACGCTCTAGATGATGGAGCTGAGGTTGGTGGGTTTTGGGCCAAATTGGAGGGGTGTTGGTCTGCAACACACACGAGGCCTTTTCGGTCCCTCGGTTAACCGTTGGAGTATCAAACGAAGTCCAAATGACACGAAACTTGACAGGCGGTCTACCGGTAGTAAACCAAGGCCGCTTGGCAAGTCTCGTTCCAATCCGGAAATGTTTAATCCCCACACATGAAAGAAAGCTAGAAAAGACCACCGGAGGAGAACGGAGCGCCGGAATGCAAAACGGACAACGGGGAAAAAGCTCGAATGCATGAGACGAACACGTATGCAAATGCAATGCACATGATGACATGATATGAGATGCATGACAATGACAACAACACATGGAGACGAAACCCAAATCCGAGGAAATAAATATAACTTAACGCCGGAAAAGTCAAGAGTTGGAGTACAAATTGGGCAAGTTATATCTGGGGTGTTACATAAGGCCATCATTCTCAAGTTGGATGTTGAGAAGGCACACGACTCTGTTAGCTGGGGTTTTTTAGACAGGTTCACTTACCTAAGGGTTTTGATGGTGGCTTCATACATAGAGTTATGCAGATGGTCTCGGGGGGGGCATACTGTGATTTCAGTCAATGGGAGATCTAGCAATTTTTTTAGAAACTCCAGAGGCCTCAGGCAGGGTGATCCCGCTTCTCCTATCCTTTTCAACTTCATTGCAGATGCGCTCTCTAACATCCTGTCCAGAGCTGCGTCGGTTGGACACATCTCCCCTGTTAGCTCCCACTTTATTCTAGAGGGTGTCACCCACCTCCAGTACGCTGACGATATGATTATCATGGTGGAACTCGGTGACGCTTGTTTATCCCACCTCAAGTTTCTTCTACTTTTCTTTAAGGCTCTGTCGGGGCTTAAGATTAACTTTGCAAAAGGTGGGGTGATTGTCACTGGGGTGACAGAGGCTGAGGCATTCCGAGTCTCTCAATTACTCAACTGTTCACTAGGCTCCTTCCCTCTCAAATATCTCAGGCTTCCTATCTCGTGTGACAAATTATTGTCTAAGGATTTCGCACATTAAGTGGCTAAAGTGGGCAATCGTGTCATGCCATGGAGGGGCAAATATAATACCCAGGCTAGCAAGGTGGCACTTATAAATGCGTGCCTTTCCTTCCTCCCTATGTTTTTCATGGGCTTTTACCTTCTTACTAATGGTACTCATCCTAGGTTTGATAAAGCACAGGGGTGCTTTCTACTAGAATGTTGCTGATAACAAACGCAAGTATAGAATGGTTAAATGGGATCACATCTATCCACCCAAGAGCCTTGGGGGGCTGGGTATAATTAACACCTTGGTCATGAACAAGTGCTTGATCATTAAATGGTGGTGGAAGATCACGTCTATCTCGGATAATCCCCTCTTGTATAACATCCTCAAGGCCAAATATTTCCCTACGTCTAGTCCTATGTTTGCCCCCACCGTAGGCGCGTCTCAATTTTGGAAAGATCTTGTTAAGCTCCGGCCAGTGTTTCAAGGCCTTGTCAAGTTTGTGGTCCGCAATGGTAGATCCACTAGGTTCTGGCTAGACTGGTGGTGCGCTCCAGCCACATTAGTTGTCTCTTTCCCAATTCTTTTTTCTTATTGCCCTAATCCCGAGATCTCGATCTCTAAGCTCTCTGACAACAATTGGGACCTTGAGCTGCATCGTTCTCTATCTCTTGAAGAGTTAGTTGACTAGCAGGGTCTTGTTGCCCTCTTCCATGTGCTCTTAGAGGAGGAGGACTCGGTGGCCTGGCCCAACTCTGTGTCTTGGCGTTTTTCCATGTGCTCTTAGAGGAGGAGGACTCGGTGGCCTGGCCCAAATTTATAAGCATTAGACAAGTCGGAGGACGCAACAGACACGGTTCACTCACACTAATCGTGTGCCATGCCCGTGCCCTTGCCACTCACATCAGCACAGTACATTGGGATCCATGAGGCTTCCCTCGCAATCTCAAAAATATCTACCTATTTGTTTTTTGATAACACACGGTTATTATGTTTCAACCGTGTGTGATGTTTGTTGTTCCCGCTCCCGCCTGCATCCCTCGAACCCGGTTGGAGGGTTTTTCTATTTGATAACACACGGTTCTATTTTGGGACCGTGTGTGATGCATCATCCAAATTTTCAGTAGCCCCGGCAATTTACTCCCGTGTACTAAAATTTTCACTAGCTGCGTCATTTCCTCAAACGCCACCCCCTCCACACACACCCCAAAAACTCTGCGCGCTCATATGTCTCCAATGTATCTATAATTTTTTATTGTTCCATGGTGTTATATTATCAATATTGGATATTTTATAATCATTTTATATCATTTTTTGGTACTAACCTATTGACATAGTGCCAAGTGCCAGTTGCTGTTTTTCCATGTTTTTACATCGTAGAAAATCAATACCAAACGGAGTCCAAATGCCACCAAACTTTACAGAGATTTTTTATGGACCAGAAGACACGTAATGGGCCCTGGCTACACCTAGGGGATGCTCTAAGGAGAGTACAACCCACCAGGGTGCGCCAGGAGGACCAGGCGCGCCCTGGTGGGTTGTGCCCACCTCGGGTGCCCCCCGGACCACTTCTTTGCTCTGTAAATACCCCAATATTCCCAAAACCCTAGGGGAGTCAATGAAATATTCATCCAACCGCCACAGAGTCCAGAACCACCAAATCCAATCTAGACACCATCTCGGATGGGGTTCACCACCTCCATTGGTACCTCTCCGATGATGCGTGAGTAGTTCTTTGTAGACCTTTGGGTCCATAGTTAGTAGCTAGATGGATTCCTCTCTCTCTCTCTCTCTGAATTCTCAATACAATGGTCTCTTGGAGATCCATATGATGTAACTCTTTTGCGGTGTGTTTGTTGGGATCGATGAACTTTGAGTTTATGATCAGATCTATCTTTTTATATCCATGAAAGTATTTGAGTTTCTTTGATCTCTTTTATGCATGATCTCTTATAGCCTTGTATTTCTTATCCGATATTTGGGTTTTGTTTGGCCAACTTGATCTATTTATGTTCAAATGGGAAGAGGTGCTTTGTAGTGGGTTTGATCTTATGGTGCTTGGTCCTAGTGACAGAAGGGGAACCGACACGTAGGTATTGTTGCTACTAAGGATAAAATGATGGGGTCTATCTCTACATAGATAGATGTTGTCTACATCATGCCATCGTTCTTATTGCATTACTCCGTGTCTCCATGAACTTAATACACAAGACGCATGCTGGATAGCAGTCGATGTGTGGAGTAATAGTAGTAGATGCAGAAAGGAGTCGGTCTACTAATCTTGGACGTGATCCCTATGTAATGATCATTGCCTGGATATGATAACCCATAGGTATAGGGGATCGCAACAGTTTTCGAGGGTAGAGTATTCAACCCAAATTTATTTATTCGACACAAGGGGAGCCAACGAATACTCTCAAGTATTAGCAGCTGAGTTGTCAATTCAACCACACCTGGAAACTTAATATCTGCAGCTAAGTATTTAGTAGCAAAGTAATATGATAGTAGTGGTAACGGTAACAAAAGGTAACAATAGTAAAAGTAATGTTTTTGGTATTTTGTAGTGATGATAGCAATAGCAACAGGAAAGTAAATAAGCGAAGAACAATATATGGAAAGCTCGTAG
Source organism: Triticum dicoccoides (assembly GCF_002162155.2). Classification (NCBI taxonomy): domain Eukaryota; kingdom Viridiplantae; phylum Streptophyta; class Magnoliopsida; order Poales; family Poaceae; genus Triticum; species Triticum dicoccoides. The sequence continues at coordinate 431,576,838 of NC_041382.1, forward strand.
GCAATGGATCAGTGATGGAGAATTATGCCGGATGCGGTTCATCATGTAACAGTCATAACCTAGGGTGACACGGAACTAGCTCCAGTTCGTCAATGTAATGTAGGCATGTATTCCGAATATAGTCATACGTGCTTATGGAAAAGAACTTGCATAACATCTTTTGTCCTACCCTCCCGTGGCAGCGGGGTCCTTACGGAAACTAAGGGATATTAAGGCCTCCTTTTAATAAAGAGCCGGAACAAAGCATTAACACATAGTGAATACATGAACTCCTCAAACTACGGTCATCACCGGAAAGTATCCGATTATTGTCACTTCGGAGTTAACGGATCATAACACATAATAGGTGACTATAGACTTGCAGGATAGCATCAAGAACTCTCATATATTGATGAAAACATAATAGGTTCAGATCTGAAATCATGGCACTCGAGCCCTAGTGACAAGCATTAAGCATAGCAAAGTCATAGCAACATCAATCTCAGAACATAGTGGATACTAGGGATCAAACCCAAACAAAACTAACTCGATTACATGATAGATCCCATCCAACCCATCACCATCCAGCAAGCCTATGATGGAACTACTCACGCACGGCGGTGAGCATCATGAAATTGGTGATGGAGGATGGCTGATGATGACGATGGCGATGGATTCCCCTCTCCGGGGCCCCAAACAGACTCCCGATCAGCCCTCTCGAGAGGTTTTAGGGCTTGGCAGCAGCTCTGTATCGTAAAACGTGATGATTTCATCTCTCTGATTTTTTTCTCCCCGAAACACAATATATGGAGTTGGAGTTGGAGTCGGAGAGGCAACAGGAGGCCCACGAGGTAGGGGGGCGCGCCCCCCACCCTCGTGGACAGGTGGTGGGCCCCCTAGCCTTCATCTTTTGCAGGTATTTTTCATATTTTCTAAAAAGTTGCTCCGTGAAGTTTCAGGTCATTCCGAGAATGTTTGTTTCTGCACGTAAATAACACCATGGTAATTCTGCTGAAAACAGCATCAGTTCGGGTTAGTTCCATTCAAATCATGTAAGTTAGAGTCCAAAACAAGGGCAAAAGTGTTTGGAAAATTAGATACGACGGAGACGTATCAACTCCCCCAAGCTTAAACCTTTGCTTGTCCTCAAGCAATTCAGTTGATAAACTGAAAGTGATAAAGAAAAACTTTTACAAACTCTGTTTGCTCTTGTTGTTGTAAATATGTAAAGCCAGCATTCAAGTTTTCAGCAAAGATTATAACTAACCACATTCACAATAATGCATAGGTCTCAACTTTACTCATATCAATAGCATAATCAACTAGCGAGCCATAATAATAAATCTCGGATGACAACACTTTCTCAAAACAATCATAATATGATATAACAAGATGGTATCTCGCTAGCCCTTTCTGAGACCACAAAACATAAATGCAGAGCACCTTTAAAGACCAAGGACTGACTACACATTGTAATTCATGGTAAAAGAGATCCAGTCAAGTCATACTCAATGTAAACTAACAGTAATGAATGCAAATGACAACGGTGCTCTCCAAATGGTGCTTTTTAATAAGAGGATGATGACTCAACATAAAAGTAAATGGATAGGCCCTTCACAGAGGGAAGTAGGGATTTGTAGAGGTGCCAGAGCTTGGTTTTGAAATAGAGGTGAATAATATTTTGAGCAGTATACTTTCATTGTCAACATAACAACCAAGAGATGGCAATATCTTCCATGCTACACACATTATAGGCGGTTCCCAAACAGAATGGTAAAGTTTATACTCCCCCTTCCACCAACAAGTATCAATCCATGGCTTGCTCGAAACAACGAGTGCCTCCAACTAACAAGAGTCCCGGGGGGTTTTGTTTGCAATTGTTTTGATTTAGTTTGCATAAAGCATGGGACTGGGCATCCCGGTGACCAGCCATTTATCTCGTGAGTGAGGAGCGGAGTCCACTCCTCTTGAGAATAACCCGCCTAACATGGAAGATACAGGCAGCCCTAGTTGATACATGAGCTATTCGAGCATACAAAACAGGCTATTTATTTGAAGGTTTAGAGTTTGGCACATACAAATTTACTTGGAACGGCAGGTAGATACCGTATATAGGTAGGTATAGTGGACTCATGTGGAATAACTTTGGGGTTTAAGGGATTGGATGCACAAGCAGTATTCCCGCTTAGTACAGGTGAGGGCTAGCAAAATACTGGGAAGCGACCAGCTAGAGAGCGACAACAGTCATGAACATCCATTAAAATTAATCAACACCGAGTGCAAGCATGAGTAGGATATAATCCACCATGAACATAAATATCGTGAAGGCTATGTTGATTTTGTTTCAACTACATGCGTGAACATGCGCCAAGTCAAGTCACTTAAATCATTCAGAGGAGGATACCATCCTATCATACCACATCATAACTATCTCAATAGCATGTTGGCACGCAAGGTAAACCATTATAACTCATAGCTAATCAAGCATGGCACAAGAAACTATGATCTCTAGTTGTCATTGCAAACATGTTTATTCATAATAGGCTGAATCAGGAACGATGAGCTAATCATGTTTACAAAAACAAAAGAGGTCGAGTTCATACCAGCTTTTCTCATCTCAGCCAGTCCATCATATATCATCATAATTGCCTTTCACTTGCACGACCGAACGATGTGAATAATAATAATATTGCACGTGCATTGGACTAAGATGGAATCTGCAGGCATTCAATAAACAGGAGAAGACAAGGCAATATGGGCTCTTTTGTCAGATCAACAATAATGCATATAAGAGCCACTTCAACAATTTAATTATGGTCTTCTCCCGTCGACCCCCAAAAGAAAGAAAAGAAATAAAACTATTTACATGGGAAAGCTCCCAACAAGCAAAAGAAGAACAGGAAATATTTTTGGGTTTTCTTTTTAATTACTACTACAAGCATGGAAATTAAACTAACTAAAAGCTACAACTAATTTTTTTGGTTTTTCTTAAGGTTTATTAAACACACAAGAAGAAAGAATAAAAAGGAAAATAAACTAGCATGGATGATACAATGAAAAAGTATGAGCACCGACATCTAGAAATGAGTGTATGAACATAAATGTAATATCCGTGGGAAATACATACTCCCCCAAGCTTAGGCTTTTGGCCTAAGTTAGTCTATGGCCACGGCTGGCCTGGCGGATATCCATAATAATAGTTGGGGTCGTACTGAGAAGAAGAAGAGGAAGACTCCGATTGCCACTGGTAATTAGACTGTCATGAAGGATCAACTTGTGGTTCCGGCTCTGGCTCCATGGCTGGTACAGGGTTCCGGTAGGCGTGAATAGCCTTCAACGGAACAAGGTACTGGCCTACAGATAAATCAAACAAAGAAGGAGCAGGCAGGGTAATAGTCTCAGGATTAAAGAACAATTGATATTTAAGCTCTCCTTCCCTGTTCTTAACAATAAAATCACGTGCCACCATACTTTTATAATCTAGATAAACACGAGGCAGCACTTTTTCTTACTTCTCATAATGCCTAATAGGTATGTTAAAATGTGCAGCTAGGCGTGAAGCACAGATGCCGCCAAAGATGGGGCCCTTTGTACGGTTCAGACTTAACCATTTGGCAATAATGCCGGCCATACTAACAGAGTTATCACCATATAAACCGTGGAGCAAAATAATAATATCAGGGATACTAAGGTTTCCAAAGTTTCCGCGACCAATTAAGCAACGACTAGAAAATAATGCAAAATAACGTAAAACGGGAAAATGTATGCTAGTGATTCGTGCATCGGAAACCTTCCTTGTTTCCCCTACAGTGATAGTATCAATAAACCCCTCCACATCATCGCGGTGTGGTTCTTCTGTCTTGCCCTCAAAAGGGACTAAACAAACCCGACAAAAATCATAAAGTGTCATCTCCTTATGCTCATTATATAAATAAAACTCCACCGTAGGTGGTGAGCTCCTAGAATGGAAATGAAAGTTCTACACAAAGATATTCGTGAGTAAGAGATACTGATGCATTGGTCGTCGAGGAAAGCAGTGAGGCCTGCATTCTTAGCCAATTCATGAAAATCTTCATAAATCCCGGCTGCTCTCAAGAAATCTTCGGAAGGCCATTCACACGCCCGAACCTCCATGGTGCGAGGCAGATTATACTTAGGCTTCGGTGCCTTTTCCTTCGAGCTTGGGCTCGATGAGCCCCTCAAAAGTCTCCTCATCATTTTCTGAAAAATTCTGAAATTTTTAGTAACTTCAAAATAAAAGTAAACCAAACTCAATAATATTGATAGCAACTACTCCTACGAGTGCCTAGAGCCTATATAATGCATCAAAACTACTTTGAACATATAAATTTGACATGCAAGCTCAAGAACAGGGTCACCTATGCAGCAAAAATTTGCAATGAATAAAGCACTAGAACAAAAACTAATTGGACCAATGGAGGAGTCACATACCAAGGAACAATCTCCCCAAGCAGTTTTGTGAGAGGTGCTTTGAGCAAGGAGATCGAAAATGGCAGCAAAACGAGCTTGGACTCGGGTTTGAGCTGGACATTCGTGTTTGTGGGAGGAAGAAGGAGTGTATGCGTGAAAGGATAAGTGGAGGAGGGCCACCGTGGGCCCATGAGGTAGGGGCGCACCTAGGGGGTAGGGCGCGCCCTCCACCCTCGTGGGCAGGTGGTTGACCCCCCTGTTGTGTTCTCAGTGCCAAATATTCTCAAATATTTTGGAAAAATCATTTTAAATTTTAGGGCATTTGGAGAACTTTTATTTTTGAGGTATTTTTATATTGCACGAATAATCAGATAACAGATAGAAAAATATTTCTTTTATTTTATTTAATGTAAATAACAGAAAGTAAAAGTGGGGTACAGAAGGTTGTGCCTTCTAGTTTCATCCATCTCATGATCATCAAAAGGAATCCACTAACAAGGTTGATCAAGTCTTGTTAACGAACTCATTCCAAATAACATGGAACCTGAGAAATTTCGAATAACACTATGTTACCTCAACGGGGATATGCACATCCCCAATAATAAGAATATCATATTTCTTCTTGACAGTAGGAAGAGGAAATTCAACACCTCCAAATATAATCGATGGCATTTTTCCAATAGAGTTGATACTATGAACTTGAGGTTGTTTCCTCAAAAAGTGTACCGTATGCTCGTTACCATTAACATGAAAAGTGACATTGCCTTTAGTGCAATCAATAACAGCCCCTGCAGTATTCTAAAAGGGTCTTCCAAGAATAATAGACATACTATCGTCCTCGGGAATATCAAGAATAACAAAGTTCGTTAAAATAGTAACGTTTGCAACTACAGCAGGCACATCCTCACAAATACCGATAGGTATAGCAGTTGATTTATCAGCAATTTGCAAAGATATTTCAGTAGGTGTCAACCTATTCAAATCAAGTCTACGATATAAAGAGAGAGGCATACCACTAACACTGGCTCCAAGATCACATAAAGCAGTTTTAACATAATTTGTTTTAATGGAGCATGGTATAGTTGGTACACCGGGATCTCCAAGTTTCTTTGCTTTTCCACTCTTAAAAGTATAATTAGCAAGCATGGTGGAAATTTCAGCTTCCGGTATCTTTCTTTTATTTGTAATTATATCTTTCATGTACTTAGCATAAGGATTGGTTTTGAACATATCAGTTAATTGCATACGCAAAAAGATAGGTCTAATCATTTTAGCAAAGCGCTCAAAATCCTCATCATCCTTTTTCTTGGATGGTTTGGGAGGAAAAGGCGTGGGTTTCTGAACCCAAGGCTCTCTTTCTTTACCATGTTTCCTAGCAACAAAGTCTTTCTTATCATAGCGTTGATTCTTTGATTGTGGGTTATCAAGATCAACAGTAGGTTCAATTTCTATATCATTGTCATTACTAGGTTGAGCATCATTATGAACATTATCATTAACACTACCACTAGTTTCAGGTTCATTACCAGATTGAGTTTCAGCATCAGAAATACAAATGTCATTTGGATTCTCAGGTGTTTCAACAATAGGATCACTAGAAGCATGCAAAGTCCTGTCATTTTTTCTTTTTCTTCTTTTTAGATGAACTAGGTGCATCTATATTATTTATCTAAGAATCTTGCTCAATTCTCTTAGGATGGCCTTCAGGATACAAAGGTTCCTGAGTCATTCTACCACCTCTAGTCATAACTCTAACAGCATTATCATTATCTTTACTATTCAATTCATTGAGCAAATCATTTTGAGCTTTAAGTACTTGGTCTACTTGAGTGGTAACCATAGAAGCATGTTTACTAATAAGTTTAAGTTCACCTTTAACATTAGCCATATAATCACCCAAGTGTTCAAGCATATTTGAATTGTATTTCAATTGTCTACCAAAATAAGCATTAAAATCTTCTTGCTTAGCCATAAATTTATCAAACTCATCTAAGCATGGGCTAGCAAATTTAGTAAATGGGATTTCAGCTTTATCATATCTATAGAGAGAATTTACCTTTACTACCTGTGTCGGGTTATCAAGACCATGAGTTTCTTCAATAGGTAATGGACTAAGATTATATGTTTCTTCAACAGGCGGTAAATTAAGACCATGTATTTCTTCAATAGGAGGTAAATTCTTAACATCTTGAGCTTTAATACCTTTTTCTTTCATAGATTTCTTCACCTCTTGCATATCTTCAGGACTGAGAAATAGAATACCCCTCTTCTTCGGAGTTGGTTTAGGAATAGGCTCGGGAATTGGCTCCGGAGGTGTCCAATTATTTTCATTTGCCAACATATTATTCAATAGAATTTCAGCTTCATCCGGTGTTCTTTCCCTGAAAACAGAACCAGCACAATTATCCAGGTAATCTCTGGAGGCATCGGTTAGTCTATTATAAAAGACATCAAGTATTTCATTTTTCTTAAGAGGATGATCAGTCAAAGCATTAAGTAATTGGAGAAGCCTCTCCCAAGCTTGTGGGAGACTCTCTTCCTCAATTTACAAAAAATTATATATATCCCTTAAAGCAGCTTGTTTCTTATGAGCAGGGAAATATTTAGCAAAGAAGTAATAAATCATATCCTGGGGACTACGCACACAACCAGGATCAAGAGAATTAAACCATATCTTAGCATCACCCTTTAATGAGAACAGAAATATTTTAAGGATGTAAAAGTAATGAGTTCTCTCATCTTTAGTGAACAGGGTAGCTATATCATTCAATTTAGTCAGATGTGCCACAACAGTTTCAGATTCATAGCCATGAAAAGGATCAGATTCAACCAAAGAAATTATATCAGGATCAACAGAGAATTCATAATCCTTATCAGTAACACAGATAGGTGAACTAGCAAAAGCAAGGTCAGGTTTCATTCTAGCATTTAGAGATTGCTTACTCCATTTAGCTAATAGCCTTTTGAGTTCATTTCTATTTTTGCAAGCTAAAATAGCTAAATAAGCTTCTTGATCAAAAACATAACCCTTAGGAATAACAAGTGATTCTTCATCATCACTTTCATCAGTATCATCAGATTCAATATTTTCAATTTCTCTAGCTCTAGCAAGTTGTTCTTCAAGAAATTTACCAAGTGACACAGTAGTATCAAGCATAGAAGTAGTTTCATCATAAGTATCATGCATAGTAGAAGTGGCATCATCAATAACATGCGACATATCAGAACGAATAGCAGAAGCAGGTGTATGTGTCGCAAGCTTACTCAAAATAGAAGGTGAATCAAGTGCAGAGCTACATGGCAGTTCCTTACCTCCCCTCGTAGTTGAGGGATAAATCTTGGTTTTTGGATCTCTCAAGTTCTTCATAATGATAAGCAGATATAAATCCCAAGTGACTCAAAGAATAGAGCTATGCTCCCCGGCAACGGTGCCAGAAAATAGTCTTGATAACCCACAAGTATAGGGGATCGCAATAGTTTTCGAGGGTAGAGTTTTCAACCCAAATTTATTGATTCGACACAAGGGGAGCCAAAGAATACTCTCAAGTATTAGTAGCTGAGTTGTTAATTCAACCACACCTGGAAACTTAATATCTGCAGCAAAGTATTTAATAGCAAAGTAATATGATAGTAGTGGTAACGGTAACAAAAGGTAACAGTAGTAAAAGTAATGTTTTTGGTATTTTGTAGTGATGATAGCAATAGCAATGGGAAAGTAAATAAGCGAAGAACAATATATGGAAAGCTCGTAGGCAATGGATCAGTGATGGGGAATTATGCCGGATGCGGTTCATCATGTAACAGTCATAACCTAGGGTGACACAGAACTAGCTCCAGTTCGTCAATGTAATGTAGGCATGTATTCCGAATATAGTCATACGTGCTTATGGAAAAGAACTTGCATAACATCTTTTGTCCTACCCTCCCGTGGCAGCGGGGTCCTTACGGAAACTAAGGGATATTAAGGCCTCCTTTTAATAGAGAACCAGAACAAAGCATTAACACATAGTGAATACATGAACTCCTCAAACTACGGTCATCACCGGTAAGTATCCCGATTATTGTCACTTCGGGGTTAACGGATCATAACACATAATAGGTGACTATAGACTTGCAAGATAGGATCAAGAACTCTCATATATTGATGAAAACATAATAGGATCAGACCTGAAATCATGGCACTCAAGCCCTAGTGACAAGCATTAAGCATAGCAAAGTCATAGCAACATCAATCTTAGAACACAGTGGATACTAGGGATCAAACCCTAACAAAACTAACTCGATTACATGATAGATTCCATCCAACCCATCACCGTCCAGCAAGCCTACAATGGAATTACTCACGCACGGCGGTGAGCATCATGAAATTGGTGATGGAGGATGGTTGATGATGACGATGGCGACGGATTCCCCTCTCTGAAGCCCCGAACGGACTCCAGATCAGCCCTCCCGAGAGGTGTTAGGGCTTGGCGGTGGCTCCGTATCGTAAAACGCGATGATTTCTTCTCTTTGATTTTTTTGTCCCCGAAACACAATATATGGAGTTGGAGTTGGAGTCGGAGAGGCAACAGGGGGCCCAAGAGGTAGGGGGCGCGCCCCCACCCTCATGGATAGGTGGTGGACCCCCTGGCCTTCATCTTTTACAGGCATTTTTCATATTTTCTGAAAAGTTGCTCCGTGAAGTTTCAGGTCATTCCGAGAATGTTTGTTTCTGCACATAAGTAACACCATGGTAATTCTGCAGAAAACAGCGTCAGTCCGAGTTAGTTCCATTCAAATCATGCAAGTTAGAGTCCAAAACAAGGGCAAAGTTGTTTGGAAAAGTAGATACGATGGAGACGTAATAAGATATCGTCATGATTATTTGAAGTTCTATCAATTGCCCAAAAGTAATTTGTTCACCCACCATTTGCTATTTTCTCGAGATAAGCCACTAGTGAAACCTACGGCCCCCGGGTGTCTTCCTCATATTATTTGCCTTTGCGATCTATTTTCCTTTTCTTTTATTTTCAGATCTATTAAACTAAAAACACAAAAATACCTTGCTGCAATTTATTTGTACTTATTTTATTTGGCGTTCGGTCTATCAATCTACTACAATTTATCTCACATCTGTTTGCCTATCTTGAGGCGCCGTACCCGGAAGGGATTGACAACCCCTTTAACACGTCAGGTTGCGAGGATTTGTTACCTATGTGCAGGTGCTGTTTACATTGTGTTGCTTGGTTCTCCTACTTGTTCGATAACCTTGGTTTCACATCTGAGGGAAATACCTACCACTGATGTGCTGCATCATCCCTTCCTCTTTGGAGAAATATCGACGTAGCTTCAAGCCTCATTAAAAAGGAATTTCTGGCGCTGTTGCCAGGGAGGATCTTCAACATATACCAGGTTCCTAATCACAAATCTCATCTCCTCGCAATTCACATTATTTGCCATCTGCCTCTCGTTTTCCTGTCCCCCACTTCACAAAAAATTGTCGTTTTGTTCACCTCTCTTTTCCGTTCGTCGTTTTCTTTGCCAGATCTGTTTTTGAGTGCAATCTTGTTGCGTAGTCATCATGACTCAAGAGAACACCAAGTTATGTGATTTCTCAAATACCAACAACAATGATTTTATTGGCACTCTGATTGCTCCTCCTGCCACTAGTGCGGAGTCTTGTGATATTAATACTGCTTTGTTGAATCTTGTTATGAAAGATCAATTTTCCGGTACTCCTAATGAGGATGACGTGTCCCATCTTAATTGCTCCGTGGAATTATGCGATATGCAAAAGAAAAAAGATGTGGGCAATGATGTGGTGAAGATGAAATTATTTCCGTTTTCTTTGCATGATTCTGCAAAATTTTGGTTCTCTTCTTTCCCTCGCAATAGTATTGATTCTTGGAACAAGTGCAAAAATGATTTTATCACTATTTTCGCCCGCAAGAAGTATTTTCCTTAGAACCCAGATCATGAATTTCAAGCAACTTGAACATGAGCATGTTGCACAATCTTGGGAAAGGATGAAAATGATGCTAAGGAATTGCCTAACTCATGGGTTAAATCTTTGGATGATCATACAAAAAAATTATGCGGGATTGAATTTTGTTTCTCGAAATCTTTTAGATTCTGCCGCGGGTGGCACTTTTATGGAAATTACTTTGGGTGAACCTACCAAATTTCTTAATGATATTATGGCAAATTATTCGCGGTGGCATACCGAAAGAGCTCCTACTAGTAAAAAAGTTAATTCGGTTGAAGAAATTTCTTCGTTGAGTGAAAAAGTTGATGCTCTTGTGAAATTGGTTGCTATAAGAAGTGCTCCTGTTGATTTTAATGATATGCCTTTGTCTACTTTAATTGAGCAAAATAGTGATGCCATAGATGTGAATTTTATTTCTCGAAATAATTTCAACAACAATGCTTATAGAGGTAATTTTAATCGTAGGCTTTTTCCTAGTAATTCCTCTAATAATTATGGTAATTCCTATGGAAATAAATCTTATAATAATAATAGGAACACCTCTGATCTTGAGAATAATATTAAAGAATTTATCAACATGCAAAAAAATTTCAACACTTCCATAGAAGAAAAGTTGAGTAAGATTGATGATTTATCTAGAAGTGTTGATAGAATTTCTCATGATGTGGAAAATCTCAAGATGAAATTTTGTGTGCCTAAGGTTGATGAATCAATTAAAGCTCTTTACGTTTCTATGGATGAAAGTAAGAACAGAATTGCTATGCTTATAGCTAAAAGAGAATTTTTATAAAAAGCGGTTTCTAGTGATTACTTTCGCAAAAGTGATGAAGATCTTAAAAAGATTGGTGTTTCTTCTATTGATTCCTTGTTTAGTAAAGTTAAGATTGATGAAAAAGGGACCGGAGAAGAGTCAACTTTAGCTAGAAGGCGTCCCGATATTTCGGAGGGTGAAAATCTTGTTGAGAAAATTGATTAAATGGGTTTGAAGAGGTCAAAACTTTAACTAGTGATGTGCCCACTCTTTTGGATTACAAAGACTTTAATTATGATAGTTTCTCTTTGATTGATTGTATTTCTTTGTTGCAATCCATGATAAATTCACCCCATGCTTATGAACAAAATAAAGCTTTTACTAAACATATTGTTGATGCTAAGATGAAAGATTTTGAAGAAAAATTGGAATTAGAATTTTCAATTCCAAGAAAATTGCATGATGAGTGGGAACCTACTATCAAAGTCAAGATTAAAAATTATGAGTGCTTTGCTTTATGTGACTTTGGTGCTAGTGTTTCTACTATTCTGAAATCTTTATGTGATGTGCTTGGTCTTACCGATCTTGAATCATGTTCCTTAAATTTGCACTTGGCGGATTCCACTATTAAAAAGCCTATGGGAACAATTAATGATGTTCTTATTCTTGCAAATAGGAATTGTGTGCCCATAGATTTTATTGTCCTTGATATTTATTGCAATCCGTCTTGTCCAATTATTCTTGGTAGACCATTTTTAAGCACTATCAGTGTCGTGATTGATATGAAAGAAGGTAATATTAAGTTCCAATTTCCTTTGAGGAAGGGTACGGAACACTTCCCTAGAACAAGAATTAGGCCACCACATGAATTAATCATGAGGGCATCTTATGCATCTTGAACCGGAGATGACAAAACTTAGATCCTTCCTTTATGCCTAGCTAAGGGTGTTAAACTATAGCGCTTGTTGGGAGGCAACCCAATGAATAAAATTTATTTTTGCTTTTTGCTTTCGGTTCTTGAGTGTTAGCACAATTATGCTACTGTTATGATTGTGTTTTTTTATGTTTTGATTAGTGTTTGTGCCAAGTAAAGCCTTTAGGATCTTCTTGTGTGATAGTTGTTTGATCTTGCTAACAAACAGAAAAAATTGCGCTCATGAAAATAATTCTCATTTTTAACTAGAAAGCGATCAAATACCCATTCCTTTTGCAGTAGGTCAATATACAAATTTTCAGGTTGTCCTAATTTTTCAGAATTTTTGGAGTTGCATAAGTATTCTAAATAGTCACGTTGCTACAAACTGTTTTGTTTTTGACAAATTCTGTTTTCTTTGCGTTGTGTGCTTATTTTGATGTCTCTATGGTTTTCTTTGATGAGTTTTTGCCATAGAAAAGTTGGAATACAATAGATATAATGCAAGAACAAAATATGAATTGGTTTGATACAACACTTATAGTAGTGATTTATTTTCTTATACTAACGGAGCTCACAAAGGTTTTGTTGAGTTTTGTTTGATTGAAGTTTTCAAGTTTTGGGTTATCTTACGATGGATGAAGGAATAAGGAGTAATAAGAGCCTAAGCTTGGGGATTCCCCCATCATCCCAAGCTATTATCCAGAAAGAGAGCAAGCAACTAAGCTCGGGGATGCCCCCGAGCGGCATCCCCTCTTTCTTCTAACGACCATCAGTATTTTACTCGAAGCTATATTTTTATTCGTCACATACTATGTGTTTTGCTTGGAGCATCTTGTATGATATGAGTCTTTGCTTAATTTATTTTGTGTTTTAAGTCTTGATTCCTTGTTGGACACACCTATTTGAGAGAGCCAAAATTATGTCATGACTTGTTAGAATTGCTCTCTATGCTTAACTTAATTTTTTTATGAGCTATGAACATGCTCTAGTACTTCACTTATATCTTTACGAGCATAATGTCCTTTAATATTTTTGAAGAAATGCTCTCTTTCTTCATTTAGATTTACTTTAGAGTTAGTAAAATTTTCAAGAAATTATCTCTTGCTTCACTTAAATTAATTTGAGAGAAATAAAAATTATTCTCATGATCTTCACTTATATTTGTTGGATCTTGTCAAAAGCAACATATGAAAATTAGTCCCAAAGTGATAGATATCCAAGAAGGATATAGTAAAACATGAAGATCATTGGGAAAAATAAACTTGATTCTTAGTAATAGTTTTGAGATATGATGTTGTAATGTGTGAGTTATGTTGATGAGTAATTATGCTTTAGTAAGAATATTGGTGTTAAGGTTTGTGATTCCCTATGCAAGCACGAAAGTCAATAATTATGCGATGAAATTATATCCTACTTGTGGTGCATTATCCGATGTTAATTATGATGAATGCTCACTTATGAGATTATTCGTTTCTTGGTTGGTCGCTTCTTAATCTTTTGCTAGCCTTCATTTTGCACTAACTATGATCACTACTTGTGCATCCAAAAACCTCAAACCAGTTTTGCCACATGAGTCCACTATATCTACCTATATGCGGTATTCTTTTGCCGTTCTAAGCAAATTTGTATGCGCTATCTCTAATTTTCAAAATAAACTTCTCTTCTGTGTGTTCGTTTCGCTCGCGGAGCAGTGAGGGGTGGCTAATATTTTCCATGCTAGATGTGTTATTCTCAAGATGAGTGTTTATTCACTTGTCATTGCACGAGAGTAAGGCTAAGGTATTAGGGATGCCCAGTCCTGAAATGAAAAATGAATTTACTTTATGTTGTCAAATAATAAATTCCTTGGAAAGTGTTGGTATGGAAGGCACCCATGGATACGGTTAGCCATGGAAAGTGAAAGTATGGTGGAAAAAGGAATAAACTTTATTTTCTGTTTGGTAACCGCCTATGATATATCTAGCATGGAAAGTGTTGGGAACTCTAAGTCGTTTTCGTTGGTGGGAAGGATACACCTCCCAAAATATTTTTATCTCTAATTTTTTGCTTTGAGCTCTGGCACCTCTACAAATCCCTACTTCCCTCTGTGAAGGGCCTTTCTTTTACTTTATGCAATTTTTATTTTGAAGTTGAGTCCCCATCTTCTCTTATAAAAGCACCAACTAGGAGGCACTATGATCGTACTTGAGTATTGGGTGTAGTTAATATGCGAGTGTGTTTCATGAATGGATCAATGATTGAGCATAATGGGCTAGGGATAACTTATTTTAGCGTTGATATTTTGAAAGACATGGTTGTTTGTTTATATGCTTGAGTATTTAAATTATCATGTCAAAACTGGACTATTGCTTTGAACAATATAAAAGTCCAAATGTCCATGCTATAAAGAAAAGAATATGATATGACATGTTAGGCAGCATTCCACATCAAAAATTCTGTTTTCTATCACTTACCTACTCGAGGACGAGTAGGAGTTAAGCTTGGGGATGCTGATACGTCTCCAATGTATCTATAATTTTTGATTGTTCCATGCTGTTACATTATCAATCTTGGATGTTTTATAAACATTTTATAGTCATTTTATATCATTTTTTGGTACTAACCTATTGACATAGTGCCAAGTGCCAATTGTTATTTTTCCATGTTTTTGACATCGCAGAAAATAAATACCAAATGGAGTCCAAATGCCATGAAACTTTATGGAGATTTTTTATGGACTAGAAGACATGTAATGGGCCTGGCTGCGCCTAGGGGGTGCTCCTGTAGCGACCCGGTCCCAATGGACCGTAGTCTCTGTGCTTAAGTGTCATCCCTGGATTGGGATTGCTAACACACATAGTACTCGAGGATTTATTGCAGAGTTCAATCACACACTTATTACAAATGAGTGTCTCAAATAGAGTACTTATTACAATAATATGGCTGAAGGCCATCTAAATAGGATAACTGCAGAAGCTTCGAAGATAAATGAGTCCATCCAACTCCATGGCAAAACTGAGTGCATGACAACGACCTATCGCACCTTACTCTTCGTCTAAACACTCTGCAACATGATACGTTGTAGCCATGTAGGTCAGCACATGGAATATGTTGGCAAGATAACACTATAGAGCAATGAACAAATAACAGCTATCACTACATGCATATTTGGCTGGTGGAGGCTCTACGGTTATCATTTGCATAAAGCTAATTTTTCCCTACAACAAAGAAATATATTTTATTTAACTACAAAGTTTGTTGAAAATATTGAGAAGGTACCCCCAACTCAATCCCAAATTAACATTTATAACCCAACAGCTTCATTAAATAGAGTGATGAGATCAACATAATAATTCAAGTACCAGATACTCAAGATGTCCATAACCGGGGACACGGCTAACCATGATTAGTTTATACACTCTGCACAGGTTTGCAAACTCTTCCCCACAAGACTCAATCTCCTCCGTTGTATTTCTCGCACTCCAAGATGTTTGAGAAACGGATGACCGAGACATAACTTTTCGAAGAGGTCACCTTAACCGATAGATAGTCCGGTACACCTACAATCCCCTACATCTGCTAGCCCATCATGGAAAGGATTTCCACAACTTACTCAACTATGCCAGAGCCCATAATGGCTTGTGGCTGCACACGGAAGTTTCTAGCATGAATAATCTTATGATACCTTTGAGCCTGGGTGGCATTCCATAGGAGGATCACACAGGTACCCCGGGATCTCCTAGGACATCACTAGATTCCCCAGGTGCCCACAACCAATCCGCCCAGATGTGTATTAAAGTAGCCACCTTAAGTTTGCCTTAGATATAAATAACTCTCGCATCTTTCATGAATCTCTCAACCAATCCACGTCTACGAGCATAGCAAATTAATGCAATCATAACGCAATGATACCCGGGGTTTAGTAAAAGACAATAGGTTCCTACCTCAATAACTACTTCCCAATACCCACAAGTTATCAAATCCTACTCATGCAATGTTTGAGGGTTGAAACTAATGCATAAAAACAGGGTAATAAAGGGGATATGATCAAAGTGTTACTTGCCTTGTTGACGATCGAAAAACCCTAGAGATTCATAGTAGCAAGCTTCGCACTCCGGAAACTCTATCGTGAACAAAAAATAGCATACATAAGCACTCAAACAATATATGCAATGGTAAAACCAAAAGGAAAGATCTAAACAGAAAGTTCAAGTGAAGACCTTTGATATGCAAAAAGAATCACTCAAATCGGAGTTACGAATCTCAAACTACGATCAAAAGAAGTTCAAATTCAAATCTGCTTGAAACCAAATTTTAAATTTTCAAAATCATGTTCAAGTCATTTATCTAGACAGAGGGGAACAAGATGAATATTCTGGCGTTGGTTTCACTGGATTTGGATAAACGAACAAAAATTATTGATGGTTTAAAGATCAGGGACTAATCTGCCATGAAAATAATTACGGATGGGTCCCTGGCCGGAAATTAAACTAAAAAGAAAAATCTAACGAACGAACGTTTGCTAACAGAAACTAATGAATGAACTCGTTCGTTAAAAGAACTAATCGGGTGAACATTCACTAAATAACATAACCTAAAAAATAAACCAATCTAAAAAACCGAACTTAAAAAAACCGGTCGGGTTATTTCGGATTATACCGGTTCGGGGAGGGAAAAACCGGCAGCGGTGGCGCGGTTCTCCGGCGAGGCAGCGGCGGTGGGCAGCTAGCGGCAGCGCAGGCGGCGGCGGCGGCACCGGCAGTGGCACAAGCGGCGGCGGCGGCTGCGGCGACTTGGGCGGTGGCTTGGGCGGCGGGGCGGCTCGGTGAGGTGAGGGGGCGGCGCTATTAAAAGGGGGCGAGGCCGGCTTGGGGGAGGGGCAAAGCGGAGGCTGAGTCCGGCTAGACTCTGGCGGTGTGCGGGAGCCGGTCTCCCGCGGCTCGGGAAGGCGGTGGCGATGGCCTGGGCCGGCCGGGCTTCAGCCCAGTCGGTCCGATTTTTTTTAAAGATAATTTCTCCGCAAGGAAAAATCCAAAATAAATAAAAATCCTAAAATTCCAAAATAATTTTCATGGTCCTCTACTAATATTTAGGCCCACATGAACATTTTTCTAGGCTAAAATGTAGTTTTCAAAAAGGCATTTTTTCCTAATTTAACCGAATAAAATCTCAAATAAACATTCAAATAAAATATATATTTTTATTCAAAATTAAATATCCATTATTTCTTCTGTTTTGAAGAAGTCATGTTATCTTCTCTCATTATTATTTTTTTGAAATAATTGGAAAAATAATTTCAAATAAAATCACCTTGATCCAATTTACCAATTTTGAAAAAATCAAAAATGGAATTTTATGAAAACCTGCAACTCTCTCACATGGTCCTTGAGTTGGTTAAGGTCTCTTGGATCAAAGTCGCCAAATAAACCAAATTCAAAATGCTCATAATATGGATGCATATGACGACCTAATGATTAACATCCAAATTGAAAATTGGGATGCTACAGCTCCGAGGAGAGCACAACCCACCAGGGCGCGCGAGGAGGCCCAAGCGCGCCCTGGTGGGTTGTGCCCACCTCGGGTGCCCCCGAACCGCCTCTTTGATCTACAAATACCCCAATATTCCCAAAACCCTAGGGGAGTCGAGGAAATATTCATCCAGCCGCCGCAGAGTGCAGAACCACCAAATCCAATCTAGACACCATCACGGATGGGGTTCACCACCTCCATTGGTGCCTCTCCGATGATGCGTGATTAGTTCTTTGTAGACCTCTGGATCCGTAGTTAGTAGCTAGATGGCTTCCTCTCTCTCTCTCTCTCTCTCTCTCTCTCTCTCTCTCTCTCTCTCTCTCTCTGAATTCTCAATACAATGGTCTCTTGGAGATCCATATGATGTAACTCTTTTGCGGTGTGTTTGTTGGGATCGATGAACTTTGAGTTTATGATTAGATCTTTTTTTATATCCATGAAAGTATTTGAGTTTCTTTGATCTCTTTTATGCATGATCTCTTATAGCCTCGTATTTGTTCTCCGATATTTGGGTTTTGTTTGGCCAACTTGATCTATTTATCTTGCAATGGGAAGAGGTTCTTTGTAGTGGGTTCAATCTTACGGTGCTTGATCCCAGTGATAGAAGGGAAACCAACACGTATGTATTGTTGCTACTAAGGATAAAACGATGGGATCTATCTCTACATATATAGATCTTGTCTACATCATGTCATTGTTCTTATTGCATTACTCCATTTCTCCATGAACTTATTACATTAGATGCATGTTGTATCGTAGTTGAACTTGAAAGACAATTTGTTCATATGCATCCTTCTATACAAAGGATCTTTCTAGAGTTTTCTAATATTGAGCATTCTTTTGTTAAGCGTGCTTCCACTATATTTCTAGCTCATGAGTTTAGATTTATTATGAAAGAAGGTAGTGAAACTTTTGCACATTATAAAGTAGATGGTGGTCGTCCTCCCATAGAGGGAATTCTTTTTAATCAAGAGGACATAATGTCTTTACGATCTCTAGATCAAGTTGCTTATAATGAAAATTTAAGAAAGAGGGTCCCCACCGATGTTTTAGTTGATAAGATTTCTGAGCTTAATGATAATTTCGCTATACAAAACAACGGATTGGGTTTCTCTCTTGGACACAAGCTCATGACTTTTTGCCAAAAGAATGCTTATAATGAAGAGTTGGTCATACAATATGAAGGGTCGAAGGAGGAACCAATTCCTCCCGAGATCGATCATGGGGATTCTTATCCCATTAAGTTTAGCCCTTTTGATTACTTTTGCTTACCACAAAGAAAACTTGCTGCTGAACAAAGAGAGTATGAGATGAGTTTTCGAGATTTGTCGTATCATTATTAAGATTACACCTAGATCTATTTGTGTTTTTATGCCTAGCTAGGGGTGTTAAACAATAGCGCTTGTTGGGAGGCAACCCAATTTTTTTGTTCTTGCTTTTTAGGTCCTGTTTTGCATTAAATAATTTATCTAGCCTCTGGTTAGATGTGTTTTTTGGGTTTTAATTAGTGTTTGTTCCAAGTAAGACCTTTGGGATAGCTTACGGTGATAGTTGATTTGATCTTGCTGAAAAACAGAAACTTTTGCATCCAGGAAATTCATTTTTGTTTTTAGCAAAAGTGCGATAAAATACTGATTCTTTTTGTGGAAGGTTAATAAACAAAGTTCTCAGGCTGTCCCAATTTTTCAGAATTTTTGGAGTAACAGAAGTATTCGAGAGTTATAGATTGCTATAGAATGTTCTGTTTTTGATAGATTCTGTTTTCTATGTGTTGTTTGCTTATTTTGATGAATCTATGGCTGGTATCGGGGGGTATGAACCATGGAAAAGTTGGAATATAGTAGATATTACACCAATATAAATAAAGAATAACTTCACGATAGTACCAAAAGTGGTGGTTTATTTCCTTATACTAACGGAGCTCATGAGATTTTCTGTTGAGTTTTGTGTTGTGAAGTTTTCAAGTTTTGGGTAAGGATTTGATGGACTATGGAATAAGGAGTGGCAAGAGCCTAATCTTGGGTATGCCCGAGGCACACCAAGGTAATATTCAAGGACAATCAAGATCCTAAGCTTGGGGGTTCCCCGGAAGGCATCCCCTCTTTCGTCTTTATCTATCGGTAACTTTACTTGAGGCAATATTTTTATTCACCACATGATATGTGTTTTGCTTGGAGCGTCTTGTATGATTTGAGTCTTTGATTTTCATTTGCCACAATCATCCTTGCTGTACACACCTTTTGAGAGAGACACTCTTGAATCGTGATTTATTAGAATACTCTATGTGCTTCACTTATATCTTTTGAGCTAGGCAATTTTGCTCTAGTGCTTCACTTATATATTTTTAGAGCACGATGGTGGTTATATTTTATAGAAATTGATGAACTCTCATGCTTCACTTATATTATTTTGGGAGTCTTTAAACAGCATGGTAATTTGCTTTGGTTATAAATTTAGTCCTAATATGATAGGCATCCAAGAGGATATAATAAAAAAAATATAAAGTGCATTGAATACTATGAGAAGTTTGATTCATTATGATTGTTTTGAGATATAATTACGGTGATATTATAGTCATGCTAGTAAGTAATTGTGAATTTGAGAAATACTTGTGTTAAAGTTTGTGATTCCCGTAGCATGCACGTATGGTGAACTGTTATGTGATGAAGTTGGAGCATGATTTATTTATTGATTGTCTTCCTTTTGAGTGGCGGTCGGGGACGAGCAATGGTCTTTTCCTACCAATCTATCCCCCTAGGAGCATGCGCATAGTACTTCGTTTCGATAACTAATAGATTTTGCAATAAGTATGTGAGTTCTTTATGACTAATGTTGAGTCCATCGATTATACGCACTCTCACCCTTCCACCATTGCTAGCCTCTCTTGTGCCACGCAACTTTCATCGGTGCCATAAACCCATCATATACCTTCCTCAAAACAGCCACCATACCTACCTATTATGGCATTTCCATAGACATTCTGAGATATATTGTCGTGCAACTTTCCACAATTCCATTTATTATGACACACACCATCATTGTCATATTGCTTTGCATGATCATGTAGTTGACATTGTATTTGTGGCAAAGCCAACGTTCATATTTTTTATTCATGTCACTTTTGATCATTGCACATCCCGGTATGCCGCCGGAGGCATTCATATACTCATATTTTGTTCTAGTATCGAGTTGTAATTCTTGAGTTGTAAAGTAAATAAAAGTGTGATGATCATCATTATTAGAGCATTGTCCCATGTGAGGAAAGGATGATGGAGACTATGATTCCCCCACAAGTCGGGATGAGACTCTGGACAAGAAATAAATAAAAAAGAAAAAATGAGGCCAAAGAGACCAAAGTAGGAAAAATGAGAGAAAAAGAGAGAAGGGACAATGTTACTATCCTTTTACCAAACTTGTGCTTCAAAGTAGCACCATGATCATCATGATAGAGAGTCTCCTATGTTGTCACTTACATATACTAGTGGGAATTTTTTATTATAGAACTTGGCTCCTATATTCGAATGATGGGCTTCCTCAAATTGCCCTAGGTCTTCGTGAGCAAGTGAGTTGGATGCACACCCACTTAGTTTCTTTTTGAGCTTTCATACACTTATAGCTCTACTGCATCTGTTGCATGGCAATCCCTACTCACTCACATTGATATCTATTGAGGGGCATCTCCATATCCCGTAAATACGCCTAGTTGATGTGAGACTTTCTCCTTTTTGTCTTCTCCTCACAACCTCCACCATACTCTATTCCACTCATAGTGTTATATCCATGGCTCAAGCTCATGTATTGCGTGAAAGTTGAAAAGGTTTGAGAATACTTAACTATGAAACAATTTCTTGACTAATACCGGTGTTGTGCATGATTTAGTACTTTGTGTGATGAAGATGGAGCATAGCCAGACTATATGATTTTGTAGGGATAACTTTCTTTGGCCATGTTATTTTGAGAAGACATAATTGCCTTGTTAGCATGCTTGAAGTATTATTGTTTTTATGTCAATATTAAACTTTTATTTTGAATCATACGGATCTGAACATTCATGCCACAATAAAGAGATTACATGGATAAATATGTTAGGTAGCATTCCACATCGAAAATTCTGTTTTAATCATTTACCTACTCGAGGACGAGTAGGAATTAAGCTTGGGGATGTTTGATACATCTTCAACGTATCTATAATTTTTTATTGTTCCATGCTATTATATTATCTATTTTGGATTTTTTATTTGCATTAATATGATGTTTTATATTATTTTTGGGACTAACCTATTAACCTAGAGCCCAGTGCCAGTTCCTGGTTTTTCCTTGTTTTTGAGTTTCACAGAAAAGGAATACCAAACGGAGTCAAATGGAATAAAACCTTCGCGATGATTTTTCTTGCACCAGAAGACAGCCAGGAGACTTGGAGATGAAGTCAGAAGAGCCACGAGGCAGCCACAAGGACGGAGGGCGCGCCTAGGGGGGTAGCGTACGCCCCCCCCCCCACCCTTGTAAGCCCCTCGTGACTCCACCGACCTAATTCTTTCGCTTATATATACTCTTATATCCTCAAACCACCAGAGGAAGCCACGAAAACACTTTTCCACCGCCGCAACCTTTTGGACCCATGAGATCCCATCTAGGGGCCTTTTCAGGCATCCTGTCGGAGGGGGATTCGATCACAGAGGGCTTCTACATCAACTCTGTTGCCCTTTTGATGAAGCGTGAGTAGTTTACCTCAGACCTACGGGTCCATAGCTAGTAGCTATATGTATTTTTCTCTCTCTTTGATTCTCAACACCATGTTCTCCTCGATGTTCTTGGAGATCTATTTGATGTAATACTCTTTTCCGGTGTGTTTGCCGAGATCCGATGAATTGTGGATTTATGATCAGCTTATCTATGAATATTATTTGAATCTCCTCTGAATTCTTTTATGCGTGATTTGATATCTTTGTAATTCTCTTCGAACTATCGGTTTGGTTTCGCCAACTAGATTGGTTTTTCTTGCAATGGGATAAGTGCTTAGCTTTGGGTTCAATCTTGCGGTGTTCTTTCCCGGTGACAGTAGGGGCGGCAAGGCACGTATTGTATTGTTGCCATTGAGGATAAAAAGATGTGGTTTTCATCATATTGCTTGAGTTAATTCCTCTACATCGTGTCATCTTTCTTAATGCGTTACTCCGTTCTTTAGGAACTTAATACTCTAGATACATGCTGGATAGCGGTCGATGTGTGGAGTAATAATAGTAGATGCAAAATCGTTTCGGTCTACTTGACACGGACGTGATGCCTATATTCGTGATCATTGCCTTAGATATCGTCATAACTTTGTGCTCTTCTATCAATTGCTCGGCAGTAATTTGTTCACCCACCGTATTATTTGCTATCATGAGAGAAGCCTATAGTGAAATCTATGGCTCCTGGTCTATTTTCCATCATACAAGTTCTATTTTTCATCATATAAGTTTTCGATCTATAATTTTAGTTTCCGATTTACTCTGTTTGCAATTTTTTACTTTCCGATCTATAAACCAAAAATACCAAAAATATTTACTTTATTGTTTATCTATCTCTATCAGATCTCACTTTGCAAGTAGTCGTGCAGGGATTGAGAACCCCTTTATCGCGTTGGGTGCAAGTTGTTGTTTGTTTGTGCAGGTATTCGGTGACTTGTGCGTTGTCTCCTACTGGATTGATACCTTAGTTCTCAAAACTGAGGGAAATACTTATCACTACTTTGCTGCATCACCCTTTCCTCTTCAAGGGACAAACCAATGCAAGCTCAAGAAGTAGCATTCCACGGCTGCCAGGTCAGACCTCATCAATGGCGACTACGAGAAGGGCACCCTCTCCGGCTCTTCCAAGGGCAAAGAGCCCATCTGTGACATCAGGGAGGGCACCATACAGCCATGCTCTTCCAAGGGGAAGGAGCCCATCTGTGACAACCTAGAGAGCACCCAGTCTTCATGCTCTTCCCATGGGAACGAGCCCATCTGTGACAAGTGAGGAAACCCATGATTTGTTTTGCCGTGCCTCTTCACAGGGGGGAACCCATGATCTTTTTTGTCAAGTCCCTTTTGTAGTGTAGTGAGAACATGTCCAATTTTAATTGCTATATTTGGTTGTTTGCAGTTTGCCTTGTTTATTTCAGTTGTTCACTATGTGATGCTCTATATGTGCAACTACTTATTGTGCAGTACATTTTCATCAATACCAGTTTCAAACATATCAATAGGAATGAATATATTTTCTTGTTGTTATGGCTGTTAGAGCTAGCATTTGTCTCTTTTAACGTTTTTTGGTTGTTCGGTTGTTTGTAGTTAGCACATGTCCAGTTTCAAATGCTATCTTTGGTTGTTCGTAGTATGCCTTGTTTATTTTAGCTGTTCAGAAAGTGATGCTCTATATATGTACAGTACAATTTCATCAATAACGGTTTCAACAGTACCAATAAGCATGTTGTAGTTAACATGCATTTCCATTTTTATTTAACAATAACTAGTGTACTTAGACCGGCATAATACCAGTTTGAATGACTATATTTGCTTGTTATTAAATGTTAGGCCTGTTGCAGTTAACACACCTTTCCACTTCTTGTTTTGCTTAACTAGCATGCTTAAACCTACACACTGAAGCTATCATTTGGAGATTATGTTGTCTACCATGGATATTTTTGGTTGATGTTTACCCTGTTGTGCTTAACATGCCTTTCGATGCACTTACACAGGACAATTTTGGGAACGATTGTTGTTTTCCATCAAGGTCAGTTTCATGCCATGGCTTATATATACTTACTATTTAGGATATCAGTAGCTGGTACCATATAGGCCGGGGTCTGATTACAGATTAGTCGGTGAATCAGACTTTTAACTGAATATATTTGTAACCCATTTATCGATAGGTTAACTAGGGTCATATCTAATATATCTGAGGCTACATAGCAACATGCATTGTACTGAATGTCTAAATATGAAATTCTAGGCTACATAGCTACAAGGAAGAGTGTTACCTTAATGTTCTGATGATGTCTAGATATACATAGAAGAGTGGCAAAAACAACAACAAAAACACAGCAGCAGTTAACTGTAGTTAATCCGCTGATATTTGTAAAAATGTAATAAACTCCCTCTGCCCCATAATATAAGATGTTAATTCATCCAATATGTGAGTATATTGGATGTTATAAGATATTATATAATGGGACGGAGGGAGTGTTGTACTACATCATTGTGCAATTTTTGTTTAGATTCTAATATTAACTTGGTGCTTTTAGGTACATATGTCATTGGTAAAGATCCGCGCTTCGACCCGTTCTGTATATGGGGGGTGAGATATTGATGAACCAGCATCAAGTGAGGAAACTGATAAAGATTGTTATTAAAATGGGTCAAAAGATGGCAATTAAACTATTTGTTTACACTTTATCCAAGACAACAGTGAACTGCAGGATGGTAAGTAAGAACTCTGCAGCCTTCTTTTTACTACCCATAATGAGTTGTGATAGATGACAATGTCTCAATCTTTTTCCTTTGAAGGGGTTCCCAAAGAAGTTTACTCAAGATTACCTCTCAAACTACATGATTGGTGGGCATGTGAAGGTTAAAGTATTTCTACCAGAACACGATGACTATCTAGATGTCCTCATGAAGACAGTGAAGGATGTGCGGTCGGCCATCACAAGAGGTTGGACTAGATTCGTGCGTGCCTTCTACATGGAGGAGGGCACAATATGGGCATTCTGCTTCACCTTGTTCGATAACCAGAATGTCTTTCGCCTCTTTCTTTACCGTCCTTAATAGTACAAGTATACAACTGCGGTTCATCATTCTTTATTTGGTGCTTATGTAATTCTTGAGCATATGTACTTGTGAATCGAATAATGCATTGGTTGTTGCAACCTGGTGGATATGAATAAAGCTATAAACTACTTTCAAATTCAAATTCGGTACAATTTTAAATAGCAGCAATGAAATTAGGGTGAAATTACGCTCTGCAGGTCGTAACGGGCACACGGTCGGTAAAACACAAACGTGTGTGATATACACCATAATCTGACACGGCTCACAGAGAGGAAACATGTGCGAGCATCCACACAGTTGTCGTTTGCAAAGTGTGTGTGATGTCAGACAATATCACAAACGGTGCAAGCAAACTAAATGTTTGTGATAGTCACCTTATCGTACACACTTTACAATCATGAACTGTTTCTGATGTGGTACGCATCGTAAACGTTGCACCACAGAATAGCATGTGCCATAGTTATCATGTACGACACTGCTACGATGGTCCGGCGTTTCATAATCCTATCCGACACTCGTACGATTATTAGCTAATCCTCTTAATCACTTATCACATACGGTTCGGGAGAACTGAATGTGTGTGATTGTCTACTTATCATACACGTTCTATAATAGTGAACTGTCTGTGATGGGGCGCGCATCGTAAACGTAGCACCACAGAATACCGACTGTGATGGTAATGCAAGCACGAACGAGTAGCAAGAATGCAGCGTTTGGGATATTTGAGATATCACAAATAGTTGTCTGAAGACTTGCATTTGGGATAGATGCCCTCACCGCATACACTTAGTTATGCAAAACGTATGCATTCCTACTGCCTATCCCCGATGGTTTTTGGGTCGTGTCGGAAGGACCCCATGATCGCCCACACTAGCAAGGCGATGGTTTAAAATGCTGTCACGTAATGGGGTTGAAACCCGTCTGTATAGCAGCTCGTTGTATCAACGTTGGCTCGACACCTAGGCCATTGGATATGACTTGAGCAAGTAGATAAGTTTTTGGATAGAAACTTGTGATGGGACTAGAGAGAAAATTACTGGGAGTTAAAGAGGTAAACTTGGTGGTTAAGCTTCTGGTAGGAAGGTAGTCATGTGGTTAAAAATTTAGCCCAAATGGATCAGGTAAAAATACACTTGTTTCACAAAGTGACATTTTTGTCTAGAAGCAAAAATATTTTCTTGAGCTGAAATTCTCCAAATGACCATGGCGTATTTTTGCATGGGATGGTGAGGCATGATCCAGGGAATATTTTGGAATTTATTGGGAATTTTTTAGGCAATAAAAATGAGGGTGGCTTCATAGCAGATTGAGGAAACATTCAGTTTCAGAATGAAAATGAATATCATGTCATTAAATAAAATTATTCCATGGCCTTATTTTAGGAGGGATGAGGTCAAGAGAGGGTTTAGTGATGATTGAATCCAACTTTGAAGAAAATCAAAAGAATTTCCAGGTGGAAAGCCCAAAAGAATTGACTAAAAATCCAAATACAATTCGAATATTCAATAAATCCAAGAAAAGGAAAATGGGCAAAATCCAGGGTGTCACACATTACAACACTAAGCATGTCACATTACTACACACTAAGGATATCATCAAATTACACTAAGCATATCACAACAAATTAAGCATATCAAATTTCTACACTAAGTAACATGCCATGACATGGCAGTTAAGATTTTTCCTTGTCAGGCGGGTCACGAATGGCATCCGGACATAGTCATCGCGTGGAGGAAGTATGTACCATAAGTTGCCCAATTCATCTTCGCTCGGCCTGATTCCTTGGGCATAGAGGGCTTCATCAAGTGGGTACTCATCATCTTCATCCTCCGAGTTGAGGTAGATAATAGCCATCCTTGGAGTTTGTCTTCTGAAGGAGAAGTTGATTAGTTCACCCCTAGTGAGATGCATTTGGGCAATGAAATGATCTCATTCATCTCCTCCAATCTGGGATATCTTCATCCCTTTTGTGGACCTCCATAGTGTAGTGCCCCCAAGGAGCATTGAAGATCACAGTGTCTTCGGTAATGAGCTCATTGAACTCAAATCACACATTGCAAGGGACGATCTGTGTAAGAAAAAACAAAAACAAACACATTGCATTACTAGAAATAGCAACAAAAACAAAAGAACTAACTGTTAGAAGGTTCATATAATGTGTTACCGTTGTAGGAACAAAATAAGGTTGGAAGTAGATGCCAAATAGCGTGCCACTTGTAAGGCTGGTTGTGCACCTTGACTTGCACACTGGACGTGGTGGCGGTTGCGCTATTCTACAAAAAATATAATTGAAACTAAGTATATAATCAGTTTGTAAACCACTAAATCAATTTTTACTAAACATAATTGGAGTTCATTTTACACAAAACATATTGAAAACTAAGAATATTTTTCTACACTAGTAATTGTATACACAAACACACAAAATCCACGGAAGGAGACACAAATAAACAAATTCTACACTAGTAATTTATAGGAGTTCATTTTATTTATTCCTAATAATCTAGATGCTCAAAATATTTCTAATAAAAATACATTATAAATATCGGATTCTACACAATAGCAATCGGATTATCACTAACACTTCTACACAAAGCAATCCATGCAATTAACTCTGGATTCTACATCACACAAAGAAAATCATGATACATACTAATATTTCTACACAAACTAAAGCAATCACCTAAATCAACTACATGAATCCCAATGGATCCCGTGTGGCGTGTCTGTGGATGGAGGACGTGGGAGTGGAGAGGAAGGAGATGCGATGTAACGCCCACGATGCGGCTATAGCTCCCACGTGTCGAGGCGCGACTTAGAGGCATAACCGCATAGTGGTTTTGTCGCAAGAAGGGTCATCTTCACAACATCCCATGTAATGAACAAGAAAGGGATAAAGAGAGTTGGCTTACACTCGCCATGTCACACAATACATAAATAATTCATACATCATCCAAAATACACTTGTAGACCAACTACGGTCAAATCCAAATAAAAAGGAAGATAAACCCCAAATGTTATATCCCTGATCGTCCCAACTGGGCTCCACTACTGATCATTAGGAAACGACACATAGTATCGACCAAGGTCCTTGTCGAACTCCCACATGAGTTCGGTAGCATCACCTGCATTGGTATCATCGGCACCTGCAACTGTTTTGGAAGTATTCGTGAGTCACGAGGACTCAATAATCTCACACCCACGAGATCAAGATTATTTAAGCTTATGGGTAGGATAAGGTAATGGGGTGGAGCTGGAGCAAGCGCTAAGCAAATATGGTGGCTAACATACGCAAATAAGAGTAAGATGAGAAGCTACACAACGGTTGTGAAGCTAGATGTGATCAAGAAGTGATCCTGAAACTACTTATGTTCACACATAACCCAAAACCATGTTCACTTCCCGGACTCCGCCGAAAAGAGACCATCACGGCTACACACGCGGTTGATTCATTTTAATTAAGTCAAGTGTCAAGTTCTCTAGAACCGGATATTAACAAATTCCCATCTGCCACATAACCGTGAGCATGGCTCTCAAAAGTTTATACCCTACAGGGGTGTCCCAACTTAGCCCATCACAAGCTCTCATGATCAACGAAGGATATTCCTTCTCCCGAAAAGATCCGATCAGTCTCAGAATCCCGATTACAAGACGTTTCGACAATGGTAAAACAAGACCAGCAAAGCCACCCGACTGTGCCGACAAATCCCGATAGGAGCTACACATATCTCGTTCTCAGGGCACACCAGATAGGTCAAGCTATGAGTAAAACCATCCCTCAAGTTTCCCTGAGGTGGCCCCGTAGGCTGCCCGGTTCGGACCAACACTCAGAGGAGCACTGGCCTAGGGGTTAAAATAAAGATGACCCTCGGGTCTACAGAACCCAAGGGAAAATGCTTAGGTACGCAAATGTAAAACCAAGGTTGGGCCTTGCTGGAGGAGTTTTATTCAAAGCAAACTGTCAAGGGGGTCCCATAACCCCAACTGCGTAATGAACGCAAAATCAAGGAACATAACACCGGTATGACGGAAACTAAGGCGGCAAGAGTGGAACAAAACACCAGGCAAAAGGCCGAGCCTTCCACCCTTTACCAAGTATATAGATGCATTAATTAAATAAGAGATAATGTGATATCCCAACATAACCATGTTCCAACATGGAACAAACTACAACTTCACCTGCAACTAACAACGCTATAAGAGGGGCTGAGCAGAAGCGGTAACATAGCCAAACAACGGTTTTCTAGGAAGGTGGGTTAGGGCTTGACATGGCAATATGGGAGGCATGATAAGCAAGTGGTAGGTAGCACGACATAGCGATAGAACGAACAACTAGCAAGCAAAGATAGAAGTAATATCGAGGGTATGGTCATCTTGCCTGCAATGTACTCAGAGTTGTCAAAAGCTTGATCCACATTAGCGCACTCAACAGGTTCCTCGTTCACGTACTCGTCTCTCGGCTCTACCCAAAGCAAGAACACAAGCAATGGAACAACAATCAATCACGGTGCAATGCACAAGCAACATGATGCAATACATGGCATGATATGCAAGATATGATATGCAATGCATATGGGTGCTCCGGAAGGGAAAAGATGATCAAGGCATCAACTTGTCAAAACAAGTATGCCGCTGGAAAGATGAGGTGATTTCGGTCGAAATCGATATAAGGATCATCGGAAATGGATGCACGGTTTGCAAATAACAAGCAAAACAATAATGATGCAAATCTGCGATTAATAGCATGATAGCACTTAGAATGCAACAAGAAACTAAGTTACAGCACTCCAACATGGCAACAGAGCATATGACCATAAATTACACATGAAGCTCTACAAATCATGAACACTAAGCTCCTGCTAGTTCTCACAAGAACAAGCTCAAAATAGCATGGCAAAAATGCAAATGATATCAGCTTCACAGGCTTGGAGAAAATACTAAACATGTTAAAACAGTATTAGGAAGCAATGTTTAGATCTAGAAAACAACACGCTACAGGACCATATAATGGCAAACAAAGTCATGGCATGCTAGTAGTAAACACATAGAACAAAACTCCCTTACTGAACTTTATCCCAAGGTGCATAGAAAATGATGTGGCACCCATGCAAACATGGCAAGTTATATGAACAGTTTCACACTTAGAAGAAAAACAGAGCCTGGCAGGAACAGATTCATGATAGCAACTTTGCAAGCTCAATTCACTCACCACAGGGAATTACATGGCATGACAAGGTAACCAACATGAATTAGACATATTCAAGTATCTAAGAATGGCAAGAACAAGTTCATAGGGTACAATCATCACTAGCAAAACACATGGCAATACTGATTATCATGTTAACAATCTGCCAGAAATAATATTTAGCAAACGTAGAGCAAGGAAATGACATGCTGGAGTGCTCCATAATTACAACCAGAGGCATGCATGGATAGAGCCATAACACATCTTTAAGACATGCTTACTGAATTAAACTCAAAATGTGCATGGATCACATGGTAGCGGCATCAAAATGTAACAGGAAAAGGACTTAGCAAAATCACTAAGTGTCTGAAATCAGAAACATTATGAAGCCTACATTGCATGCTTGTGCTAGTCACCACATAGATCAAAAAAATACAAGACTTGCACTCCTGTAACGATGGCATGATGGAGATCATAAAACATGTAGACATCATGCTCATAGGATGCACACACAAAATGCAACAAAAATGACAAATCATCAAGTTCTGTCAGCAGACAACAGTTAACATCATATATCACGCTTGCAACGATGATAATGGCATCAATATGGACAGTAACATGCATGCAAATTCCACTAACATGAAGATCTTAGCGAGGTGAACATTTTGATATAACATATGCACAAAACGGATCACCGAGCATGTAGATATGGCATCTCAAAGATAGCATCAGGATGTAGGAAAATGAGGACTTAGTAAGAAAACGAACTCAACCTAGGGTTTGCATGGGAATCGATGCGGCGGCGATCTTGCCGGATCTGAGGTGACGGCGGACGGAGTTTGTCAGGGGAGGCGCCGAAGGAGGGGGAGACAACCGAAGCTCGCCGGAGAGGGAGGTCGGCCGGATCTAATGAGCGGCGGGCGGAGGCTCATGGGCGGCGTGGCGTGCCGACGGGAGGAGGGCAGCGGCGCTGCGGCGGCGGGGCGTGGCTTGGCGGCGTCGGTGAGGTGCGGCGGCGACGGCGGGGCATGGCGG
>NC_041382.1:431608756-431627969 GCF_002162155.2 Triticum dicoccoides
CGGGGCGGCTCGGGCTCACGCGGGCTCCTCGTGGGCCGAGCGGGCCGCGGCGGCGGCGGGCGGTGGCCGGGCCACGTGGCAGCACGCCACTGGCTGCGGGAGGCGGCGCTGACTTGTCCGGTGAGATCCGGACGTGTCCGGCGGCGGAGTGGGGCGATTGCTAGGGTTTCATCTGTGAGAAAATTCGGGGGGAGGCACATATTTATAGGTAGAGGGAGCTAGGAGTGTCCAAATGAGGTGCGGTTTTCGCCCACACAATCGTGATCCAACGACGAAGAGTACGGATGGAGTTTAGATGGGCTAGTGGGCTATTTTGGAGGGGTGTGTTGGGCTACAACCAAAGAGGCTTTCACGGTTACCCGGTTAACCGTTGGGGCATCAAACGACCTCCAAATGGAACGAAATTTGACAGGCGGCCTACCAGTGATGTACCAAGGCCACTCGAAAAATCTCGACCCATTCTGAGAACGTTTTTCTCCCGCTCACGAAACAAGATTAGAGGGGTGCAATGGGCGCATGTGGGAGCGTCGGGTTGCGAAACGGACAACGAGGAAAATGACCGGATGCATGAGACGAACATGAATGCAAAAGAGATGCACATGATGGCATGAGATGAAATACATGACATGAACAAAATGGAAAACAAAGACAAAACCCAACCACGAAGGAAAATATCATATCACATAGCCAAAAATGGCAAGAGTCAGAGTTACAAATATGGAAAGTTACATCCGGGGTGTTACATGCGATGGGAGGAGGAGTGGATCAAACACGGTGCCGGCGAGGGGCGGCGGCAGCTTTGGTCAAGGGGGAAGTGTATATGACCGGGGTGGGCGTGAAATGAGAAGGCGGTGACTTAGGTCTTTTACTAAGTTGACTCAGGTGGGCTATTGCTGGCATCGGACTAAAAAAGCAACGCCATAGCTAATAACAACCCAAATAAAAAAGACTAAGATTAATGAAGACTTAACAAAATAAAAGACTCAAAATTAGAACTCGTAGTAAAGAAATAAAAGTCGTAAAATGATAAAAACACTAAAAATAATGATGAAAAAAATATAATATAAAATTTTCATTATTTTGTGACTAGAATAATTATTAAATACTTAAAACATTTGATAAAATGGAAAGATTGTTTCTGGCATGCATAGAAAATGAACGCCACCACTAACAAATTAACTATGGCGTGCATAGAAATCCAACGCCACCCTATATTCCAAATGGTGAGTACATATGGGCTAACAGGTTTTTGGTGTGTCTAGAAAAAGCAACGCCAGCACTAAACATGTAAAGCTGACGTGCCAATTATGCCGAGCCAGCACTATTTGAAAAAATAGTGCTGGCGTTGATGGAAAATGGCGCGCCACCAACGAAAGTTGTGGCTAGCCATTTTTCCACTAGTGGTACATAGCTAGTGATATCGCCCGTGTTCAGTAAGAGAATGCCTCGCTTGGATCCAGTTAGTGAATGCCTTGCACACACGCGTGTATGAGAGAAACGCGCAAACCACACTACATCGCTCGACCCTGACCACCCACCGTAACCGGGAACTCCCCGACATTTTCCTTCTACCATGATTTTTTACATCATGGATGGCCCAAAGAATGTCATGCAGGTGCGTCTATAACCCGCCCTGAATGTAATTACTGGAGGCTCACAATCATAGAAGATGTCCAAGATAGTATATCTATATGTGAAATCTCTCTTCCTTTAGTATTCTTTCATGAATTGTTCAAGTGAACAATGTTATGTTTGTTAACTTTAAATAAATTTTACAACTCATACTTCTTATATGTGAAGTAATTACTAACCATGGGACAAGCAATGAAGCATATATAATTTTAGATTTATGGTATTCAATTCATTCAACAATTCATTCTTAGGATATAAATGAAGCACAAGACTAAATGACAAACTACTCTAAAAGATATATATAAGTGAAGATCAGTGAGTAGTCAAAAAATTAAGTAGCTATGTAAAGACTCTCTCAAATTGAACTTTCAGAACCAAGTTTTTATTCAAACAACAAACAAAACAAAATAAAATTACACTCCAAGAATACCACATATCCTGTGACCAAAAAACTTAGGATTAACCGAGACTAACCGATAGTTGTTGATGAAGAAAGGTGGGATGCCTACCTGGGCATCCCCAGGCTTAGGTGCTTGAGACTTCTTGAAATATTAACTTAGGATGCATTGGCATCCCCAAGCTTGTGCTCTTGTGTCTCCTTAATTCATATCATATCATGGTTTCCCTAAATCTTAAAAACTTCATCAACACAAAACTCAACAAGAACTCATGAGATAAGTTAGTATAAATC
Source organism: Triticum dicoccoides (assembly GCF_002162155.2). Lineage (NCBI taxonomy): Eukaryota > Viridiplantae > Streptophyta > Magnoliopsida > Poales > Poaceae > Triticum > Triticum dicoccoides. The sequence continues at coordinate 431,611,080 of NC_041382.1, forward strand.
AATGCAAAACCTTATCATTCTCTACTTTAACAAATTACTAAAATTATAATTAAACATTGCATACTAAATTCCTCTGCATATTTAATACTCCTATCCTCAAATAGAATATAAGCAAACATATGCAAACAATGCAAACATAACATCAATCTATCTAAACAGAACAGTGTGTAAAGGATGAAGCAAAAGTCATACTTCTTTAACTCCAAAAATTCCAAAAAATTAACACATTATGGAAAAAATTATATCTTACTTTGTCAAAATTTCAAGATTTATAATGTTCTGACAATTCAAGAATATTCAAGACATAACAGAAAACTTCCTATTTTCAAACAACAAGATTAGACTTGCAAACTAAGCATGGTAAAAGCTATAATTGATACTTTTATCCAAATAAAGATACAAACATGATTATTAATAATATCAAGAATATTTCAACAAAATAAAATGATGCTCCAAAGAAAACTCATATCATCTGATGAATAAAAATATAGCTCTAAGTGAGGTTACCAGTAATGTTGAAGACGGAAGAGGGAATGCCTTCCGGGGCATCCCCAAGCTTAGCCGCTTGAGTCTTCCATGAATATTACCTTGTGGTGCCTTGGGAATCCCCAAGATTAGGGTCTTGCAACTCCTTATTCTTCTCATATCAATATCTCACCCAAAACTTAACAGAACTCATGAGATAGGTTAGTATGATAAAGAGCAAATCATTTACTTTGGTACTATCAATACAAGATTCATATTTTCTATTACATAATTCTTATTGTACACTATCATTTACACAATTTATATTGACCAATATAGACCATAGAAACTATAAAACAAAGAAACTATGCATTTAAAACAGAATCTGTCAATAACAGAATAGTCTGTAATGATCTGAACAAAACACTTACTTATGTAAGTTCAAAAATTCTAAAAAAATATAACAACGTAGGAAATTTGTATATTAATCATGTGTAAAAAATTTGAATTTTATCGCATCCCAGTGAATTATAGTAATTCCAGCACTATGTGCAAAAGTTTCTATTTTTGCACAGAATCAATTCAACTATCATCCAAATCATCCCAAAGCTTTACTTGGCACATTATTGAAACAAAAGTTATAAAACATTATTACTGTTTTAGCTTAATCATGTGATCACACAAAAATGGTAGGGGTAAATATTAGGTTGCCTCCCAACAAGCGCTTTTCTCTAATGGCTTTTTAGCTAGGCATGATGATTTTAATGATGCTCACATAAGAATGCAAGAGAGAATCATGAATCACATGGCAAGCACATTTAAGCCTAACACACTTCCTATGCATAGGGATTTTGTGAGCAAACAAGTTATGGGATCAAGAATCAACTAGCATAGGAAGGCAAAACAAGCAATACTTCAAAACTTTCAACACATAGAGAGGAAACTTGATATTATTGAGATATGTAAAAGCACATGTTCCTCTCTCATAAAAAACTCCAGTAGTATCATGAATGAAATCAACAATATAGATATCACATAAAGCATTCTTTTCATGATCCACAAGCATAGAAATTTTATTAGTCTCCACATAAGCAAATTTATTCTCATTCATGATAGTGGGAGTATCTTGTGAAACTCGAATACTATAAATTGTTTCCACATTAAAAGAGTAATGTTTGGTAAAAGGGTATTCATAATTATGACAATAATTATCACTACTTTTAATAACATAAGTATCATCACAATAATCATCATAATTAACAACTTTATCCTCATCATAATCAACTGAAACCTCTTTAGAGATAGTGGAATCATTACTAAATAAAGTCATGACCTCTCCAGATCCACTTTTATCATTATAATAAGATTCAACACCCTCCAAAATAGCGGCATTATCATTATCTAAAGTTGACACTCTTCTAAACCCACTTTCGTAATTATTGCAATCATCATAAATAGGAGGCATGAATCATCATAACAAATTTGATTATTAAAAGTAGGGGGACTAAAAAGATCATATTCATTAATCATAGCATCCCCAAGCTTAGGGTAAACATTAATTGCAGCAATAAATACTCAAACATGCCATTCTTATCAAACATAGCATCTCCAAGCTTGTGGTCTTGCATATCATTAGCATAATCTCTCTTATCATTGATAGTGTGAATAGCTCCAATAGTATAACAATTACTATCATCATAATTTTCCAAGTTGGTGCCAAAAAGATTTTCAAGGTTATAAGAAGTGTCACTATCTTCCCAATCATAATTATCACAACAAGTAATAGGTGTAACAAAATCATCCTCAATAGTTCCTTCAGACATTGCACCATAGGACCAAAAAACAATATCATCATCTAGTGTATCATCTTCCACAATTATTTTTGATTCATTCTCATGAGGCACAAAAATAAGAGGAGCAACATTATTTGGGAGAGATACCTTTTTACCTTTGCTTCTCTTTCTTTTCTTCTTCTCCTTCTTCTTCACCACATTACATGTGGGTTCAATCAATTTTTCCAACCCTCTTGTTGAAGAGATCGGTTGGGTAGGAAGCTCCTCCTCGTCACCTGATTCGTCATCAAAAACAATAGGAGGGAATTGGGAAACCTTTACCCTTCCATTAGTATTCCTTTTATATTCTATTGGTTTTCCCGTGTTCCTATACTTGGCGATATAAGCATTTCATTTCAATTTACCACACAAAACATATGGGTTTCTTTCAGAGTAACTTCAGCATGGTTTGTGAATATGAATGCCTCAAACCAACTATTTTTATGTGACAATTATTCACACCCCCAAAATAAACAAAGTTCATTATAAAGTTCAAGGGTGATCAAGTTATTACAATATCGGGCCACGATTCAATCATGAAAAAGCATGCATTGGAAATTAAGATAACAAACTATTTTGCAAAGTTCACAAGTAATGGGATAAAGAGAACATGATTTTTTAGCAAAATCATCTTTAACTCTAAGCCACCCTAAAGTTTTGTCATGTTTATGCTTCTTACAAAATATATCATCCCTATAAGGCATGTCTTCACAAAGTTTATGCACTCCACAAAAATTGACATGCTTATAAGAAACATTTTTATCATGACTAGAACAATCGTCATTAGTATTATGGATATTCATAGCAAGCATACTAACAACATTGCAATCATACTTAACATTCAAGAATTTTATGCCAAACATTTTATTGAATTCTTCTTCTAACACTTTGGCACAATTTTCTGATCCACCATTTTCAAGAAAGATATCATAAAGATAAAGAACTTGATGCATCCACTTTTTTAGTTTTCTTTTATAAACCAAACTAGTGAATAAACAAGAAACTAAAAGATTTAATTGCAAGATCTAAAGGTATACCTTCAAGCACTCACCTTCCCGGCAACCGCGCTAGAAATAGGTTGATGTCTACTACGTAACTTTTGTTCTTGTAGACTTTGTTGGTCCTCTAAGCATGGAGTTTTACAGGACAGTAGAAAATTTCCCGCAAGTGGATGACCTAAGATTTATCAATCCGTGGGAGGTGTATGATGAAGATGGTCTCTCTCAAACTACCCTGCAATCAAATACAAGAAATCTCTTGTGTACCCACCATACCCAATACAATGGTAAATTGTATAGGTGCACTAGTTCGGCGAAGAGATAGTGATACAAGTGTAGTATGGATAGTAAAAATAGTTTTTTGTAATGTGAAAAAATAAAAACAGCAAGGTACTAAGCAAAAAAAGTGAGCACAAATGGTATTACAATGCTTAGAAATAAGGCCTAGGGTTCATACTTTCACTAGTGCAATATCTCAATAATGCTAACATAATTGAATCATATAACAACCCCTCAATGCGCGACAAAGAATCACCCCAAAGTTTCTATCGGAGAAAGTAGGATGAAAACATGTATCAACCTATGTGCTTAGATTACCCCAATGTCAACACAGGATTCCGCAAGTTGATTACCATAACATATATCAAGTGACTCAATAGAATACCCTATTGTCACCAGAGTATCCAAATGCAAGACATGCATCAAGTGATCTCAAATCCAATATTCAGTCCAACATAATGAAACCTCAAAGAGCAAGACTAAATTCGTCATAACAAGAATAAAGAGGGAAGATACCTATATGATCCAACTATATTAACTAAGCCCATGGTTACATCAAGATCATGCTGGATCAAGAACACGAGAGAGGGAGAGAGAGATCAACCACATAGCTACTGGTACATACCCTTAGACCCGAGGGTTAACTACTCTCTCCTCATCATGGAGACTGTTGGGATGATAAAGATGGCCTTCAATGATAAGTCCCCCCTCCGACAGGTTGCCGGAAAAGGCCTCCAGATGGGATCTCTTCGGAACATAGGATTGTGGTGGCGGAGTTGAAGTTCTAGGTTGATTTCTGGGCATTTTCTATTTATAAGAATTTTCAACGTTGATTTCATGCCAAAAGGAGTTACGAGGGGCCCATAAGTCAACAACACACAACCACCCCTCCCCCAGGGCACACCGGGTTGCCTTGTCACCCCCTCGTGGGTCTTCTCATGCTCCCACGAAGCTTTGAGATACTTCCACGAAAGTGCTACACCATCATGTGTGTCTTGCAGGCCAACAGACAACTAGCTAAGAAATGCAATACATGCAACAAATATGGCTCAATCTAGTGCTTAGTTTAATATCTAAAACATCACTAAACTACATAGGCTATACAGTATAATGTATCATGTTCATGAAAAATAGTGTGAAGAAAACTAGATAACACACAGGGTTTGGATAAACAACAACCTAGAGAATAACATGACTTTAATATATAGAGCACACATGCAACATATTTGAGAATGATTCTAGAGACCATAACTAAGATATATGCACACTACTAAAAATGAAAATAATCAAACATGAAGTGTTTCATAATTAAATAAGCAAGCAAAGCTTAGAATAAAATCCCATAAATCTATGCATGGGAATAATTCATAAATACTTGTACAGAGGCATATCGTACAACTACATAGTGCAACAACAATTATCTACATGAAACAACATGTAAAACTATTGTTAAGAATTAAAATAGACATTAGAACAAATCTAGTAAATCACATGTAACTCCTAGAATTTATGATATAATTCAAGTTGACTCCTAGGCATGAGATGAGCAAATGATACATAACATATTAACCAAAATTTCACCGATCTACAAATCCCCTTGGATCTTTGCCAAAAACTACAATACTAAATCTATACCAAATCATGATTGACCAAACAAGCAATCTAACTCCATCAAAAGGTTTACTACAGTCATATGGTGCATTTGGTACATTGTGTATGAAGTCATCTAGGGAACGGAAACTACTGGACATGTCGATGCCATCGGATGGCATCCGTTCGTACATCGGCATGGCCAACACAAAAAGTTGGCCAAATCATGATGTCAGATAGATGAGAAACATTTGAAGGCACAAGCCTCCAAAATTAATTGGAGAGGTACTCAGTGAGCTTGACGAATCGATGCGATGCACTTGGTGAATGGATGCAAAGGAGATGTAAAATAATTCGTGTGTGGTCGACGGGACGAAATTTTTCTTCCCTGAACGGAGTAGCGGCATGGAGGAGAAAATTTTGCCGCAAGGGCTCGGACGAAATGGTCTAGGTCACCTGGATTGATTACCGACGTCCATGGAGCATCATTTTTTGGGGAGAATTCTTTAGAGAATGCGCAAGGGAGAGGGAAAGGAAACTAGGAATATCATAGAGGAGATCAGGGCGCACGTCGGCACTGCTTCAAATTTGGAAATGATGAAAATTAAAAGGAGTTAAAGGAGGGGAAGATCCCTGGCTGACGCGTTTCCTTTTTGTACTTCTTTTTCTTTTGAGAACAAGTTCCCTTTCTGTACATGTGCGTCTAAGTGTGATGCATTTTTTAGGAGAGTGTAAGTGTGATGAAATGGAGTGACCCAGTTAGGTTAGGCCCAAATTGCAAGAGACAAGGGGGGGAGATGATGGGCTTCGCCCATTCGGATGGAGGGAAAAATAGAGAAGAGAGGAGGCAGACTTGGCTAGGCCCATTCTGTTTGGAGGGTGTATGGTTGCACCCAGGTGCGAGGGCTATGTCGGGAGGTCCTATGCGACGCATTTTGCGTCGATTAGTCGGGCATTCGCACAGAGTTGACGCACGACTGGGCTGGCCCACCAACCCGCTCTATGTTTAGCTTCCTTTCCCGCGCGACAAAAAAGCTGAAAGTAAAACAACGAGTACCAGGAATGGATCCCTCCAACACACACACTAAGACCGCGAGCCATTAGCCACTACACTACACACCATGAAGTCAAAGGTGCATATATATATATATATATATATATATATATATATATATATATATATATATATATATATATATATATATATATATATATAGGGTCGCGCTATTCGTCACCCTAGCTGAGGAATTATTCCTCACCCCATTCAACCCAAATGCTACAGCCGAGATGACTTGTGCTGTAAATTTACTACGAGGGAACCAGCCCACGCGCATGCATCCCGCACAAGACATGAAACGTAAATTCCTGCTGTAAATTTACGGAACAAGCTAAAGCTCTGGCACACCTACTACATGCAACGTAAAAAATGGATAGCATGCCATAAATTACTTCACCAGGGATCCAGTCACGTGGTCATCTATAGGAGAGGGACTGCTGCCATGCCATAAACTTACTTCACCAGGGATCGACTCTGCCGCGTGGTCAACTTCAGGAGAAGGACTGCTGCTGCCATATGAGGCAGGGATGCGTCTTGGCAGCTGCGGCCTGTCCGGCGAGTAGTCGTTGCCGACGGTGAGACCGCTCGTTCCTAAGTGGAGGCACCTCCACGGGAGCAACCGTCCCACGCGAGAAGGTCGCCGTGTGATAACCTTTGTCTTTGTGGCTGGTTCATATATCTTCTCCCCTCTATTTTCGCTAAACTTACTCATAACGCTCCATGTGGAAATCACATGTGGATGTGTGTTCTCTTTTTAAGTATCAATTTCTGAAATGGCTATATAAACAGTGACCATTAAGGGGTGGCTAGAGGAAATGTGAAATAGTCCGAGCCTGTTCTTTACCGATGCATTATAGTTCAAGTGTGCAAGTTTCTAGTACTGCACTATGGCGTGCTCTTCCTGCATTTTCTGCTGTTTGATGGTTACTTGATGGAGTACTAGTATTTGTTTAATCACATGCATATGTGTTTCTTTGCGAAATCTGTTGGCCCATGAATGACATGTCTTCTTGTGATTATGTGGTTGGCTTTGCTGATTCATTCATGCATCACATTTATACTCAAGACATTCCATTTTTTGGCGTCACTGGTTGAACAAGTGTAGTGTAGGCCTGTATGGTCATGTGTTCATAATATGATCCATTGCTACTTTTTGACTGTTACATATAAGCTCTTAATACTGTTTGGCAATTATTATTATTTTGCGAGATTGTTGTTTGGTAATTCTGAGGGTTTGCACGTCAGAATTACACCACTAGCCTTCTATCATCTCCTGGTAGACTGGTTGTCAATAACGCAACATGGCAGAGTTTACCTTAAACAAAATGAATGGTTGGGCCACATTCTCCCAGTTACCATAATATGATAGATTCAACGGACAATACCATCATCCAAACCATCAAAAACACAAGTTGAACTGTATGAAATAGATCAAAGCAGCGAAGTAATTATAAGAAACAAAACATACAAAATTTTGAGCGACAACTTGCCGATGATGTGTTGGAAAACGCTAATAAAATGAAGCGCTTGGGCAGTCATAAGAAATTACGTTACAACGACTAGGCACAATAAAGAACAGGTGTACAAATATATACTCCGTCCGTCTCCAAGTAAGTGTCTCAACTTTGTACTAACTTATATTTTGTAGAGTACATAGGAGCAGCTTTGTAATTTACATCTGTTTTCTTACAGGTCCGAACTTCTCTAGTGAAATAAGAAAAATGATTGGTTATATTCAACCCATGGAAGATGTAGGAGAGATCTTTAGCCCTGCACTAATTAGCCTGTGTATGCAATACAAAAACTATCGAGTAGAACTTCCACAACAAAGCTTTGGTTCAACAATCTTACTGTTGTCTTAATGCAACCCATCACAACCTCCAGTAAAAAAAACAAAAAGATTAAGTGTTACAGAAACATTCGTATAAAAACAATGATACGAATCACTTCTTTAACATGGGGATTGGGGAGTACTGTTAAGATTCGGCCCCCGCGTCACCTGACCGGGCGACTCGGGCGGCGGCTAGGGTTCCCGAGCGCCGCCTCCCCCACCCCTCCTCTCCCTCCTCGTGGCCACCTGAGGTAGTCGCCGGGCAAGCCCGCGCGGCCGCCAGTGACGGTGGCGGCGAGGCCCTCGTCGCTCCTGCAATGGAGGATCTGGATCCCAGGGGCGGCGGCCCCTGCCGGCGTGGCGTCGCCGTTCTTTCCCTGAACGGCGCTCGCGGAGGGCTCTGGCCGGCGTCCTCGACTGCGGGGGCGGTGGGGCGTCGGCGGCCGGTGGCTACAGCGTGGAGGCCTCCTCTTCCTCGCCAGATCTGGAGGTTTGCCGCCCCCAATTCGCCCCCTCCCCCTCTGCGCTTGGTTTCCCGCGGCTGGTCGCTGGATCCGGTGGAGTTTGGGGCTGGTGTTGCAGATCGGGACCGGGGGAAACCCCTGGCCAGCTGGTTCGGCCCGGCATCGACGTCGGCCATGGGCGACGTTTCTTTCTTGGAGGCGATGTCGTGGTCTCCTTCTCCCCACCTCTGTTCCCTCTCCCGGGTGAAAACCCAAAATCCGGCAGGATTGGGCAGCGGCGGCGCCGTGTGTGTCGTTCCCTCCATGGAGGCGTTATCTGGGGAGTGTGGTTTCGGGCGTAGGGTTGCTGAAGGTGGGGTTTTTGGCCGGCAGCAGGTGCAGTGCCTCTTGCTGTCCCGTTGTCCGCCTCTCTGTTGTTTCTCGGCGGCTTTCCTGCAGCCTTCAGACGTTCTTGGCACGTGATGGTGTGGCCGGCTTGGTGTTTGTCCCAGCGGCATTCCTCCTGTGTCTTTGGCGCCTGAGGGTTGCGGTCATCGGTTTATGCTAGTAGTGCCCTTTCGTAGTACCTCTTGTAACTAGCTCTCCGATGTGTTGTAAGTTCAGAGTGCCCCTTGTATCTTTTGGTCTTTTCTTGTTTTCTTGTTTTCTTGGAGATGTTCTAGCGTAGGTGGTGGTCGTCATTTGGCGTCATGGTGGTGTTGGTGGCAGAGGAGCCTGCCAAGGCTGGCACCTCAATCTGCTTGGAGATGGACCAGTGGAAGATGGTGGAGACGACACATGTGAGTGCGTCAGACCGGTTTATGCCCCAGACCCGGTATGTGGCTAGGCTGGAGATTCCGGCTTTCGATGTTAGGATTAGGTGAGTGGTCTGGGTAGTGGCCCAGCTAGCACCCCTTCATCATATGGATAGGAGTAGCAGCATATGTTGCCTAGATGGTGGATTCAGGCTTATTGTTGTAACACTTTGTAAGGTCCTCGAGAATAATTAATAAAGTGCCTGTATGCATCTCCCAGATGCAGACGCCGGGGGTCATCCTCCTTTTCTAAAAAAAATCACTTGTCAGGGTACCTAAAGATGAGCTATGCAGTGTAAATAAAACCGATCATGACATCATTCCAGTGGAAATTCATATTTATTGGTTATATTTCAAACAAAGATAGGAAGCATCAATGAAGTACTGGTTATAGAAAATATTGTATTCAAAAAAATAATATGCTGACATTCATATGCAATTCCGAGAGAGAATTATTCTTATCTTCCAGACTGTCCATGCATGGAGTTTTAGAACAGACACACATGGTTTAGTGGGAAATGATTAAATGTATGTGTATTCCCTAATAAAGTGATGCCATTCTTGTTGGCAAAAAAAGGTTTCCAATATTAAGATGGAACCCAGTTTACCTTGCATGTAATGATCAGTATCATAATAGAATATTGTAGAAAATACTAAACCAAGCAGTATCCTTCTATTAACTATAGTACAAAAATCTCAGTTTCATTTTTAAGGGGAGAGACCAACACGTGGTTTACATATTTGCTGTACTCACAAAGGTTCAATCAAACGAAGAAGATGGCACTCGTTGGGCTAAACTATCTAAATTAGTGGATGGGGTCAAAATCGAAACCATAGTGCTTCACCTCTGCATGTAGGGACGTTAATCTATTTAAATCCGGATTACTATTTTTTAAATCTAACCAGATTCGAGTAGATACTTTCCATGGGCGAATGAATCAACACATACAGATGTAAATTGATGGAGAGAGGGCGATACTCAAGAGCATTAGCCGCGAAGACCTAGTTGACGACCATCGTGGTGGGAAGAGATGCAGGTTACATGAAGAAGCATGTCAACAGCCAACATAACCTGGTGGCGACGACCAACGACAATGGTTGATGATTGCTCGGCCTGCTACAAATCCATGACTACCCACTGCAGTCTAAAAAATAGAGCGCATTAGAATTAAATCAACGAGACTAACCTCAAGTGGTCCAGCCCCATTCAAATGAATACTGATAAAATTTAGAAGCATTTAAACTGTTAAATGATGTCCCATAAGGAGACTGAAACAAACATGCAAATCTTCATGGTGGATTGAGAAAACATTAAATTTGAACACATTAAACAACAAACTAAAACTTTTCTGCAAATTATTACTTCTACCTGACAAGAATTTAGCCATTCCATAGCAGCCAATGCGTCTACACATCGCAGAGTATAGAACTTTTTACAGAAACACTGCTCTACCTCGCATGGACTAGAACAAACAGTAGACCGAAACTTCCTATCCTGATCTAAACATACATCCGACCAATATAATGGACCAAACTACCTTCGAGATACAAAACTAACAAGAATTAGAGTCTTCCTAAGATAAAAACAATTACAGAGTGTACATGCACCAATGCAAACACAAGCAAGCATATTCTGTAGGGTTACTAGGGTAGGACATTCAGTCTCATGATCTAACCAGATTACAGATTCGACAGAAATCAAACACCCGTGTACCAATTTAGGAAAACCCGCTTTGGGAGAAGTTGCGTTAGACCTCCCTACCCGTAGGAGGACTGGAGGAGGCACAAACGCATGACCTCTCCCAGTTGGCACCTGCTTTTGACGCCCCCTCATCCGCGTTGGTTCCTGCCTAGTTTCCAGGACCCTTCTTCTTCGATTCTTCCTGAACTGCTGCAACTGCGGGCAGACACGCGAAAAAATAGATTGGACAGAAAATCGAGAAACAATCCTAAAAAATGTTGAACTTAGTTCCTTCTCTCACGCCACTGCACCTAACCCGCCGCAGAGCCGCCGCAGCCAACACACGACACGAGGGCAACTGCACATCCAGGCCAGCCGTCGAGCATCGCGCCTCCCCCGCCTGCCCGGCTACCACAGCGTTGATCCCACCGGCAGCCGCATCGCTTGATTAGACTAGAGCGGGAGGTGGGCCACCGGAACCAAGCAGTATCGGCCAGCGCCGTCCAAGACTTGCCGCCGAGAACCATACCATCGAAACAACAAGCCGCTCGCGGCTCGAGAGTCGAGACTGAAACCGCTCGTACCTTTTAGAATAGGACGAGGAAGTGGGCTAGCTCCTAGTGCCAAAGTAAATTTACTTCCATACGAGTATAATTTTACAGTGGCAGGATGGCGTGTTGGTTTGGTTGAGCCCAACTCCCGACTCGGTCGATCGGCTAGGGTGAAGAATAATTTATTCATCACCCAGGGTGTTTAATAGACTTTCTATATATATATATATATATATATATATATATATATATATATATATATAAGAACAGACAGCAGCGTTGATATTTGGAGAACATTTTAAAACCATCGAAAATTGTGAGCAGTTTTCAAATGCCGTATTTTTTTCGAAAAGTGAAGATGTTTTGTAATTCTGATTTGAAAACGAAACACGAACAAAATAATATTTTAAAAGTGAAGTATTTTCGAAAATCAGGAACATTTTTTAAAATGGGAAATTTTTTTGAAATTCCAAGACAAAATTTGAAAACACGAACATATTTTGAAAATGTGAAAACAAGAACATTTTTTAAAATTGGTAAACAAAATTTTGAAATTGAATGATTTCAAAACTCCCAAAAAATGAAAATATGCACATTTTTTAAATTTGCGAACAATTTTGGAAAACGGGAATATGTTTCAACTGCCCGAACATTTTTTGAAAATTATGAACAAAATATTGAAACAGAACAATTTTGAAACTTCTGAAAGAAATGAAAATGTGCACATTTTTTAAATTTGCGAACAATTTTTAAAAACAGGAACATGTTTTGAACCACCCGAACATTTTATGAAATTTATGAACAAAAATTTGAAACTGAACAATTTCGAAACTCAAAAATGAAACTGTGCACATTTTTTGAAATTTGCAAACAATTTATTTAAAACAGGAACATGTTTTGAACCGCCTGAACATTTTTTGAAATTTGTGAACAAAAATATTTAAAACAGGAATATTTTTGGAAACTCCGAACAAAATTCAAAAGCACGAACATTTTTTCGATCTACAAACAAAATTTGAAAATGTGAACATTTTTTGAAATTCCTAACAAAATTTGAAAAACCGAACATGTTTTGAAACTCCCGAACAAAATTTCAAAACGTGAACAATTTTTTTTAAAGTGAACAATTTTTTAATATGTTAATTTTTTAAAATCGTAAACATTTTTTGAAACAACCGACAAAAAATTGAAAACACAAACTGTTTTCTGAAACTCCAGAACAAAATTTGAAAACACGAACCAAAATTTTGAAAATCAAACATTTTTTGAAAATATGAGCATTTTTGAAACAGAGAACATTTTGTAAAAACGAAAATAATAAACAAAAAACAAAAAAAGAAAGAGAAAAAGAAAAAGAAACAGAAATGAAAATAAAAAACGGTTCAGGAACCTTCTAGAAGGTTCCCAAAACCAGAAATAACCGGCTGGGAACCCTCAGAAGGTTCCCAAAACCGCCGGGACCTGAAAGATTTACGTGATGGGCCGGCCTAAATCGCTCGCTTGGGTTGCTGGTAAGTGCGTTCGCTCGACAGTTTGACGCAGAGAGCGTCATATAGGAAATTCCGGCTATGCCTCGCTCCTACAGATTCCTTATTGGGAATCGTCAACGGGCGAGCGGACCAGGCTGGCCCATTAGTGCAGCTGCTAGTATGTCGTTCTATGTTCCCTCGAACTGCTCCAGTTTTCTTCCTTTTTTTCTTTTCTATCTTTTACCTCTGGTTTTCTTTGGTTTTTCTTTGTTATAGTTTTGGGTTTTTCGTATTCTTCTCTTTTCTTTGTTTCTTTTCTTGTTTCTTTTTCAATTTTAATCGGGTTTTTTGTGCAGTCTATCTTTTCTCAGTACACAATGGACATTTTAGCGCACACATGAAATATATTATTGATACACTTTTGACATTTTTCATGATGTACACTTTTTAAAATACATGTTTTGATCACTTTGTTGAATACACACATTTTCCAAATACACGTTGCATATTTTTTTAATGATGGTTGACATTGGGGGCTGACGTCTTGGCTCCCGGGAGCATATGCTCTCAGGTGAACAGTAACGCAAAAAACTTAATGTTTTTGAAAAATTCTGATTTTTTTCGTAGATTACTGTATTAGTGCCGCAAACATGCATGTCAATTTTCATGCGAAACGGAGCGGCGGTGTTTCGGCGGCAAAAAAAACAAAATTGGGGTGACATATTGGGATAACTTTTGGTATTCTATTTGTTTTTTCTTTTGCACAAGCCAGAATGTTTTATCTTTTTGCCTCAAAATTTGCGGGTAGCATTTGGATGTGACTAGGTACACACAATCTTTTTGTCTTGATTTTTTTTTTCATTTTAAAATTTTCTTTTGGCCCTAGGAGCATGTGCTCCCGGGAACCAAATTGACTTTCCGGTTAACATTTTATTAAACTACACAAAAAATTAATTTAGTGGACATTTCTTGGAAACACATGAATATTTCTTTAAAATGTCATGTGCATTTTTAAAGAAAAACATATTTTTCAACCTAAGAACTTTTTTCATTATATAAACACGTTTTCAAATATCACGAACATTTTTTGAATCACTGGATTTTTTATTTAAAATGTCTAATACCCCATGTTCAAACGTGCTCATGTAATTTTTTCCGTAACCAGTCATGTAAGTGGTTACAACTTCCTCCAAAATCTCAAGTCACTAGTGCACATGCACGCCTCGGTTTATAAAAGATCTGACGTTCGCCCATTATAATTTTCTTAAAACTGATCATTGACAACTTAGCTATTTGCACTCCTCGGTTTATGAAAACGAGTGATAAGGATACCGCCTACCCGTGGTAACAATTTCTAATACCTCATGTTCGAACGTGCCCATAAGTAATCCTCTCCGTAACCAATCATGTAACTGGTTACAACTTCCTACAAAATCTCAAGTCACCAGTGCATGCACACCCCCAAAGTTGGCATCCAAATTTGTCACCACCCTTCGCTATTTCTTCTCCTCTCCACCCATCATCACTACCGGACGGCCTTGCCCCAAGCCTGTACGTGCGTACCTCAGCAACCATGGCATGTCTGAGGGCCACCACCGCCGCACTCCTTCTCACCCTTGTGTCGTCGGCCGCGGCCACCACGACAAAGTTCAACATTACCGAGGTCCTCAACAAATCCCCGGAGTTCTTGACCTTCAACGGCCTTCTGTCGAAGACGAATCTCGCTGAGGAAATCAACAAGCGGCAGACCATCACCGTTCTCGTGGTCGACAACTCCGCTGCCAGCGGCATCACGTCGCTGCCCACAGACACGCAGAAGAAGGTGCTCGCCGTGCACGTCATCCTCGACTACTACGATCCCATGAAACTTGAAAACATCGAGAAGGGGACGGCGCTCCTTACCTCGCTCTTCCAGACTACCGGCGCCGCCACCGACCGCATGGGGTTCGTCAACTACACCCATAGCGTGGACGACCAGATGGTGTTTGGCTCAGCCGAGCCCGGCGCACCGCTCAGCTCGCAGCTGGTGAAGGTCGTTGCCTGCCGACCATACAATCTATCCGTCATGCAGGTCAGCGCAGCAATCATTCCACCAAGCATCAGCTCGTCGGGCAAGGGGAGCTCCGCGGCACCCGGTCCAGCCTACGGTTCATCGTCCAACGCGAGTGTCCCGACCATTACCGAGGCTGAGACGCTTGAATCGCCCGACGAGGCCAGTGCGCTAGACGATGACGCTCCTGCATCATCGCCACCAGTGCATAGCGCTGACACGGCCGCAGGCTCGCACACTTCGGCGGGGAACACAGTGGTGGTCCGCACACGTGTTTGGCTCGTGGGGCTTATGATATTGATGGTTTAAAATTCTACGCACAGCAACGGCCGATATTTAGCTTTACACGTCTAGTTTTTTTTTTGCGGGGATTTACACGTCTAGTTGTGTAAGAAGTACTTGTGTATGTTGGCTTGTTATAATTCATTCGATGGATGCCCTTGATGTAAATTAAACGACATTTTGTTTTCCTTTTTTTTCTCGGTCAACCAAGTTTTTTTTGTACCCATCCCTACTGACATTGACTTTTTCTTTCGAAGGACCCAAGAAAACGCCTGATCTATTCTATATCTATACCTTCATATATTTTTTCATAATCTTTATCTTTATCTAATAATAAAAAAGCTATTGTTTCTGCCCGTTCACCGTCTTTTTTTAAAGACCTTGTCGTTTTGGACAATTAACCCGCACTCCAGATTTGCTTTTACTCGTCCGTTTCTTCGTACGCTATGTTGGATGTCGCTCAGATGGGCCTAGCTGGGCTTGCGTCCGTGGTAAAAATTAAATGAGAATCGAATGTACTACTAATCAAGGTAGCCTAGAAAAGTACCACATTGCTCCATTGAATGATTTCTCGCCAAGTTAAATAAGATTGCATGTTCTTTGCAATATTAAGGAGCAACGAGCACAGACGAGGACGCAGAAACAGGGCGGGCTAGCTGGTGCTGGTGTGTAGAGAGGCAAGGAGGAGGCTAGCAGTGATGAGGGAGGCCATGGCAGAGTAGGTAGCGGACGCTGACCCATAGCCAACAGAAGACGGCAGACGTCTTATCATTCTTGGATGTTTTATAATCATTTTATAGCAACTTTATATCATTTTTTGGGACTAATCTATTGACATAGGGCCCAGTGCCACTTGTTGTTTTTTACTTCGCAGAAAATCAATACCAAACGGAGTCCAAACGCGGCGAAACTTTTTGGAGATTTTTCTGAACCAGAAGACAAAAGATGGGCCAAAGAAGTACTAGAGGGGTGCCCCGAGGAGAGCACAACCCACCTGGGCATGCCCAGAAACCCTAGGGGAGTCGACGAAACACAATTTCAGCCGCCGCAAGTTCCAGAACCACGATATCCAATCTAGACACCATCATGGAAGCATTACCGGAATCAGGATCTTTGCCGTCAGCCGACTCTTTGGCGTCCGCTAGCTGATGGCAAAGAAGGTCTTTGCCATCAGGTTAAAGAAAATTGACGGCAAAGAAGAAGCTGACGACAAAGATAATGTTTGCCGTCAGCTACCTC
The DNA here is from genome assembly GCF_002162155.2 of Triticum dicoccoides. Taxonomy (NCBI): domain Eukaryota; kingdom Viridiplantae; phylum Streptophyta; class Magnoliopsida; order Poales; family Poaceae; genus Triticum; species Triticum dicoccoides. Next base: position 431,627,662 of record NC_041382.1, read on the forward strand.
ATTGTCGTCTGCTAGCTAACGGCATAGAAGCTCTGCCGTCAGCTAGCAGACGGCAAAGAGGGAGGGTGGCGCACTAGCGAGGGCCACCTAACGGTCACTTTCTTTGCCGTCTGCTAGCGGACATCAAAGAATCTTTGCCGTCCGCTAGCAGACGGCAAAGAAAGTGGTCAACTAAGGTCCGTTAGCTAGGCTTAGACGACAAAGAGCTGTGACATAAACTAAAAAGCGGCCAGCCCCACGTCCCTCTCTCTCCCCTCTTTCTCCCACCCCTCATCACACTCGCGTCGCCGCCCCTGTGCCCGAGCCGC
>NC_041382.1:431628560-431670104 GCF_002162155.2 Triticum dicoccoides
GCCCCTCTCCTTGACCCACGTGGCCGCCCCGCTCCGGCGCCCCACTCCTCCACCCCCGCGGCCGCCCCGCCACTCCGGCGCCCCCTCCTCCATCCCAGGCACCCCCTGTCGCGCCTGAAGGTGAGATATCCCTCTTCTTCTTCTTTTTTCTCTTTTTAGATTTAGTTTAATTAGGTTTAGTTTAATTTAGGCTTAGTTTATATTTGGTTTAGTTTCTGTTTTTTAGGTTTAGATTTAGTTTAGGTTAAGTTTATCTAACGCCTCGAGACCGATGCTCCAGATGCATTTCTTTATTTTAGTTGTTATTGTGTTTGTTGCCATGATCATGATGAGTGTCTTTGTCATATTTTGCTTCTTGCTTCATGTGCATCATTGTTATTATTGCATTGCCAGTCTTATCATGGATCATAATGCATAGGCATACTGTTGGTGGTTTTGGTTGTGTGCTTGAGTGTGTTATCAACCCCTGCGTTGTCTCTTTCTCAACTTCATCTTCTTCTACACCCACAACCTTGCTTGATCATCTTCTTCTCCTTCTTCGTTAATCCATTTAAATTGTGGTATTCTATTTCCTGCACCAATTTAATGTTCATTCTTTTCCTATAAATTCTCAACCATGCCTTCAACCTCTCTGCCAAAAATTCAGCTCCTTTGAACTTGTTTTGGTTGGGTTCAAAAATGGCTCAAGTTTTAATTTAATTCAAACTTGAATTACTTTTATATCCTTAAAAATGTCCAAACCAGTTTATTCAAATTGTGCATATTTTTCAGGACTCCATTAATATCTTCACCCCTGCCAAATTCTGTATCTTCCCTTGCCTTTCTTTTCTTCTAAGTTTTCTGTCTGAAGAAAAAGGAAGGAAAAGAAATGTAGCAAGAGAGAGAGCCCAGCTCCAGTAGCAACAACCCATCTCCCCAGCCCACCTACAGCAAGCCACCTCACTTACCACTTCGAATCCAGCCCACCAGCACCGCTCCTCTGTTCATCGTCTTCTCCCTGTACGGCAGGACATCCAGAGCCTCCACGTCAGCAGTCCGGGCGATTTGACGGCCTCAGTCGCTCCCTTCCTCCTATATAATCCTGCCCCAACCCTAGGGTTTCCTCCTCGCTCCGTTTTCCCCTCTTATGCCTCCTCCCGCCGCCGAGGTAAGCTCCCCACGCCCCTGTCGTCGCTATCGCCATGACCAGCCGAGCTGAGCTCGAGTCCGGCGTAGCCAGCATCGCCCGGTCGTCGTCTTCCCCCGCGGCAAGTACCGCGACTCCCGAAACATCTCCAAGCGGCTCCCCGAGACCCGATCGTCTTCTTCCACGACGTGCCCTTCTTCCTCTGCTTCGTCTTCTTCACGGATCAGAGGAACGCCAAGTTTAGCGAGCTCCTTCATCGCCTTCCCTCGTCTCCTCCATTCGTCCCCGAGCACGATCGACTACACCATCCTACCCACCGTGAGCTCTTCACCCTCCTGGCCTTACCTAGCACTCGTTTTCGTCCTCTAGGTCCTGATCCACGCGAGCAGGAGTTCGATCTCCATGAGTGCCATGGTAGCAGCTTCATTAGCTCCTCTGCTCGGCCCCTTGCACACGCACACCCTCGTAGCGTTGCTCCACCACACGCGCCCGTAGCCCCCGCATGCATCTGCACCCGCATGCACACCCTGCCTGCTTGTCGCTCGCTCGCCGCGCCATGCTCGTCCATGCATCGCTGTGCGCCGCAGCCGAGACGAGCTGCAGCTCGACGCTCGAGCTCTGGCCTCTTTCCTATGCTCCCCACATGCACGCGCGCATCCTGTAGCTGCACTCCCCTCCTTTTTCCACACCCCCGCTGCCGAACTCCAGCCTAAGCCGCCGCTGCATCCGGCCGTTAAGGCTCGCCGGAGACCTGCTGTCACCGTGCCTTCATGGCAGAGCAAGGCTATGCCTTTGCTTTTCTCTATAAGTAGCTGTACTCCTTTCTGAACACAAATACAGAAGCACCCTAGTGGTCAGTCACGTAAGCACAGTACGAGGTGATCCTGGGTTCGAGTCCCTGCCGCCCGTATTATTTTGCGCCGTTTTCCTGTTATTTTGCACAGTCAGCGCACACTCGGGCCAAGTCCTCCTGGGCCGCTGTAGGTCGCTGCAATCCGGCCCGTGTATTTTTTTTCCAGTCTGTGTATTTTAGCATTTTCTAGTGCTTTCTTATTTACAGAAATGCCATCATTTTTGAATTGTGAACAATTAAATAACCATGCATCGGAATTAAACAAACTTAATATGTAAAATGACTAGGATTTCATCTAGTTTCACAATATCCAACTTTCATGCATGTTTGAAATGTTTAAAATGCTGTTTGTTTAAATTTGCTTAAATGCCATGCTAAAATGATTTATTTCATAACTAAATAACCGTAACTCGGTTTTTAATAAACTTTATATGTAAATGGGGTAGAATTTTGCCTAGTTTAACATGGTGGCATCATCTTGCATGTTTAGTAACTATAAAATATGGTTTAGGGCAGAACAATACCAAAACATAAATTATGCACATGAGGAGTTTCCGGACTTGTTGTTTGTTGTTCCGGCCTCATTTAAACTTGCCTAGATGGGTAGTTTTCATATGCTTCACCTCTTGCCATGCTAACCAACATTTAATTTTGTTGAGTACCTAAATGAGAGAGAATAAATAAGTCATGTGGTGTTTTCTTCAAAATGCAACTCCGTTGCATGTTGAGCTCCACTTAATTTGTAGGATTGTTTGTGCATTTTGCCATGCCATACCTCATTAAACCGGACATGCTTCATACTTGTTTGCGCATCGTGCCATGCTTATGTGATGTTTGTTTACTATGTTGCTTGCTTCTTTCCGGTGTTGCTTCTTCTCGGTATTCTGGTAACGTTGCGTTTGTGTGGATACATTGGCTACGTCCGTTTGTCTTCTTCATGGACTCGTTCTTCTTCCTTGCAGGATTTCAGGCAAGATGACCATACCCTCGAAATCACTTCTATCTTTGCTTGCTAGTTGCTCGCTCTTTTGCTATGCCTATGCCGCGATACCTACCACTTGCTAATCATGCCTCATATATTGTTGAACCAAGCCTCTAACCCACCTTGTCCTAGCAAACCGTTGTTTGGCTATGTTACCGCTTTGCTCAGCCCCTCTTATAGCCTTAATAGTTGCAGGTGAAGATTGGAGTTTGTTCCTTGTTGGAACATGGACATTTTGTTGGGATATCACAATATCTCTTATTTAATTAATGCATCTACATACTTGGTAAAGGGTGGAAGGCTCGGCCTTATGCCTGGTGTTTTGTTCCACTCTTGCCGCCCTAGTTTCCGTCATATCGGTGTTATGTTCCCGGATTTTGCGTTCCTCACGCGGTTGGGTTATAATGGGAACCCCTTGACAGTTCACCTTGAATAAAACTCCTCCAGCAAGGCCCAACCTTGGTTTTACCATTCGCCACCTAGCCTTTTTCCCTTGGGAGTCGCACATCCCGAGGGTCATCTTTCTTTTAACCCACCGGGCTAGTGCTTGTCTAAGTGTTGGTCCAAAATAGAGCCCCTTGCAGCGCCACCTCGGGGAAACTCGAGGGCTGGTTTTAGTTGTACGGATTGCTTATCTGGTGTTGCCCTGAGAATGAGATACGTGCAGCTCCTATCGGGATGTCGGCGCATCGGGTGGTCTTGCTGGACTTGTTTTACCATTGTCGAGGATGTCTTGTAACCGGGATTCCGAGCCTGATCGGGTCTTCCCGCTAGAAGGAATATCCTTCATTGACCGTGAGAGCTTGTGATGGGCTAAGTTGGGACACCCTTGCAGGGATTTAAACTTTCGAAAGCCGTGCCCGCGGTTATCGGCAGATCGGAATTTGTTAATGTACGGTTGTAGAAAACCTGAAGTTGACCTTAATTAAAACACATCAACCGCGTGTGTAACCGTGATGGTCTCTTCTCGGCGGGGTCCGGGTAGTGAACACGGTGTTGGAGTAATGCTTGACGTAGGTTGTTCTAGGATCACTTCTTGATCATAGTTTCTCGATCGTGCTTTGCCTTCTCTTCTCACTCTCTTTTGCGTATGTTAGCCACCATATATGCTAGTCGCTTACTGCAGCTCCACCTCATACCTTTTACCCTTCCTATAAGCTTAAATAGTCTTGATCGCGAGGGTGCGAGATTGTTGAGTCCCCGTGACTCATAGATACTTCCAAAACCAGTTTGCAGGTGCCGATGTTTCTGAGCAGGTGACGCAAACAAGCTCAAGGAGGAGCTCGATGAAGATCTTGTCCTTTGTGTTATTTCGTTCTAGTTGCTCAGTAGTGGAGCCCAGTCGGGACGACAGGGGATCTGTGTAGCTTTTGGGGTAGTCTTCTTTTATTTTGGTTCCGTAGTCGGACCTTGATTGTATTTGTTTGATGTAATGCTTTATTCATGTAATTGTGTGAAGTGGCGATTGTAAGCCAACTATGTATCTCTTTCCCTTATGTATTACATGGGTTGTGTGAAGATTACCTCACTTGCGACATTGCTTTCAATGCGGTTATGCCTCTAAGTCGTGCTTCGACACGTGGGAGATATAGCCGCATCGAGGGCATTACAAGTTGGTATCAGATCCTTCCCCGACCTTAGGAGCCCCCTGCTTGATCGAATCGCTGGCGTTATTGAGTCTAGAAATGTTTTGAGTCATTTAGGAATTATATATATCAGAGAGTTAGGACTTCTTTTTACTCCTCAGTCGCTTCGTCGCTCTGGTGAGGCATCCTGACGTAGAGTTTTGACTCTTCTCTTCTCAAATTTCACTAAAAAAATTTTAGGATCACGCGGGTATCTTGGAATCGTTCCGATGGTTTTGTGACGAGAACATTGTTCTTGGTGCTGTTGGAAATATGCCCTAGAGGCAATAATAAAAGGATTATTATTATATTTCCTTGTTCATGATAATTGTCTTTTATTCATGTTATAATTGTGTTATCCGGAAATCGTAATACATGTGTGAATACCTAGACACCAACATGTCCCTAGTAAGCCTCTAGTTGACTAGCTCGTTGATCAAGAGATAGTCATGGTTTCCTGACTATGGACATTGGATGTCATTGATAACGAGATCACATCATTAGGAGAATGATGTGATGGACAAGACCCAATCCTAAACATAGCACAAGATCGTATAGTTCGTTTGCTAGAGTTTTTTCAATGTCAAGTATCTTTTCCTTAGACCATGAGATCGTGTAACTCCCGGATACCGTAGGAGTGCTTTGGGTGTACCAAATGTCACAACGTAACTGGGTGACTATAAAGGTATACTACGGTTATCTCCGAAAGTGTGTGTTGGGTTGACATGGATCAAGACTGGGATTTGTCACTCCGTATGACGGAGAGGTATCTCTGGGCCCACTCTATAATGCATCATCATAATGAGCTCAAAGTGACCAAGTGTCTGGTCACGGGATCATGCATTACGGTACGAGTAAAGTGACTTGCCGGTAACGAGATTGAACGAGGTATTGGGATACCGACGATCGAATCTTGGGCAAGTAACGTACCGATTGACAAAGGGAATTGTATACGGGGTTGCTTGAATCCTCGACATTGTGGTTCATATAAAGGATCTAGTCCAACGACGCGCTGGTTGCCAACTTTTTGCCAACCAAAGCCATATGCCACCCACCGCACTCCAAACTATACCCATCACCTGGCCTTTTGCGGTCTGGGGGCTTGACATGGTCGGACCCCTTAAAGGTGGGACCGATAGGAAAAAATACTTACTGGTCATGGTGGATAAATTCACCAAATGGATAGAAGCCAAGCCTGTTAAAACGGCCGAATCCGGACCTGTGATAGACTTCATATCCGGGGTTGTACACCGTTATGGCGTCTCCCACAACATCATAACCGATAACGGTACAAACTTTACCGCCGACGAGGTAAAACTCTGGTGCAAAAACATGGGCATCAAGCTCGATTATGCTTCCGTCTATCACCCACAAACCAATGGCCAGGTCGAATGTGCAAATGGTCTTATCATGAGCGGCATTAAACCCAGACTGGTGCGGTCCCTCAAGGAATCTAACACGCACTGGGTAGAGGAGCTCGACTCCGTGCTATGGGGGCTGCGGACCACGCCAAATCACACCACCGGATACACACCATTTTTTTATGGTGTACGGCGCAGAGGCAGTTCTGCCCTGCGACATAATTCATGACTCACCTAGAGTGTGCATGTACGAAGAAAGAGAAGCCGAGCTCGATCGGCAGGACAACTTGGACGCCCTAGAGGAGGAGCGTGACATGGCAAAAGCCCGTTCTGCATTTTATCAACAGCCGGCCCGAAGATATCAAAGCAGAGAAGTACGGGCCAAAAATTACAATGTTGGCGAACTAGTTCTACGCCTGCCGGATAAGAAAAAGGACAAACTCAAGCCCAAGTGGGAAGGTCCATTCATAATCGACCAAGTCCTGACTGGCGGGGCGTACCGCCTGCGAGATGCGTCGGATAACCGACTCAAGCCGAACCCGTGGAACGCCACCCGTCTCCGAAGATTCTATGCCTAGTGCCGGACTCTGTGTTCGTCTCCTTCCTCTGTCCATTTTTTGCATTTTTTGTCTTACATTTCTCTCCTTCCCCTCTTTTCTTTTATAGCCCTTAAAGGCTCATCTAGTAACGCGCCACTCGCGCTCATTAAACCTGGGGGCTTCTTTAACAGAAGCTTATTTATACGGGCTTCACGCCCAACACATGTGTCAAACTTCTGCATGTACCTTTTTCTTCACCATTATATGCATCGATATGACTTAAGTTTTGGCCAAGCTGGGTTGCCTGGCTCCTGTGCTTACCCCTACATTCCCGATTGTTCGGCTAGGCAGTAAAGGGAGCACCTCTGCGATTGTTACTGCCGGGTCAGCCGGATGTGTACCTCAGACTGGGTGAAGCCAAAAGCTAGCGTTCTTAAGGGAATATTCGGTCGGTGAGATAAAAGATGATATTTTTACTCATTTTATGCGCCCCCAGATGCTTTTTTCTGCGTCTTTTTACGCAGTCTGGACATGCACTTTAGGGCATGCCTCCCAGCGAAAGGAACCCCTAACGGAACTATTCTCTCTGGAAGATGTTTCTTACTAACCATGTAATATAACATAACTAGTTGGGCACTTGTATGATAAAGCACTAATGACCCCTACGCTTGGTCTCCATGCATACCACAGTTCTTATATAACCGCTATGGTATTCGGACACACTCCGGACCGTCAGGTCCCGAGGTTGAAGCAAAAAGGTCGGCAACGACAAACGATCTACAATCCGGCTAGAAGGCATTACACATGTCAATTCAAAATTACATAGTCATTCTGACTAATTGTATTCCTCTTCTATACCATCTAACAGGTTGTCTAATTTACAGTCCTACTGGGAATACTTCACGGCCAACTCTACTTGGCCGTATACTAAGCTTACAGGGATCTCCTTCCCGTCAGGCCCCACTGGTCCGACCTCGGCCATGTAGTTTGGGTCAGACTTCGTAAAACGGGTCTTCACCATGGCCCAGGCCTCCCTAGCGCCTTGTCGGCAGGCCGATATCTTCCACAACCGGAAGCGCCGCCGATCTTCCTTCAGCTTTTCCGCAAGCTCTCCAAGGCCCTCGGGCACGGAGTGGGCAGGCCATAAGGCTTGGGAAATATCCCGCATCGCCTGCCGAATTCGCTCGTGCAGTTGCAAGAGTTCGGGAAGAAGGTCACCCGTAGAACCGGGCATCTCCTCTGCAGGATGACCTGTGAGCATACCTACAGACATTACTCTGTTAGTCGGTTTCCTCGCCGAACTCTTTATTCAAAGTTCGTTCAAGCACTTACTAAAAATGCCGCGTCGAAGCCGCTGATTCTCCTTCGTGGAGTCCGACAGCTAGCCACGAACATCTTTAAGTTCGACGTCCAGCTTGGTGTTGGCATCCTGAAGATCATTCTTCTCTCGCCTCACCTTTGTCAACGTACTCTCACCGGCCTTTAGCCGGCGTAAGAGTTGTTGCTTGTCCGGATCGAGTCCGGCGCCATCTGCAATATGATTTGTCAGATTTGCACCCGCACCGCACAATACTAATCTTTCAAAGTGTATCTTACCTGAGGGGGTCTCTTTGAGCTCCCCTGCTGCGGCTAGTGCGGCCTCTAGTTGGGCCTTGCACTTTTCCAGCTCCTGAGACAGTACGGTATTCTTCTCTGTAAGAAGCTGCATATTAAATGATCCTTAAATCAGTTGCTCTAACTGCTTCAAGTCTCGGGGGCTACTGGCCTATATAAAGGAGGGGGGAGGGAGGGGGCAGCCGTACCTTGAGTCTTGGCGCCTCCCTCTCCCCTGCTACACCTCTCCCTCTCGTAGTAGAACATCGAAGCCCTGCTGCGGTGACCCCTGCATCCACCACCACGCCGTCGTGCTGCTGGATCTTCATCAACCTCTCCTCCCCCCTTGCTGGATCAAGAAGGAGGAGACGTCACGCTGACCGTACGTGTGTTGAACACGGAGGTGCCGTCCGTTCGATGCTAGGATCTCCGGTGATTTGGATCACGTCGAGTACGACTTCCTCATCCCCGTTCTTTGAACGCTTCCGCGCGTGATCTACAAAGGTATGTAGATGCAATCCGATCACTCATTGCTAGATGAACTCATAGATGGATCTTGGTGAAACCGTAGGAAAATTTTTGTTTTCTGCAATGTTCCCCAACAGTGGCATCATGAGCTAGGTCTTTGCGTAGTTCTCTTTGCACGAGTAGAACACAATTTGTTGTGGGCATAGATGTTGTCAACTTTCTTGCCGCTACTAGTCTTATTTTGCTTCAGCAGTATTGTGGGATGAAGCGGCCCGGACCAACCTTACACGTATGCTTACGTGAGACCGGTTCCACCGACTGACATGCACTAGTTGCATAAGGTGGCTGGCGGGTGTCTGTCTCTCCCACTTTAGTTGGAGCAGATTCGATGAAAAGGGTCCTTATGAAGGGTAAATAGAAGTTGACAAATCACGTTGTGGCTTTCACGTAGGTAAGAAAACGTTCTTGCTAGAACCCTTTTGCAGCCACGTAAAACTTGCAACAACAATTAGAGGACGTCTAACTTGTTTTTGTAGCAAGTGTTTTGTGATGTGATATGGCCAAAGTTGTGATGAATGATGAATGATATATATGTGATGTATGAGATGTTCATGCTATTGTAATAGGAATCACGACTTGCATGTCGATGAGTATGACAATCGGCAGGAGCCATAGGAGTTGTCTTTATTTTTTTGTATGACCTGCGTGTCATTGAGAAACGCCATGTAAATTACTTTACTTTATTACTAAACGTGTTAGCCATAGTAGTAGAAGTAATAGTTGGCGAGCAACTTCATGGAGACACGATGATGGAGATCATGATGATGGAAATCATGGTGTCATGCCGGTGACAAGATGATCATGGAGCCCCAAGATGGAGATCAAAGGAGCTATGTGATATTGGCCATATCATGTCACTATTATTATTTGATTGCATGTGATGTTTATCATGTTTTTGCATCTTGTTTACTTAGAACGACGGTAGTAAATAAGATGATACCTCATAATAATTTCAAGAAAGTGTTCCCCCTAACTGTGCACCGTTGTGACAGTTCGTTGTTTCGAAGCACCACGTGATGATCGGGTGTGTTAGATTCCAATGTTCACATACAACGGGTGTAAGACAGATTTACACATGCAAACACTTAGGTTGACTTGACGAGCCTAGCATGTACAAACATGGCCTCGAAACACAGAAGACCGAAAGATCGAGCATGAGTCGTATAGAAGATACGATCAACATCAAGATGTTCACCGATGTTGGCTAGTCCGTCTCACGTGATGATCGGACACGGCCTAGTTAACTCGGATCATGTTATACTTAGATGACCGGAGGGATGTCTGTCTGAGTGGGAGTTCATTGAATAGTTTGATTTAGATGAACTTAATTATCATGAACTTAGTCTAAAATCTTTACAACGTGTATTGTAGATCAAATGGCCAACGTTGTCCTCAACTTCAACGCGTTCCTAGAGAAAACCAAGCTGAAAGACGATGGCAGCAACTATACGGACTGGGTCCGGAACCTGAGGATCATCCTCATAGCTGCCAAGAAAGATTATGTCCTACAAGCACCGCTAGGTGACGCACCTGTTCTCCCTGCAGAACAAGACGTTATGAACGCTTGGCAGACACGTACCGATGATTACTCCCTCGTTCAGTGTGGCATGCTTTACAGCTTAGAACCGGGGCTCCAAAAGCGTTTTGAGAGACACGGAGCATATGAGATGTTCGAAGAGCTGAAAATGGTTTTTCAAGCTCATTCCTGGGTTGAGAGATATGAAGTCTCCGACAAGTTCTTCAGCTGTAAGATGGAGGAAAATAGTTCTGTCAGTGAGCACATACTCACTATGTCTGGGTTACATAACTGCTTGACTCAGCTAGGAGTTAATCTCCCGGATGACGCGGTCATTGACAGAATCCTTCAGTCGCTTTCACCGAGCTACAAGAGCTTTGTGATGAACTTCAATATGCAGGGGATGGAAAAGACCATTCCTGAAGTATTTGCAATGCTGAAATCAGCAGAGGTAGAAGTCAAAAAGGAACATCAAGTGTTGATGGTGAATAAAACCACTAAGTTCAAGAAAGGCAAGGGTAAGAAGAACTTCAAGAAGGACGGCAAGGGAGCTGTCGCGCCCGGCAAGCAAGCTGCCGGGAAGAAGCCAAAGATTGGACCCAAGCCTGAGACTGAGTGCTTTTATTGCAAGGAAAGTGGTCACTGGAAGCGGAACTGCCCCAAATACTTAGCGGACAAGAAGGCCGGCATCACGAAAGGTATATGTGATATACATGTAATTGATGTGTACCTTACCAGCACTCGTAGTAGCTCATGGGTATTTGATACCGGTGCGATTGCTCACATTTGTAACTCAAAACAGGAGCTGCGAAATAAGAGGAGACTGGCGAAGGACGAGGTGACAATGCGCGTCGGGAATGGTTCCAAGGTCAATGTGATCGCCGTCGGCACGCTACCTCTACATTTACCTACAGGATTAGTTTTAAACCTCAATAATTGTTATTTAGTGCCAGCTTTGAGCATGAACATTGTATCAGGATCTCGTTTAATTCGAGATGGCTACTCATTTAAATCCGAGAATAATGGTTGTTCTATTTATATGAGAGATATGTTTTATGGTCATGCTCCGATGATGAATGGTTTATTCTTAATGAATCTCGAGCGTAATGCTGCACATATTCATAGTGTGAGTACCAAAAGATGTAAGGTTGATAATGATAGTCCCACATACTTATGGCACTGCCGCCTTGGTCACATAGGTGTCAAACGCATGAAGAAGCTCCATGCAGATGGACTTTTAGAGTCTCTTGATTACGAATCATTTGACACATGCGAACCATGCCTCATGGGTAAAATGACCAAGACTCCGTTCTCAGGAACAATGGAGCGAGCAACCAACTTATTGGAAATCATACATACTGATGTGTGCGGTCCAATGAGTGTTGAGGCTCGCGGTGGTTATCGTTATGTTCTCACCCTCACTGATGACTTGAGTAGATATGGGTATGTCTACTTAATGAAACACAAGTCTGAGACCTTTGAAAGGTTCAAGGAATTTCAGAGTGAGGTTGAGAATCAACGTGACAGGAAAATCAAGTTCCCGCGATCAGATCGTGGAGGAGAATACTTGAGTCACGAATTTGGCACACACTTAAGAAAATGTGGAATAGTTTCACAACTCACGCCGCCTGGAACACCTTAGTGTAATGGTGTGTCCGAACGTCGTAATCGCACTCTATTAGATATGGTGCGATCTATGATGTCTCTTATCGATTTGCCGCTATCTTTTTGGGGCTATGCTTTAGAGACTGCCGCATTCACTTTAAATAGGGCTCCGTCGAAATCCGTTGAGACGACACCGTATGAATTATGGTTTGGGAAGAAACCTAAGCTGTCGTTTCTAAAAGTTTGGGGATGCGATGCTTATGTCAAGAAACTTCAACCTGAAAAGCTCGAACCCAAGTCGGAAAAATGTGTCTTCATAGGATACCCTAAAGAAACTATTAGGTATACCTTCTACCTCAGATCCGAAGGCAAGATCTTTGTTGCCAAGAATGGATCCTTTCTAGAGAAGGAGTTTCTCGCGAAAGAAGTAAGTGGGAGGAAAGTAGAACTTGATGAAGTATTACCTCTTGAACCGGAAAATGGCGCAACTCAAGAAAATGTTCCTGAGGTGCCCGCACCGACTAGAGAGGAAGTTAATGATGATGATCATGAAACTTCAGATCAAGTTGCTACTGAACTTCGTAGGTCCACAAGGACACGTTCCGCACCAGAGTGGTATGGCAACCCTGTCTTGGAAATCATGTTGTTAGACAACGGTGAGCCTTCGAACTATGAAGAAGCGATGGCGGGCCCAGATTCCGACAAATGGCTGGAAGCCATGAAATCCGAGATAGGATCCATGTATGAAAACGAAGTATGGACTTTGACAGACTTGCCCGTTGAGCGGCGAGCCATAGAAAATAAATGGATCTTTAAGAAGAAGACAGACGCGGATGGTAATGTGACCATCTATAAAGCTCGGCTTGTCGCTAAGAGTTATCGACAAGTTCAAGGGGTTGACTACGATGAGACTTTCTCACCGGTAGCGAAGCTGAAGTCCGTCCGAATCATGTTAGCAATTGCCGCATTCTATGATTATGAGATATGGCAAATGGACATCAAAACGGCATTCCTTAATGGTTTCCTTAAGGAAGAATTGTATATGATGCAGCCGGAAGGTTTTGTCGATCCTAAGAATGCTGACAAGGTGTGCAAGCTCCAACGCTCGATTTATGGGCTGGTGCAAGCATCTCGGAGTTGGAACATTCGCTTTGATGAGATGATCAAAGCGTTTGGGTTTATGCAGACTTATAGAGAAGCCTGCGTTTACAAGAAAGTGAGTGGGAGCTCTGTAGCATTTCTCATATTATATGTAGATGACATACTTTTGATGGGAAATGATATAGAGCTTTTGGACAGCATTAAGGCCTACTTGAATAAGAGTTTTTCAATGAAGGACCTTGGAGAAGCTGCTTATATATTAGGCATCAAGATCTATAGAGATAGATCAAGACGCCTCATAGGTCTTTCACAAAGCACATACCTTGATAAGATATTGAAGAAGTTCAATATGGATCAGTCTAAGAAGGGGTTCTTGCCTGTGTTGCAAGGTGTGAAATTGAGCTCAGCTCAATGTCCGACCACGGCAGAAGATATAGAAGAGATGAGTGTCATCCCCTATGCCTCAGCCATAGGTTCTATTATGTATGCCATGCTGTGTACCAGACCTGATGTAAACCTTGCTGTAAGTTTGGTAGGTAGGTACCAAAGTAATCCCGTCAAGGAACACTGGACAACGGTCAAGAATATCCTGAAGTACCTGAAAAGGACTAAGGAAATGTTTCTCGTTTATGGAGGTGACGAAGAGCTCGTCGTAAAGGGTTATGTCGACGCTAGCTTTGACACAGATCTAGATGACTCTAAGTGACAAACCGGATACGTGTATATTTTGAATGGTGGGGTAGTAAGCTGGTGCAGTTGCAAGCAGAGCGTCGTGGCAGGATCTACATGTGAAGCGGAGTACATGGCAGCCTCGGAGGCAGCGCATGAAGCAATTTGGGTGAAGGAGTTCATCACCGACCTAGGAGTCATACCCAATGCGTCGGGGCCGATCAAACTCTTCTGTGACAACACTAGAGCTATTGCACTTGCCAAGGAGCCCAGGTTTCACAAGAAGACAAGGCACATCAAGCGTCGCTTCAACTCCATTCATGAAAATGTTCAAGATGGAGACATAGATATTTGTAAAGTACATATGGACCTAAATGTACCAGATCCGTTGACTAAACCTCTCCCTAGAGCAAAACATGATCAACACCAGCATTCCATGGGTGTTCGATTCATTACAATGTAACTAGATTATTGACTCTAGTGCAAGTGGGAGACTGTTGGAAATATGCCCTAGAGGCAATAATAAAAGGATTATTATTATATTTCCTTGTTCATGATAATTGTCTTTTATTCATGCTATAATTGTGTTATCCGGAAATCGTAATACATGTGTGAATACATAGACACCAACATGTCCCTAGTAAGCCTCTAGTTGACTAGCTCGTTGATCAAGAGATAGTCATGGTTTCCTGACTATGGACATTGGATGTCATTGATAACGAGATCACATCATTAGGAGAATGATGTGATGGACAAGACCCAATCCTAAACATAGCACAAGATTGTATAGTTCGTTTGCTAGAGTTTTTTCAATGTCAAGTATCTTTTCCTTAGACCATGAGATCGTGTAACTCCCGGATACCGTAGGAGTGCTTTGGGTGTACCAAACGTCACAACGTAACTGGGTGACTATAAAGGTATACTACAGGTATCTCCGAAAGTGTGTGTTGGGTTGACACGGATCAAGACTGGGATTTGTCACTCCGTATGACGGAGAGGTATCTCTGGGCCCACTCGGTAATGCATCATCATAATGAGCTCAAAGTGACCAAGTGTCTGGTCACGGGATCATGCACTACGGTACGAGTAAAGTGACTTGCCGGTAACGAGATTGAACGAGGTATTGGGATACCAACGATCGAATCTCGGGCAAGTAACGTACCGATTGACAAAGGGAATTGTATACGGGGTTGCTTGAATCCTCGACATCGTGGTTCATCCGATGAGATCATCGAGAAGCATGTGGGAGCCAACATGGGTATCCAGATCCCGCTGTTGGTTATTGACCGGAGAGCCATCTCGGTCATGTCTACATGTCTCCCGAACCCGTAGGGTCTACACACTTAAGGTTCAGTGACGCTAGGGTTGTAGAGATATGAATATGCAGTAACCCAAAAGTTGTTCGGAGTCCCGGATGAGATCCCGGACGTCACAAGGAGTTCCGGAATGGTCCGGAGGTGAAGAATCATATATAGGAAGTGCAGTTTCGGCCATCGGGAGAGTTTCGGGGGTCACCGGTATTGTACTGGGACCAACGGAAGGGTCCCGGGGGTCCACCGGGTGGGGCCACCCATCCCGGAGGGCCCCATGGGCCAAAGTGGGGAAGGGAACCAGCGCATAGTGGGCTGGGGCGCCCCCCTTGGCCCACCCCATGCGCCTAGGGTTGGGAACCCTAGGGTGGGGGGCGCCCCACCTGGCTTGGGGGGCACTCCACCCCTTGGCCGCCGCCCCCCCTAGGAGATCCCATCTCCTAGGACCGGCGCACCCCTAGGGGGCCTATATAAAGGGGGGGAGGGAGGGGACAGCTGTACCTTGAGTCTTGGCGCCTCCCTCTCCCCTGCTACACCTCTCCCTCTCGTAGTAGAACGGCGAAGCCCTGCTGCGGTGATCCCTGCATCCACCACCACGCCATCGTGCTGTTGGATCTTCATCAACCTCTCCTCCCCCCTTGCTGGTTCAAGAAGGAGGAGACGTCACGCTGACCATACGTGTGTTGAACACGGAGGTGTCGTCCGTTCGGCGCTAGGATCTCCGGTGATTTGGATCACGTCGAGTACGACTTCCTCATCCCCGTTCTTTGAACGCTTCCGCGCGTGATCTACAAAGGTATCTAGATGCAATCCGATCACTCGTTGCTAGATGAACTCATAGATGGATCTTGGTGAAACCGTAGGAAAATTTTTGTTTTCTGCAACGTTCCCCAACAGGTGCCTCCTGACATTTAGGGGTTGTGGCAGTGTCCCGGGGAGTTGAGCTCCGAGGTGTTGTCATCACAATTTTATTGTTGCAGTTCTGGAATACCTGAGTTTAGTTTTGCCAACATCGAAAATCTCTTTTATGCAGTTGTTGGTGAGATAACCTCGACGCCACCCAGTACTGGGGCGGGAGTTCGGGAGTATTGCCATAACTTGTATAACGGATGCTTTTCGAAGGTTGAGGTAAACGATTTTCGAAGGTTTCTTGGTTATGTGTTGAAGGATGGATACAGCTGGATGTAGGATTTGTTAGTTTTGGGTGAGATATTATGCTTCCCCTGTATCCGCAACACCTGATTGCATAACCGGAAAGTTTCGAGAGTTTATAAGTGGGAATTCAAGTAGCTCCTAGGATATCTTTCTGACAGATGTATGATATGAAATTGGGGTTCGATGTCTAGTGGTCCGCCTATCCACGGTTGGTTTTACAGTGGTCTTGTTGTGTCTTCAAGAGTCCTTGGCTATGCTGACTCGGGGACGCTTCGTATGTCATGTGCACTTCCTTGTACATGATGGTGCTGTATGATCGAGCCCGTGTGGGCCCCACCACAAAAACATCGGACGAAATCTCTATCATATGTTTGTTTCGGCTTATTCTGCAAGCTAATCCTTGTTTTGTTTTGAGTTGTGGTATTCGAGTTGCTTCGAAGTCAAATGTTGATTCCATACCTTCTCTAAATGGCATTCTCATACTCCAATGTGAACACTAATCCTTCATGATAATCGAGATTGACATGTCAATCCTTTTTCAACCGGCGTGTCTCTCTTCAAGTGGATCCGATCATTTCATCATTTGCAAGATCCAATCTCAGTTTTTCATCAACATTGTTCGTTTAATCCGTCTTCAAGTTGACTTTGTTTTACCTCCCTCCCACCCTTTTTCTTCAAGGACTCATATATCTTAATAAAGTATCCATTTTATTCATGTGAAGACTCTTCATTCTTGTCTTTGAATGTTCTTATCAGGTGATGCTCATGAAGATTCTAACGGAGCTTCTAGTTCATCATTCTCCATTCTGTTCTTCTCCGGTGGTTTCAATTCAAGTGTTATTGATCATATCTTTTTCATTGTTTCAATGTCTTCTCATACCGGTGCACCTCATAATCATCCATTTCTCGCTATTCTATTGTTCCGGTGCCTTAAAGATATCTCAGAAGACTCGTCTTGTCATTCAAGATCCATTCAAGTTCTTTTCGAGGTTGTTATCTCATTCAAGCCACTTATTTCAACCAGTATAATCTCTCTTCAAGATCATTACAACGGTGTTTCCTTGAGTGGGCCCTAGCCCACAGGTCTTTTCCCAGGATCTTACCTGACTCTTCTAATTCTACCGGAGTTATTCTCAAATTCATTTCAAAAGTTTGACGTAAGAATGATTCATCATCAGTCACATGTATTTCTCCAAGATCTTTTAAATTCTTTTCATCGTTGGCTCTACCTCTTCGCTTTTGATTCTTTCGGAGTGTCTAAACGATTCATGGTGGTGTTTCTCGTTGTCTTTCTAGGATTTTGAAGACCGAAGAAGATTTTTTCCTCCATATCTTGCTCCATTCTCTTCAAGATTCATGGTGCTATCTTGTTGCCATCCTCTCATATTTGTTTCGGTTGTGAGAATCCTCTTCACCCATCAGGAGCTATTCAAGATTCTTTTCAGTTTGATTCTCCGAAGGCCATCATTTCGGGATTATTTCATTCTCAGCTTCTAGCTCTCGTTATCTAAATCTTACCGGTGCATCATTCAAGCTTTCTATAATCAGCTTGTGATCTTGGCGTTCACTTGTATCTAAACTCTCTAATGTACGTTCGTTCATTTGCTAATCCTTACCGGCGATTCATCCTTTTATTTCATTCGTTGTTCAATTCTTACGG
Organism: Triticum dicoccoides; assembly: GCF_002162155.2. NCBI lineage: Eukaryota > Viridiplantae > Streptophyta > Magnoliopsida > Poales > Poaceae > Triticum > Triticum dicoccoides. Next base: position 431,646,184 of record NC_041382.1, read on the forward strand.
TGGCTCTTCCAGGATTCTCTTTCGCTATTATCATATCAATTCATTCGTTGTTCCAATCATACCGGTGGTTCGTTGAAGACCTTCTCAAGTTTGTGCTATATCTCTTTTAATCCTTTCTACAAGAATAAGTAGTATGCCAAATCCATTGTTTGTCATCAATCTAAATTGGTGAAGGATAAGCATAATGTAATTCTTATTCTTGTTTCATCCAAATGATTCAATTCCTTATTCGGGAGGTTCATAAAAAATTCTCAGTTTCTATTGATTTATCTTTTCTCCCGGTATTCCAAGTTTCCACTTTATCTCGTCGCAAAGCTTCATCTAATCATTGCAAGGATGCAATCTTATTCTTTTCATCCTTCTTTTCGTTTGATCATCCTTTTGCTACCGGAGTTCTTCATGGATGTTCTACATGACGTCTCATCAAAGATTTAATTCCTTCTCGAAGTGTTCATTGATATTCTTTTCAGAGGAGCTCAAGCATTCTTCTCCTTGCAATCCGGAGTGCAATTCCTTTCTTCCATATCATTGGAGGTGGTATTATGTCATTCTTGATAATTTGAGTTCATGTTTCATGATTCACAGGTTGTTCAGAATGGGATATTTTAAATCCATCAATCTCGTCATTTGAGTTATCTTGGGTAATATTTTCACCTAAAACCGTCCCTAAGGATTGTTACTATTTATGGTGCTCATATAGGACCCAAGTTCTTCTTTCATCCTTCCGGTGAAATAAGCTTTCTCGTCTCCTTGTTCATACCAATCCAATTCTTCTTCCCGTGAGTGGCAGGTTGTCACCTCATAATTTTGAGATGTATTCCATAAGACCATATCAAGCTTATTCTTTTCGTTGTTGGTTTTTCCAACAACTCCGTTCGACCCTTCTCCTAAAGATGCTTCTTCAAGCTCTTTGTGGCAGAAGTTGGCATTTTCTTCTCAATTCTCCTATGGCAATTATCTATCTTCTATTCTTCCGTTCCGAAGGCATGGTGATGTTGCTCTTTTCAATCCATCATCTTGTTTGTCAAGATCATGTTCTTTTCATGCCTATCCATTTAACCGGAGTGTGGTGCCATTCTGCTCAAGTTCTTTTCGCCTTATCAAGCCTTGCATCTCTTTTCAACTGGAGTGCTATCTGAGATTTTTCTTACCCCTTGTTCCATTCATTCAATAGTTCCAGAGGCAGTGTGTTGTGATTTCATCAAGTATCTTCTCATCTTACCAAGTTCTTATTCAATTCCTTTTCTTTTCAATTGGAGTGCTGCTGAAGTTGTTCTTCCTTGTTCCTCTTTTCTAACAGAGTGTTTTCAACTTCGTTCATCTCCATTACATTCTTCCTTTCAATTTGTTCAACTTCTCAAGATTCTTTGGTTTCACTCGTTTGTCAAAGAAGCAACTTTGTTTTACCTCTTATCTTCCTCTTTTTTTCCTCTGGTGCCATCCTGGATCTCGGGACGAGATCCTCTTCTAGTGGTGGAGTGTTGTAACGCCCCAAGACCGATGCTCCAGATGCATTCCTTTATTTTAGTTGTTATTGTGTTTGTTGCCATGATCATGATGAGTGTCTTTGTCATATTTTGCTTCTTGCTTCATGTGCATCATTGTTATTATTGCATTGCCAGTCTTATCATGGATCATAATGCATAGGCATACTGTTGGTGGTTTTGGTTGTGTGCTTGAGTGTGTGATCAACCCCTGTGTTGTCTCTTTCTCAACTTCATCTTCTTCTACACTCACAACCTTGCTTGATCATCTTCTTCTCCTTCTTTGTTAATCCATTTAAATTGTGGTATTCTATTTCCTTCACCAATTTAATGTTCATTCTTTTCCTATAAATTCTCAACCATGCCTTCAACCTCTCTGCCAAAAATTCAGCTCCTTTGAACTTGTTTTGGTTGGGTTCAAAAATGGCTCAAGTTTGAATTTAATTCAAACTTCAATTATTTTTATATCCTTAAAAATGTCCAAACCAGTTTATTCAAATTGTGCATATTTTTCAGGACTCCATTAATATCTTCATCCCTGCCAAATTCTGTATCTTCCCTTGCCTTTCTTTTCTTCTAAGATTTCTTTCTGAAGAAAAAGGTAGGAAAAGAAATGTAGCAAGAGAGAGCCCAGCTCCAGCAGCAACGGCCCATCTCCCCAGCCCACCTACAGCAAGCCACCTCACTTACCCCTTCGAATCCAGCCCACCAACACCGCTCCTCTATTCATCGTCTTCTCCCTGTACGGCAGGACATCCAGAGCCTCCACGTCGACAGCCGGTCGATTTGATGGCCTCAACCGCTCCCTTCCTCCTATATAATCCTACCCCAACCCTGGGGTTTCCTCTTTGCTCCGTTTTCCCCTCTTATGCCTCCTCCCGCCGTCGAGGTAAGCTCCCCACGCCCCTGTCGTCGCCATCGCCATGACCAGCCGAGCTGAGCTCGAGTCCGGCGTAGCCAGCATCGCCCGGTCGTCGTCTTCCCCCGCGGCAAGTACCGCGACTCCCGAAACATCTCCAAGCAGCTCCCCGAGACCCGATCGTCTTCTTCCACGACGTCCCCTTCTTCCTCTGCTTCGTCTTCTTCATGGATCAGAGGAACGCCAAGTTTAGCGAGCTCCTTCATCGCCTTCCCTCGTCTCCTCCGTTCATCCCCGAGCACGATCGACTACACCATCCTACCCACCGTGAGCTCTTCACCCTCCTGGCCTTACCTAGCGCTCATTTTCGTCCTCTACGTCCTGATCCACGCGAGCAGGAGTTCGATCTCCATGAGCGCCATGGTAGCAGCTTCATTAGCTCCCTTGCTCGGCCCCTTGCACATGCACACCCTCGCAGCGTTGCTCCACCACACGCGCCCGTAGCCCCCGCATGCATCTGCACCTGCACGCACACCCTGCCTGCTTGCCGCTCGCTCGCCGCGCCATGCTTGTCCATGCATCGCTGTGCGCCGCAGCCGAGACGAGCTCCAGCTCGACGCTCGAGCTCTGGCCTCTTTCTTATGCTCCCCACATGCACGCGCGCATCCTGTAGCTGCACTCCCCTCCTTTTTCCGCACCCCCGCCGCCGAACTCCAGCCTAAGCCGCCGCTGCATCCGGCCGTTAAGGCTCGCCGGAGACCTCCTGTCACCGTGCTTTCATGGCAGAGCAAGGCTACGCCTTTGCTTTTCTCTATAAGTAGTTGTACTCCTTTCTAAACACAAATACAGAAGCACCCTAGTGGTCAGTCACGCAGGCACAGTACAAGGTGATCCTGGGTTCGAGTCCCAGCCGCCCGTATTATTTTGCACCGTTTTCCTGTTATTTTGCACACCCAGCGCACACTCGGGCCAAGTCCTCCTGGGCCGCTGTAGGTCGCTGCAATCTGGCCCGTGTATTTTTTTTCCAGTCTGTGTATTTTAGCATTTTCTAGTGCCTTCTTATTTACAGAAATGCCATCATTTTTGAATTGTGAACAATTAAATAACCATGCATTGGAATTAAACAAACTTAATATGTAAAATGACTAGGATTTCATCTAGTTTCACAATATCCAACTTTCATGCATGTTTGAAATGTTTAAAATGCTGTTTGTTTAAATTTGCTTAAATGGCATGCTAAAATGATTTATTTCATAACTAAATAACTGTAACTCGGTTTTTAATAAACTTTATATGTAAATGGGTAGAATTTTGCCTAGTTTAACATGGTGGCATCATCTTGCATGTTTAATAACTATAAAATATGGTTTAGGGCAGAACAGTACCAAAACCTAAATTATGCACATGAGGAGTTTCCGGACTTGTTGTTTGTTGTTCCGGCCTCATTTAAACTTGCCTAGATGGGTAGTTTTCATATGCTTCACCTCTTGCCATGCTAACCAACATTTAATTTTGTTGAGTACCTAAACGAGAGAGAACTAAATAAGTCATGTTGTGTTTTCTTCAAAATACAACTCCGTTGCATGTTGAGCTCCACTTAATTTGTAGGATTGTTTGTGCATTTTGCCATGCCATGCCTCATTAAACCGGACATGCATCATACTTGTTTGCGCATTGTGCCATGCTTATGTGATGTTTGTTTACTATGTTGCGTGCTTCTTTCTGGTGTTGCTTCTTCTCGGTATTCTGGTAACGTTGCGTTTGTGAGGATACGTTGGCTACATCCGTTTGTCTTCTTCATGGACTCGTTCTTCTTCCTTGCGGGATTTCAGGCAAGATGACCATACCCTCAAAATCACTTCTATCTTTGCTTGCTAGTTGCTCGTTCTTTTGCTATGCCTATGCCGCGATACCTACCACTTGCTTATCATGCCTCCTATATTGTTGAACCAAACCTCTAACCCACCTTGTCCTAGCAAACCGTTGTTTGGCTATTTTACCGCTTTGCTCAGCCCCTCTTAGAGCCTTAATATTTGCAGGTGAAGATTGGAGTTTGTTCCTTGTTGGAACATGGACATTTTGTTGGGATATCACAATATCTCTTATTTAATTAATGCATCTATATACTTGGTAAAGGGTGGAAGGCTCGGCCTTATGCCTGGTGTTTTGTTCCACTCTTGCCGCCCTAGTTTCCGTCATATCGGTGTTATGTTCCTGGATTTTGCGTTCCTCACGCGGTTGGGTTATAGTGGGAACCCCTTGACAGTTCGCCTTGAATAAAACTCCTCCAGCAAGGCCCAACCTTGGTTTTACCATTCACCACCTAGCCTTTTTCCCTTGGGAGTCACGCATCCCGAGGGTCATCTTTATTTTAACCCCCCGGGCTAGTGCTTGTCTAAGTGTTGGTCCAAAATAGAGCCCCTTGCAGCGCCACCTCGGGGAAACTCGAGGGCTGGTTTTAGTTGTACGGATTGCTTATCCGGTATTGCCCTGAGAACGAGATATGTGCAGCTCCTATCAGGATGTCGGCGGATCGGGTGGTCTTGCTGGACTTGTTTTACCATTGTCGAGGATGTCTTGTAACCGGGATTCCGAGCCTGATCGGGTCTTCCCGCTAGAAGGAATATCCTTCGTTGACCGTGAGAGCTTGTGATGGGCTAAGTTGGGACACCCCTGCAGGGATTTGAACTTTCAAAAGCCGTGCCTGCGGTTATGGGCAGATGGGAATTTATTATTGTCCGGTTGTAGAAAACCTGAAGTTGACTTTAATTAAAACACATCAACCGCGTGTGTAACCGTGGTGGTCTCTTCTCGGCGGGGTCCGGGAAGTGAACACGGTGTTGGAGTAATGCTTGACGTAGGTTGTTCTAGGATCACTTCTTGATCATAGTTTCTCGATCGTGCTTTGCCTTCTCTTCTCACTCTCTTTTGCGTATGTTAGCCACCATATATGCTAGTCGCTTGCTGCAGCTCCACCTCATACCTTTTACCCTTCCTATAAGCTTAAATAGTCTTGATCGCGAGGGTGCGAGATTGCTGAGTCCCCATGACTCATAGATACTTCCAAAACCAGTTTGCAGGTGCCGATGTTTCTGAGCAGGTGACGCAAACAAGCTCAAGGAGGAGCTCGATGAAGATCTTGTCCTTTGTGTTGTTTCGTTCTAGTTGCTCAGTAGTGGAGCCCAGTCGGGACGATCGGGGATCTATGTAGCTTTTCGGGTAGTCTTCTTTTATTTTGGTTCCGTAGTCAGACCTTGATTGTATCTGTTTGATGTAATGCTTTATTCATGTAACTGTGTGAAGTGGCTATTGTAAGCCAACTATGTATCTCTTTCCCTTATGTATTACATGGGTTGTGTGAAGATTACCTCACTTGCGACATTGCTTTCAATGCGGTTATGCCTCTAAGTCGTGCTTCGACACGTGGGAGATATAGCCGCATCGAGGGCGTTACAGTTTATTAGGTTTAGTTTAGGTTAAGAAGAAAGATCAAAAAAATAAGAAGAAGAAGAAGGAGAAGAAGAAGAAGAGGAGGAGGAGGAGGAGGAAGAAGAAGATTAGGGGTGCATCACCGACGAAACTGGGTCGAGCGGGTTAGGGGGTTCCTTGGTGTCAATGGAACCCTAAATAGCAAGTATCGTCGGTGCGAGATACATGTGGTTGTCAGTGTCGAACACTACATCCACGTCCCACAAGTGACGCCGGCGTCCGGTGTCCCGCAGCAACTGTTCTCGGCGTCGATGGTGGTTGAACACCATTGCGAATATGTCTTGCAGCCTCTGCGATGACGATTAAAAGCCAAGTGTTGAAACTTGAAACACCCAAACTAACTCAAGTCGGTTTGGTTGTTTGAACTTTCAAAACTTGGCTTTAATCCTCATCGCAAAGGCTGCCAGACAAATTCGCCAAGGTGTTCGACCGTCATCGGCCACCAGAACGATTGTTGCGGGACACTAGGCGCCGGCGTCACTTGTAGGATGTGGATCTAGTGTTCAACGCCGAGCACCACATGTATCTCGCACCGATGATACTTGATATTTAGGGCTCCATCAAAGCCGAGGAACCCCCTAACCCGCTCGTCCGGTTGTAAATATTTAGTTGGGTTGATGGAAAAAAACAACATTGCTATGTTTCTCATCTTTCGATTTAAATGTGCAGTTTTTTCGTTGCTGCGAGGGATCTAGTGTTTGACGAGCTCCGCCCCTGCATTTGCGGGTGAGCACAAATGACATCTCCTCCTCCCCCTTCATTTTCTCTATTCCGATCTTCGTGCCAATGGAACTTGCTAGCTAGCTATAGGTGTCTTCAATCATCAGTATGCGTGACCACCATGTGTCTCCCGTTCGAAAGGGTTACACCTATAAATATGCATGCATTTGCATATTTATACCGGTGATTCTTTCAAATTGTCCAACGTTATCCATGGACAACCTGAGTATGTGTAGATTGGGTTCGTTTTCCCATATGCTCTGCTCCGGTTCCGATGCAGAATTTCGTCAGTGCTTCCCTGTTATTCTCTGGGTACACATCCTCTCTGCTTATTGTCGAGATGTGTATCAGGAGAACAACGGGGAGGTGCTACCGAAATCTTGCGTTGGATCCGGAGTAGAGCATGGGAAAATGAACCCAATCTACACATACTCGAGTGGGATTAGGACCTATCTTTACCTATTAGCGTCTAGGTTGCATGGACATAATGAAAGTGACAAACTCCATTAACTGATGAATATATACATGCTGATATATATATATATATATATATATATATATATATATATATATATTTTCTTATGTGTCCAGTAGCTAGGCAAGATGAGTGATCGTGCGTGGATGTACACCGGTCACACTAGTCAGAAAGAGTTGACCATTGAATGGTTAACAAAAACCAAGGGGTTTCTAAGAGCCGCATTTGCAAATGGCCAGAGGACAACATGGTGCCCCTGTGCTGGGTGCAACAATTGACACAAGAGGACGGAGGATGAAATGGGCAAACACCTGCAGAAGAGGGGTTTTATGCCAGATTATACAGTATGGACATTTCATGGTGAGTCTGCCCAACATGCCAGAGCTGAGGTGCTTCGTCGTTGCACCGATGAGCATGGTACCGGGATGGAAGACAAGTTGTAAAACTTTGATGATGCTCGAGATTCGGATGAAGAGATGGAGGAATCTGCAAAGGCCTTCAATGAAATGTTGGAGTCTTCAAAACGTCCTCTTCGCGAGTACACTGAGCTTTGTTAGCTGGATGCCATCTCACAAATAATGGCTCTGAAGGCTCAATTCAACTTGGGCAGAGAATGCTACGATGCGATGATGACAATATTTGGATGCTTTCTACCCAAAGGCCATGTATTGCCTGCAAACCTGTACCAGTCAGACAAAATCCTCCATGCTCTTAAGATGCCCTATGAGAAGATACATACGTGTGAGAAAGCATGTGCCTTATTTAGGCTTCAGTATGTGGACTTGAACTATTGTCCCATTTGCATGTCTTCCAGGTATATTGTGGTAGATAATGGTGAAAGGATTGATATAGTTGACTAGAGGGAGGGGGGTGAATAGGCAACTAACAATTTTTAGCTTTTCTTTACCAATTTAAACTTTGCATCAAAGTAGGTTGTCTAGATATGCAACGAGGTGAGCAACCTATATGATGCAACAACAATAAGTACACAAGCAAGCTAAGGATACAACGCAAAAGCTTGCACAAGTAAAGGCACGAGATAACCAAGAGTGGAGCCGGAGAAGATGAGGATGTGTTACCGAAGTTCCTTCCTTTTGAGGGGAAGTATGTCTCCGTTGGAGCGGTGTGGAGGCGCAATGCTCCCCAAGAAGCCACTAGGGCCACCGTATTCTCCTCATGCCCTCACACAATGCGAGATGTCGTGATTCCACTATTGGTGCCCTTGGAGGCGGCGACCGGACCTTTACAAACAAGGTTGGGGCTCTCTCCACAAATGAATTGGAGGCTCCCAACGAAACCACAGAGCTTCACCACAATGGAATATGGCTCCGAGGTGACCTCAACCGTCTAGGGTGATCAAACATCCAAGAGTAACAAGATCCGCAAGGGATGAGTGGGGGGGGATTAAATTTCTCTTGGTGGAAGTGTAGATCTAGGTCTTCTCAACCAATCCCTAGAAAATCAACAAGTTTGATTGGGTAGGGAGTGAGATCGGGCGAAAATGAGCTTTGGAGCAACAATGGAGCTTGGGGGAAAGAGATAGGTCAACTTGGAGAAGAAGACTTCCTTTTATAAGGGGGGAAGACAAACCAACCGTTACCCTCGGTCAGCCCCGCACAGGGCGGTACTACCGCATGGGTGGGCGGTACTACCGCTGTGGCCAGCTGTACTACCGCTGTGGCCAGCAGTACTACCGCTCCACCTCGCAGTACTGCCGTGCAGTAAGACGGGAGTGAGGACCTGGACCCAGGGCGGTACTACCGCGGTGGTAAGAACGGTACTACCGCCAAAGAGCAGTACTACCGCCCCTAGTGCCGCAGCTAGTGCCGCAAAACCCGACACGAAAGGAGAACCCTCGAGTTGAGGCGGTAGGAGCATGGAGCCGCAGCGGTACTACTGCTGAGAGCTCCAAGCGGTACTACCGCTGAGGAGTGGTACTGCCGCTTGCATCTCTTGAGCGGTACTACCGGTGGGGTTCGCGGTACTACCGCTGGGACCAGACCTCAGGGAGAAGGCAGCAAGGGATCCTTCAACGAAACGGAAAAGCTTGGAGGGTGCAAAAGGGATGTGTACGTGTTGATACCACCCTAGCCTAACCAATGCGTTCCCCCTCTTAATAGTACGGCTTTCCTACGACTCAAGACCACCGAAAATAAACATAGACAAACGCCGTCTTTGATAGTCCTCGAGGGGGACAAAACTGTCTTGTGCCTAGTGATGAAACGTCTGAAATACTCAAGGCACATGATTAGTCCGCAAAAGCATTGTCATCAATCACCAAAACACCTTAGGGATAAATATGCCCTTACAATCTCCCCCTTTTTGGTGGATTGATGACAATACGGGGTTTGCATAAAGGGGAAAATATAGGACATAAGCAGACCCCACATCTCTAAAATATAGATGAGCTCCCCCTAGATGTGTGCTATCTAGATAAGTGCTTTGGACTGCACGGCGCACATACTAGGATCAACACTCCCCCTATATTTTATAGACAATGCATATCTTGCAAAAATAGGGCTAACACTAAGCAAGATAGTAAATATGAGGATAACATAAATAGCACAAGATAACATAAGCTCAATAAGATGCGATAGAATGCATATGTCTTACACCATATGATAGATAAGTCTCACGAGCACAAACCAAAACAAAACAAGCAAGGTCCAACACGAGAAAAGAGTTTGCGAGAAAGACAGGCAAGGCAAACACGCCACACAAACACACACTCGCAACTCGACAACGACAAATCCCTAAGCTCTCTCCCCCTTTGGCATTGAGACACCAAAAAGGCAAAGAGCGTTGCTAAGGCTCCAGGTGAAAGCAAACTGAGGGGCTCTATCATCACATCCTGGCGGGATCGTCTGCACTGCCATCCTCAGTCGGAAACTGCTCGGTGTCTGAATCGGTCCACGGACAGTGCTGCTGAATCCACTCCTCCTCATCAGTGATCTTGCCCTCAGATCCGCTGGCAATGGTCGCACTCAACTGACGCATGAGCTCCTTGTGATGACCCCTGGCCTACTTCTCAGCCACATGAGTCATGTACTGACCATGAGACTCCATGCAGAAGAGTTTCTTCATCTTGCGCTTGAGCTTCTTTGCCCAAGAGGGCTCTGCTCTAGATGTCTCATAGTCATCGTCATCATGAGCATCAGCCTCGGTCTCCATGTTAGCAGCTCCAGGCGGAACGCCAGAACTCGGAGCTGCGGTGCCCCAGTTCTCCTTCTTCCTCAGACGCTTGATCTCATGAGAAACTAGATTCCCAGTCTCCAACAACACCTTAGGATAAACACGCTCCCAGGCCTTCTCAATGAGCAACATGATAAACGGTCCATAGATAAGGCACTTTTGCTCAGAGATGGCGGAAACCAACTCAGACCACATGACATGAGAGATATCCAAAGAGTCTCTAGTGTTTTCTTCCTTCTCATGTTGACAAAAAAGAAGCATGTTCGCAAGGAAAGAGTGTGCCATATCCAAGTTTCCAATGCGAGGGAATAGAGTCTCCCTGAAGATGCGATGGAGAATATCAAGAAATGCTGGCAGCTCATAGGTCTCCTTCTGAGTCACTGGGTGAATCTTCAAGGTACAGTATGGCCAGAGAGATTGCTTGTGAGTGGAAGTTGCATTGCGGTGAGGGCGAAAGCCAACTGGGTTCTCAACACCTTGATCCTCAACTTCAAGAAGCTCCATGAAGGCCTTCCACTTGACAGAGAGCATCCTGCCATTTGTCATCCAAGTCAGAGTCCTGTCCTCATCCGTGCCAAGATGGACGGTGGCATAAAACTGAGCCACCAAATCTGCATCAAAATCCTTGTTGAACTGCATGATCCTGAGGATGCTCAACTGAGAGCATATCTGAAGAGCCTCCCCAAAGTAGTCAGGATTCTTTTCCATAAAGGCATCATCGATGGAGCGAACATCAACAAAAAGATTCTTCTTGGCTTTGATCACATCAAAGTAGATGGCATACTGAAAACGGTTCCAGAACGGGCGGTTGACCAAGGCGGGTTCTTGAGCGACCTCATAGGGATTGCGCCGACGCTTCTCCCAGAATTCCTCGGCAGACAACTCTATCACATACTTGGTCCTAGGCTTGAGCTTGGACACACTCATCTTCTTCATGTGGGGAGGAGGTGGAACACTTGATGAGGCCGCCGTTGTCTCAGGGGTGCGGTAGCGCTTGGAAGTTGCACACCCGGGGTTGATATGGCACGCATGCTGCTCAGAAGGACCATCACCTGGAACCAAACACACGGACACACGAACAACCAGAAAGAACGAGCATAAGCCACCAAACACAACAAAAAAGATAAAAAATGGCAGGAACATGATGGAATTGGGTAAACAGCAGTAGTACCATGATCCATAAGCAGCAGTACCGCTCCACTGGGAGCGGTGGTACCGCTGAAGACGGGGAAACGACGGCTCCCTACTGCCGTGGTCAAATCCGGCACTACCGGACTGCCAAATTCAAAAATACTCTTACCAATTATCAATCCAAATAGTCTAGTCGCCTTCTCCAACCTACACAAGCCTAGATTTAGCCAAAAATCGAGAGATGCAACCACTATTGCCCCTAAGACACTAGATCTGAAATCTAGACAAAAGGAGAGGAGGAACGGGGGAAATACCGGCATCCATGGCAAGAGGACGGGGTGGGGATCAACTCCACTGAAGGAAATGGAGAGGGACGGCCCGGAGACGGTGGCCCGCCGGAGCCCTCCCGCGGCGAGTCGACGTTGGAGAGACGAAGAGGAAAGAGGGGGCGGTGCGAATGGGTATGGGGGAGACAAAACCTCCCCCTGCCCCGACATAACCCCCTGGCCCCGCCCCTCAATGGTAGTACTGCTCGGGTGGGTGGTAGTACCACTTGTCAACATAAGCGGTAGTACCGCGCACCACCAGCGATAGTACCGCCCAGCAAGACTCAAAGACTAGACACCAACCGGCTAGCTCAAAAAGAAGGGGAAATAACAAAGGCAAGAAGAGGGAACCAAGACTCAGCAACGAGAACACTAGCACGAGGACATGAAACACACACCTCTTCAAGAGAGGGCAGTGGCCGAGGCCACCTATGTTTGAGTCAAGAGGTATGGTGCCGCCAAGATTTTAACCTTGGGCCCATGACCAAAACTCGTCTTTGAAGCACAAGTACCATCAAGAATGGATAATGTGAAATACTAAATCAATTTATGCATAATGCGGAGAGGGAGAGTTCATTGAGAGAACAACACTCCCCCTATGTCCATGCCTACACCTAAACAAGACAAAAAGTTGAGTATAGTGGAGTGTGCAAGGGTTCAAGCAACATTGCTCGAATCGATGATATTTAGCTCATGCCTTAACTCGCGAAATCTTGCTTCATCCAAAGTCTTCGTGAAAGTATCTGCAAGGTTATCATGAGTGTTGACATAGTTGAGCTCTTCTCCCCTCGACTAATGTGATCCCGGATGAAGTGATACCGAATCTCAATATGCTTCGTCTTGAAGTGTTGAACTGGGTTGAGAGAAATCTTGATGGCACTTTCATTGTCACACCAAAGAGGCACTTTGTCACAAATGACACCGTAATCCTTTAAAGTTTGCCTCATCCAAAGAAGTTGTGCACAACAACTACCGGCGGCCACGTACTCCGCCTCGGTGGACGAGAGAGACACACAACTTTGCTTCTTGGAAGACCAACTCACCAAAGAGCAACCAAGAAATTGGCACCCTCCGGAAGTGGACTTCCTATCCACTTTGTCTCCCGCCCAATTGGAGTCCGAATAACCTACAAGCTTGAAGTTTGCTCCTCTTGGGTACCATAAGCCAAAGTTTTGGGTATGAGCCAAATATCGAAAGATTTGCTTGACCGCCACAAAGTGGCTTTCCTTAGGTGCGGCTTGAAAATGTGCACAAATTCCCACACTCAACATGATATCCGGTCTAGATGCACAAAGCTAAAGCAAGGAGCTAATCATGGAGCAATATACCTTTTGATCCACCGCTTTACCATTGGGATCTAAGTCAAGTTGGCATTTTACGGGCATTGGAGTGGAAGCCGGCTTGACATCATTGAGCTGGAATCTCTTGAGCATGTCTTGAGTGTATTTGGATTGGTTGATGAAGGTTCCACCTCTCTATTGCTTGACTTCGAACCCAAGAAAGAACTTAAATTCTCCCATCATGGACATCTTAAACTTGGAGGTCATGAGTGCGGCAAATTCCTCATTGAAAGCTTTGTTAGGGCAACCAAAGATAATATCAGCAACATATAGTTGGCACACAAACAACTCCCCTTTGACCTTAGTAAAAAGAGTGGGGTAGATTTTCCCAATTTCAAAACCGCAATCTTGCAACAACTCGGTAAGGTGGTCATACCACACACGTGGGGCTTGCTTAAGGCCATAGAGTGCCTTATCGAGTTGGTACACATGATCGGGAAAATAGCGATCCTCGAACCCAGGGGGTTGCTTGACATACACCAACTCATTAATTGGACCATTAATAAATGCACTCTTCACATCCATTTGTTGCAACTTAAAGTTATGATGAGAAGCATAAGAGATCAACATGCGAATGGATTCAAGGCGAGCAACGGGAGCAAATGTTTCACCGTAGTCGATACCCTCGACTTGGGAGTAGCCTTGTGCTACCAACCGCGCCTTGTTGCGAATGATAATTCCATGAGCGTCTTGCTTGTTCTTGAATATCCACTTGGTTCCAATGACATTGTGGTTCCCCGTTGGCCTTGGAACCAACCTCCACACCTTGTTGTACTCGAAGTTATTGAGTTCTTCATGCATGGCATTGAGCCAATCCAGATCTTCGAGCGCCTCATAGACCTTTTGGGGTTCAACACAAGAGACAAACGCATGATGTTCACAATAGTTTGTCAATTGTCTACGAGTGCTTACCCCCTTTCGGATGCTTCCAAGCACATTTGTCATGAGATGGCCCTTGGTTGTGAGCTTGGAAGCGATCTTGGCGGCACGATGCTCCAATTCCTCCTCAGGGGTGAGTTGAGGAGAGGTGACTTGATCATCTTTGGCGTCGTCTTGAGCTTGTTCTTGATCTTGAGCTTGCTCTTGATCTTGAACTTGCTCGGAGGAGAGAACTTGACCTTGGGCATCACTTGTTGATTCAACACTGTCTTGAGTTTGATCTTGCCCTTGGTCTTGTTCATGATGTTGAGGGCCTTCACTTTGTTCTTCTGAAGCGTGTGGGCCTTGGGTTGGTGATGGATCCACTTAAGTGGAGCATTGTCCTTCTCCTTCGGCCACAAGGGGTTCCTCAATGGGTAGGATAAAGCCAACTCCCATTCTTCTTATGGCTTGGGGAGGAATTTCATCGCCTACATCACAAGTGCCACTTTGCTCCACTTGGGAGCCGTTATTCTCATCAAACTCCATGTTACACGTCTCCTCAATGAGTCCCGTGGACTTATTGAGGACACGGTAAGCATGAGAGTTGGTAGCATAACCAACAAATATGCCCTCATAAGCTCTAGCCTCAAATTTAGACAAACAAACACCTTTCTTGAGAATGAAACACTTACACCCGAACACCCGGAAGTACTTGAGGTTGGGTTTGTTACCGGTGAGTATCTCATAAGGAGTCTTGTTCAAGCCCTTGCGGAGGTGGAGCCGATTGGATGCATGACAAGCGGTGTTGATGGCTTCGGCCCAAAAGTTGTATGGAGACTTGAACTCCGCCATCATGGTCCTTGCCGCATCCATCAACGTCCGGTTCTTCCTCTCCTCTACGCCATTTTGTTGAGGGGTGTATGGTGTGGAATATTGATGCTTGATCCCCTCATCACTAACGAACTCATCCAAGGTGTAGTTCTTGAACTTAGTGTCGTTGTCGCTTCTTATTGTCAAGATCTTTGCATTGTGTTGTCGTTGGGCTTCATTTGCAAAGTCAATGACGGTTTGTTGGGTCTCTCTCTTCCTCTTAAAGAAGTATACCCAAGTGTATCTTGAATAATCATCCACAATAACTAAGCAATACTTTCTACCCCCAAGACTATCAAAGGATGGAGGCCCAAATAGATCCAAGTGAAGGATCTCTAAAGTCCTCTTTGAGTAGATGATAGTCACGGGAGGGTGAGCCTTTTCATGAAGCTTTCCTTCGATACAAGCACTGCAAGCACGATCTTTAGCAAAACTAACATTTGTTTGTCCACGGACATGGTCCCCCTTGAGAAGACTTTGCAAAGATCTCATATTGACATGGGCTAAACGGCGATGCCAAAGACATCCCACGTCAACTTTAGCCATTAGGCATTTCGCGGTCTTAGTGGGTCACTCCAAAAAGTTAATCACATAGAGATTGTTCTCAACATGCCCAACAAAGGCTACTTTAAGATTCTTGCTCCACAAGAGGGCCACGGTATCAACATCAAAGAAAGTGGCAAAGCCCATGAGTGAAAGTTGACGACCGGAAAGTAAATTGTATGCAAGGGACTCAAGAAGCATGACCTTCTCGATCGTGAGATCATGAGAAATGACAACCTTGCCAAGCCCCAATACCTTGGAGGACGAGGCATCACCCCACTCGACATTGATGGGCATAGATGGAATCTTGTGAACATCCACCACCAAGTCCTTGCTTTCGGTCATATGATTAGTGGCTCCACTATCGAGCAACCATGATCCCCCACCGGAAGCAAACACCTACAAGAGATCAATGCTTGGTTTTAGGTACCCATTTAGTAATGGGTCCTTTGATGTTAGTAACAAGGGTCTTAGGAACCCAAATAGACCATTCAATGTACTCATAAGGAGAGCCAACAAATTTGGCATAAACATGTCCATCACTAGAACTACACAACACATAAGAAGGGTTAAATTCGCCGACTTGGTTGGGAAGGGAAGTGTTGCCCTTCTTGGCATCACCACCCTTCACAGTGTTCTTCTTCTTCTTCTTCTTCTTCTTCTTCTTCTTCTTCTTCTTAGTAGCACCCACTCCCTCCTTCACAAAGGTTTGCTTGAGAGGGGGAGGTCGTTTGGCCTTGTCATTCTTCTTCTTGTTCTTGGACTTGGGTGCGTACCCAATCCCTTCCTTGGCCACAACTCCCTTTTGATTGCTCAAAAGATCATTGAGGTTTTTCTCGCCTTGTATGCAAGAAACAA
Organism: Triticum dicoccoides; assembly: GCF_002162155.2. Classification (NCBI taxonomy): domain Eukaryota; kingdom Viridiplantae; phylum Streptophyta; class Magnoliopsida; order Poales; family Poaceae; genus Triticum; species Triticum dicoccoides. Next base: position 431,662,332 of record NC_041382.1, read on the forward strand.
GGCCTTTCTCAAGTCGCTCCTTCAACTTAGCATTCTCCTCAACAAGATTCACATGCTCACAACATGGGTTAGTAGCATTTGCATTATCAATTAGCATCATATGAGAAAATGTGGCTTTCTCCTTGGTTAGCTTTACTTGAAGTTGATCATGATACTCTTTGAGGCTAGCATGAGTACCCTTCAAGACCTTGTGAGCCTTGTCAAGTAGGTCAAACTCCTCTTTGAGTCTAGCAAGATCAACCCCAAGCTTCGCCTTCTCGGAGTTTAGCACATGAGAAAAAACAATAGCATGATCAAGATCTTTCTTTAACTTAGCGTGATCATCGTTGTGTGACTCCTCAAGAGCCAAACGAAGACCACGCTCTTTCTCAAGAGCATTGGAAAGATCCAAAATCTCATCGGCATAGTCACGACTATGCCCCTCCATCTTAGAGATGTTATCTTCATGAGCCTCGATCATGGCATTGGCTTCACCAAGTTGTTCCAAGAGAGCAATGAAGTGCTTCTTGGATTTACCCTTGAGTTTACTCATAAAGGACTCATACTCATTCTCCTCCACATTAGATCCATCATGTTCATCAATGCAATCCGTCAAAGAAGGATTATTAATGATGGTAGTTTTGATGTTGGGGGTTACCTTGTTGGTGGCTTTAGCCATGAGGCACTTGGCGGTGATGCTCTCATTGGGTGAGTTGAAGAGTGACACTCGTGGAGTTGTCGCAATGGCAACGGAGGCCATGGCAACCAACTCACCACCCTCCTCATCATCATCATCCTCATTGTACTCTTCTTGTACCACCAACGCCTTGGGAGGAGTCTTCTTGGTGAAGTTGCTCTTGTTTGGGAAAGACTTGGCTTTGTCCTTTCAGATGAGCTTGCCACCATTGTCTTACCTCTTCTCATATGGGCACTCCGCAACAAAATGGCTCACATTGCCACAACTATAGGAAGTTCTCACACGTTTCTTGCCCTTCATGCCACTTGAGTTGTTCCTGTTGAAGTTGGGCCTTGAGCTTTTCTTGCTCCAAAATTGCCTTGAAGCAAGATCCATGTGTTCATGATAGGCATACTTTATGTCTTCGGGGTTGCTCTCCTCTTCATCTTCTTCGTCCTCTTCTTCCACACTAACCTTGGCCTTTAATGCAAGGTTGGGCTTCTTTGCTCTTTGAGAACGTAGCACCGCATTGTCAGCGGTCTTGTCCAAGATGCTCATGGCCACAAACTCATCCAACACTTCACTTGAGGAAAAGGTGTGGAAGTCCAGCCTTTGATGAATGACGGAGGACATGACCTTGTGGTAAGGCATCATTGCCTTGAGGAATTTGCGCTTGATCCAATTGTCATCCGTGTCCTTGATCCCATGATCTCTAAGTGAGACCACGAGTTTGGTTACCCTCCGATAAAGTTCATGAGGTTCTTCATCTTCTTTCATTGCAAACTCATCGGCTTCATCTTGCACCACTTCATAGTTGGAGCGTTGTATGCTTGCGCTTCCCTTGTAGAGGGAAACAACTTGATGCCATGCATCTTTGGCCATGGCGAAGGGCCAGAGATGAGGAAGATATCCGGGTGGAATTGCATCTTGGATGATGAAGAGGGCATTCTCGTTGAATTGATTATCCGCGGCTTCTCTAGGAGTGAAGTTGCTTCGGTCATGCAGATAGAAACCTTATTTAATGATTCTCCAAAGATTAGTATTCACATGATTTAAATGATTCTTAAAGCGATAGACCCAAGAATCAAGGTCCTCATTTTTCACAATCTTGGGGGGAGGACCGGCATGATTCAAATGAGTGGAAGGAATCGGTCCACCATAAGCAAGTGGAGGTTCCACATGGGCAAAGATGCCGGTGCCATTTTTACCACTAGAAGAAGGAACTTGATCACTAGTGGCTTCCCCCTTGTCGGAGTTAGCATTCGTCACCTTGTTAGTGGGATCACCCACTCTCAACGGTGCGGTGGACGGTTTAAGCCCTTCTAGGAATTTATTAAACATGCTTTCAACCTCGGTCGTCATGGAGGTTTTCAATGTGTCCAAAGCCACATTGAATTCCTCACAAGAGACCACGGTTCCCCCATCGGTCATAGACGAGATCGGATTCACACCGGAGTGCTCCTCCACACCGTCTACGGTGTCAACCATACTCTTTGGACGACAAAGTACTTAATAAAGAGACGAGGCTCTTATACCAATTGAAAGGATCGATATAGTTGACTAGAGGGGGGGGGTGAATAGGCAACTAACAATTTTTAGCTTTTCTTTACCAATTTAAACTTTGCATCAAAGTAGGTTGTCTAGATATGTAACAAGGTGAGCAACCTATATGATGCAACAACAATAAGTACACAAGCAAGCTAAGGATACAACGCAAAAGCTTGCACAAGTAAAGGCACGAGATAACCAAGAGTGGAGCCGGAGAAGACGAGGATGTGTTACCGAAGTTCCTTCCTTTTGAGGGGGAGTATGTCTCCGTTGGAGCGGTGTGGAGGCGCAATGCTCCCCAAGAAGCCACTAGGGCCACCGTATTCTCCTCACGCCCTCACACAATGCAAGATGTCGTGATTCCACTATTGGTGCCCTTGGAGGCGGCGACCGGACCTTTACAAACAAGGTTGGGGCTCTCTCCACAACCGAATTGGAGGCTCCCAGCGAAACCACAGAGCTTCACCACAATGGAATATGGCTCCGAGGTGACCTCAACCGTCTAGGGTGCTCAAACACCCAAGAGTAACAAGATCCGCAAGGGATGAGTGGGGGGAATCAAATTTCTCTTGGTGGAAGTGTAGATCTAGGCCTTCTCAACCAATCCCTATAAAATCAACAAGTTTGATTGGGTAGGGAGTGAGATCGGGCGAAAATGAGCTTTGGAGCAACAATGGGGCTTGGGGGAAAGAGATAGGTCAACTTGGAGAAGAAGACCTCCTTTTATAAGGGGGGGAGACAAACCAACTGTTACCCTCGCTCGGCCCCGCACAGGGCAGTACTACCACATGGGTGGGCGGTACTACCGCTGTGGCCAGCGGTACTACCATTCCACCTCGCGGTACTGCCGCACAGTAAGACGGGAGCGAGGACCTGGACCCAGGGCGGTACTACCGCGGTGGTAAGAATGGTACTACCACCTAAGAGCAGTACTACCGCTCCTAGTGCCGCAGCTAGTGCCGCAAAACCCGACACGAAAGGAGAACCCTCGAGTCGAGGTGGTAGGAGCATGGAGCCGCAGAGGTACTACTGCTGAGAGCTCCAAGCGGTACTACCGCTGAGGAGCGGTACTGCCGCTTGCATCTCTCGAGCGGTACTACCAGTGGGGTTCGCGGTACTACCGCTGGGACCAGACCTCAGGGAGAAGGCAGCAAGGGATCCTTCAACGAAACGGAAAAGCTTGGAGGGTGCAAAAGGGATGTGTACGTGTTGATACCACCCTAGCCTAACCAATGCGGACCCCTCTTAATAGTATGACTTTCCTATGACTCAAAACCACTGAAAAGAAACGTAGACAAACGCCATCTTTGATAGTCCTCGAGGGGGACAAAACCGTCTTGTGCCTAATGATGAAATGTCTGAAATACTCAAGGCACATGATTAGTCCGCAAAAGCATTGTCACCAATCACCAAAACACCTTAGGGATAAATATGCCCTTACAAACGGTATGGGTGAGAAGTCGCAGACCAAAATCCCGGTTGATGTTCTTATGTATATGCCAATCGTACCAAGACTTCAACGTCTTTTCATGGTCGAAGAGACGGCCAGACAGATGACATGGCACAAAATGGGCAAAAGAACTGAACTAGATGCAGATGGGAATCTGATGATGGTACACACATCGGATAGTGAAGCGTGGAAGTGCTTCGATGCATTATATGCGGAAAAAGCGGCACATCCAAGGCATCCTCGAGTCGCCATCAACACAGATGGGTTCACTGTGTTTGGTCTGACAACCCAATACAGTTGTTGGCCCGTATTTGTCTTTCCAATCAATCTCCCGTAGAGAGATTATGCAAAGAAAGAAGATTTTCCTGAAGTTGATAATTCCAGGGCCAGACTATCCGGGTAGGAATATGAATGTGTACATGCAACCGCATAAGGACGAATTGCAAGAAGCTTGGGATAATGGGTTCAAGACATACAACGGCTTTAACAAACATAACTTCATAATGCGTGTCTGGTACATGTACTCCACGCATGACTTGCCGACGTATGCGCTATTCGTTGGCTGGTGTGTGCATGGAAGGTTCCCGTGCCCCACATGCAAGGAGGCTCTTGAGTTTCGTTGGCTGTAGGCGGGTCGCAAGTTTTCTTGCTTCGACTTGCATAGATAGTTCCTGGATCCTCGCCATAAGTTCAGGAAAGACAAGAAGAACTTCATGAAAGGTAGAGTTGTCAAAAACTCTGCACCACCTCCGTTGACAGGCCAAGAGACCCTAGATCAGTTAAATGCTCTTGAGCCAGATCCAAAGCATCCAGGGTATTTCGAGGGGTATAATTTGAAACACGCTTGGACTCACAAGACATGCTTGTGGGATTTTCCTTACTTCAAAGACCTCCTTTGCCCACACAACATCGACGTGATGCACACTGAAAATAATATCGCCAAGGCACTTTTTGGTACATTGTTCGACATAGAGGGAAAGTCAAAGGATAATGCTAAGGATAGAGTCGATCAGGAGGCGCTATGTCATAGACTGTTACAAAACATGCAAGAACCGAAAGGAAAGCAGAATTGGATGAAGCCAAAGGCATGGTTCAATCTTGGAAGGCCAGCTATGAGGGAAATTATCTTGTGGGTGAGAATGCAGTTGATGTTCCCCAATGGGTATGCAGCGAATCTAAAGAGGGGAGCGAGTCTTGATAAATTGAAAATATTTGGTCTCAAGAGTCATGATTGGCACATATGGATTGAGCGGGTAATGCCGGTGATGTTGTGTAGCTTCATCCCTGAGGATTAAATGGCTAGTACTGGCAGAGCTGAGCTATTTCTTCCGTGTTCTTTGTGTGAAACAACTATTGCCTGTCGTGCTAGAAGAAATGGAAGAGTTGGCGCCAGAGTTGATTTGCAAGTTAGAGAACATCTTTCTGTAGGGCTTCTTTAATCCAATGCAACACTTCATTTTGCATCTACCGACCGAGGAAAAATTGGGGGGGGGGCATGAAAAATCATTGGTGCTACGCAACTGAGAGGATGCAGAAGACGCTTCGAGCAAAATGTAAAAATAAACGTAGAATTGAAGCATCGATGGCCGAGCATTCATTACTGAGGATACTTCATGGAACAATGTGAAACTGCTAGTGTTCTTCTTCTTCTAGTCTTCTTCTTCTTCTAACTTTCTTACTCCCATTTTTGCAGGTTTGATTCACTTCATGGAAGCAGCATTGATGGAATGCTAGTGTTTAGTTCTTGTTTTCATTTGTACTGATGAACAATGTGAAACTATGTATGTATTGGATCTTTTAATACCCTATGTGTTATGTTGCATTGAATGGACTGCTAGATGTTTGATACATGGGCTATGTTTGAGGTTGAAACCATATATATCATACATATCTTTTGAAAATGCAGGGATATAACAGAAAACAGAAACAACAGTAACAATACAGACACTTTGCCGTCTCCCGCGGACGGTTAAGAAGCCATGTGGCAGCAACATGTGCAACCTGGGAGCTAACGCATTCGGTCACTTTGCCGTTCGTGACAGACGGCAAAGGGCTAGGCAGCTTTGCCATCTGTTGGCGGGCGACAAAGGCTGTCGTTAGCCACCTAACATGGCTAATGTATGGTTTTTTCCATCCATGTTCTTTGATGTCTGCCACCGACGGCAAAGGGCCTTTGCCGTCCTCTTTGAGGAAGCAGACATCAAAGAACATGTTTACAGTCACTCTCTTTGCCGGGCAGGTTTGCCGTCACTGGCAGACGGCAAAGAGCTTTGCTGTCTACCTTGGCAGACGGCAAATAAGCTGATTCCTGTAGTGTGCTTTTGCCGTCTGCTGGTCAGGACGAAGGTTGAAGAAAGAAGTAGGGGAGAAAGGAAGAAGGAGCATGGAGGAGCTATGCATTGGGGAGCGGGGAGGGTGGCGGCGGGAGCAGGGAGGGTGGCCGCGATTGCGGATGAGATGCGATGTGTGGGGATGAGTTGTAGGGTCTTTTTCACACAACTAAAACATTTATCAGATTAGCCAGTTAAGAAGGACTGTGAGTTGAATACATTAAAACACAGGTTTTTTTTGTAAAAATGTTGTAATGGTGAGCGGGCAGAAACATTAGTCGCGCCGTTGCTGCTACCGGTGGGAGATCCACACGCTTCCGGGAGTCTGACGGCGCACATGGCTCACTCCTCTACCAGGATCCCCCAATCCCTGTCTCCTGCTCCCCCTTTCCTCCCTTTTCTCTTATCCTTGGTCTAGCGTGGTGATGCCTCGTGTCCGCGTCAGTATTTCCCTGAAGAGGAAGGGATGATGTAGCACATCTACAATAGGTATTTCCCTTAGTTATGAAACCAAGGTTATCGAAACAGTAGGAGAACCAAGAAACACTATGTAAATGGTACCTGCACACAAAGAACAAATACTTGCAACCCGACGCGTGAGAGGGGTTGTCAATCCCTCTCGGGTAAAAGATAGATTGATTTGTATGATTTCGGATAAATAGATCTCGTGATAAAACAAAACAGAATAAATAAATAGAAAGTGCAGCAAGGTACTTTTTGGGTTTTTAGAATAATATATCTAAAAACAAAACCAAATAAAAATATATCTTGATGAAAATATGATAAAGAATAGACCCGGGAGGCGTAGATTTCACTGGTGGCTTCTCTCAAGAAAAATAGCATACGGCGGGTAAACAAACTACTATTGGACAATTTATAGAACCTCAAATAAATATGATGATATCCAGGAAATGATCATTATATAGGCATCACGTCCAAGATTAGTAAACTGACTCCTGCCTGCATCTACCACTATTACTCCACACATCGACCGCCATCCAGCATGCATCTAGTGTATTAAGTTCATGAGAAATGGAGTAATGCAATAAGAACGATGACATGATGTACATAAGATCTATTCACGTAGGAATAGACCCCATCTTGTTATCCTTAATAGCAATGATCAATACGTGTCTTGATGCCCCTTCTGTCATAGGGAAAGAACACCGCACGATCGAATCCATCACAAAGCACCTCTTCCCATGGCAAGAAAAATCGATCTAGTCGGCCTAACTAAACCAAAGATTCTAAGAAGAAATACGAGGCTATAAGTAATCATGCATATAAGAGATCAAAACTCAAATAACTTCCATGGATAAAGTAGATCTGATCATAAACTCAAAGTTTATCGGATCCCAACAAAAACACCGCAAAAAAGAGTTACATCAAATAGATCTCCAAAAGACCATTGTATTGAGAATCAAAAAGAGAGAGGAAACCATCTAGCTACTGCCTACGGACCCGTAGGTTTACAATGAACTACCCGCTCATCATCGGAGAGGCACCAATGAGGATGATGAACCCCTAACTACAGGAATCAGGCACTTTGCCGTCAGCCATTGCGGATGGCAAAGGCATGCCGTCCGTCAGAAGACGGCAAAGACCCCTTTTCCATAGCTTATTCATCCAGACCTGTTGCCGTATGCTAGCGAATAGCAAAGACCTTTGCCATCCGCCAGGCATGCCTTCTTTTTCTTAACCCTTGACCTTCATCTTCTTCCTTCTTTTCATCATCTTCTTCTTCTTCTACTTCTTTTTTTTTCATCTCCTCCTCCTCCTCCTCCTCCTCC